>NC_081317.1:42955543-43258574 GCF_026419965.1 Kogia breviceps | reverse complement strand
AGACACATGAACTTTACTATGCTTTTAGACACATGCTTGTTCTGTTTGATGTTCTACTGTTTAGTGGCCAACAAATAGTTCAAAGCAATTTTAAAATCCCATCTTGGGACTTCCCTGGTGGCGCAGTGGTTGAGAGTCCGCCTGCTGATGCAGGGGACATGGGTTCGTGCCCCAGTCTGGGACGATCCCACATGCCATGGTGCGGCTGGGCCCCTGAGCCATGGCTGCTGGGCCTGTGCATCCAGAGCCTGTGCTCAGCAACAGGAGGGCCACAACAGTGAGAGTCCCGTGTACCACAAAAAAAATAAAATAAAATCTCATCTTGGCTTTCTAAATTATACCTACCATTATTCAAAGTTCAATGGGCCCGGAAGAAATATTTTCTACAAAGTAAGATTAAATTACTATTCTTACAAAACTATTTTTTAAATATAACACATTTAACTAATCAGGAAAAATTATATACTCATTGCAAACAATTTTGGAGGGAATAGTGAACATATTAAAAAAAAAAAAGCATTAAAATCACACATACTATTTCCAGCCAGAGATAAATTCTCTAAACATTTCACTGTATTTGCTCTCAATGTTCTTCAAATAATACGTGTGTGTATATGTGATTTTTTTACAAATTCAAAATTATCCAATTATATACATAGTTTTCATTTTACTGATACCATTAATATTCTATTAAATATCTTCAAAAATATCACATTTAATAATTGCATGTTATCCTATATCAGATGTTTCGGTTTCTTTTAATTTTTAACTATTATAAATAATGTGATGAATGTCTTGTGTCAAAGATCCACAAATCTTTGATTAAATATCTGATGATTTTCATGGGCTAAATCCCTACAATTTTTGAGTAACCTGTTAAGGACTTTGTCACACACTGTCAGTTTCCCTCCATAAAGTTCATGCCTATATACCCTCCCACCAGAAGAATATAAGATCATCCATTTTCTCACATTCTTGCCAACATTGGATTTATAAAAATATTTCTATCAATAAATTTCATATCTTGAAGAGATATCTGTACTCCCATGTTTATTGCAACATTATTCACAACAGCCAAGATATGGAAATAACCTAAATGTCCTTCAGTGGATGAATGGATAAAGAAAATGTGATAAATATATATCACATATACACACACAGAGAAACACAGAAATATTATTCAACAATTAAATATATATATATATACATACATCCAAAAGCAGCAGAATACACATTCTTTTCAAGTGCACCTGCAATATTCTTCAGAATAGATCACATGCTAGGACATTTAAAAAGCCCCAGTAACTTTAAGTAAATTGAAATAATATCAAGCATCTTTTTTGACCACAACACTATGAGACTAGAAATCAACTACAAGAAAAAAACTGCAAAAAAACCCACAAACACATGGAGGCTAAACAATATGCTATTAAACAACCAATGGATCACTAAAGAAATCAAAGAAGAAATTAAAAAAAAACCTGCAGACAAATGAAAACAAAAACACTATGATCCAAAATCTATGGTACTCAGCAAAAGCATTTTTAAGAGGGAAGTTTATAGCAATACAAGCTTACCTCAGGAAACAAGAAAAATCTCAAATAAACAACTTAATTTCACACCTAAAGGAACTAGAAAAAGAACAACAACAAAAAAACCCCACCAAAGTTAGTAGAAGAAAAGAAATCATAAAGATCAGAGCAGAAATAAATGAAATCGAGACTAAAAAAAAAAAGAGAGAGAGAGAAAAGATCAATGAAACTAAGAGTTGGTTCTTTGAAAGATAAACAAAATTGATCAGCCCTTAGACAGACTCATCAAGAAAAAAAGAGAGGGCCCAAATCAATAAAATCAGAAATGAATATAGAGAAGTTGCAACCAACACCACAGAAATACAAAGGATCTTAAGAGACTACTATGAACAACTATATGTCAATAAAATGGACAATCTAGAAGAAATGGTCCAATTTCTATAAATGTACAATATCCCAAGACTAAACCAGGAAGAAATAGAAAATATTAACAGACCAATTACCAGTAATAAAATTGAATCAGTAACCAAAAATGTCCCAACAAAAATGTCCCACAGGACCAGATGGCTTCACAGGTGAATTTTACGAAATATTCTTTAGAGGAGAGTTAACACCTATCTTCTGAAACTACTCCAAAACTTGCAGAGGAAGAAATGCTTCAAACCCATTCTAAAAGGCCATTATCACCCTGATATCAAAACCAGACAAAGATTCACACACCCACAAAAAGAAAATTACAAATCAATATCACTGATGAACATAAATGCAAAAATCCAAAACAAAATATTAGCAAACCAGGGGCTTCCCTGGTGGCGCAGTGGTTGAGAGTCCGCCTGCCGATGTAGGGGACACGGGTTCGTGCCCCGGTCTGGGAAGACCTCACATGCCGCGGAGCGGCTGGGCCCGTGAGCCATGGCCGCTGAGCCTGCGCGTCCGGAGCCCATGCTCTGCAATGGGAGAGGCCACAACAGTGAGAGGTCCGCGTACCGAAAAAAATATATATATATATTAGCAAACCAAACCCAGCAATACATTAAAAGGATCATACACGATGATCAAGTGGGATTTATCCCAGGGATGTAAGAATGGTTCAATAACTACAAATCAATCAATATGATACACCACATTAACAAATTGAAGAATAAAAACCATATAGTCATCTCAATGGATGCAGAAAAGGCTACTGACAAAATTCAACTTTCATTTATGATAAAAAAATAAACTCTCAACAAAGTAGGTACAGAAAGAACACACCTCAACATGATAAAGGCCATATATGATAAGTCCACAGCTAACATCATAATCATTGGTGAAAAGCTGGAAGCATTCCCTCTAAGATCAGACATAAGACAAGGATGCTCACCTCACCACTTTTATTCAACATAGTATTGGAAATCCTAGCCCCAGCAATCAGACAAGAAAAAGAAATAAAAGAAATCCAGATTGGAAAGGAAGAAGTAAAACTATCACTATTTGCAGATGACATGATACTATACATAGAAAATCTTAGAGACTCCACCAAAAAACTACTAGAGCTCACCAATGAATTCAGTAAAGTTGCAGGATACAAAATTAATATACAGAAATCTGTTGCATTTCTATACACTGAAAACAAAATATCAGAAAGAGAAATTAAGGAAACAATCCCATTTAACACCATGTCAAAAAAAAATACCTGGGAATAAATTTAAGAAGATAAAAGACCTGTACTCGGAAAACGAGAAGACACTGATGAAAGAGATTAAAGATGACACAAACAGATGGAAAGATATACTATGTTCATGGATTGGAAGAATTAATGTTGTTAAAATGACCATACCACCCAAGGCAATATACAGATCCAATGGAACCCCTATCACAGAACTAGAACAAATAATTTTAAAATTTGTATGGAAACACAATAGACCCTGAATAGTCAAAACAATCTTGAGAAAGAAGAAAGGATGTGGAAGAATCATGCTCCCTGACTATGCTACAAAGCTACACTAATCAAAACAGTATGGTACTGGCACAAAACCAGACACATATATCAATGGAACAGAATAGAGAGCTCAGAAATAAACCCACTCACTCATCATCAATTAATCTAAGACAAAGGATTGCAAGAATATACAATGGAGAAGACAAAGTCTCTTCAATCAGTGGTGCTGGGAAAACTGGACAGCTACATGTAAAAGAATGAAATTAGAATAATTTCTCACACAACATACAAAAATAAACTCAAAATGGATTAAGGAACAGAAACCATAAAACTCCTGTATGAAAACATAGGCAGCATACTCTTTGACATAAATCACAGCAATATTTTTTTGGATCTATCTCCTAAGGCAAAAGAAACAAAAGCAAAAATAAACAAATGGGACTTTCTGCACAGCAAAGGAAACCATCAACAAAACAAAAAGACAGCCTACTGAATGGGAGAAAATATTTGCAAATGATTTGACGTATAAGGGGCTAATATCCAATATATATAAACAGCTCATTACAACTCAATGTCAACAACCTGATTAAAATCTAGGTAGAAGACCTGAATAGACATTTTTCAAAGAAGACATACAGATGGCCAATGGGCACAGGAAAAGATGCTCAACATTGCTAGTCATCATAGAAATGCAAATCAAAACCACAATGAGCTATCACCTCAAACCTGTCAGATTGGCTATCATCAGAAAGACCACAAACAGGGACTTCCCTGGTAGCACAGTGGTTAAGAACCCACCTGCCAGTGCAGGGGACATGGGTTTGGTCCCTTGTCAGGGAAGATCCCACGTGCTGCAGAGCAACAAAGCCTGTGTGTTACAACTACTGAGCCTGTGCTCTAGAGCTCGTGAACCAGAACTACTGAGCCCACGCACTGCAACTACTGAACCCTGCACACTCGAGGGCCCTCATGCTGCAACTACTAAGCCTGCATGCTGCAACTACTGAAGCCCTCATGCCTGGAGTCCATGCTCCGCAACAAGAGAAGCCACCACAATGAGAAGTCCACGCACCACGACAAAAAGTAGCTCCCACTCTCCGCAACTAGAGAAAACTCACACATAGAAACAAAGACCCAATGCAGCCAAAAATATATATGCATATAAATAAATAAAAAGAAACTTAAAAAAAAAAAAAAGACCACAAACAACAAACGTTGGTGAGGATGTGGAGAAAACATAACCCTGGTACACTTTTGGTAGGAAAAAAATTGGTGCAGCCACTTTGGAAAACAGTATGGAGGGTCCTCAGAAAACTAAAACTAGAACTACCATATAACTGAGCAATTCCACTCCTGGGCAAATATTGGAAGAAAACAAAAGCACTAATTTGAAAAGATACATGCACCCCAGTGTCCACAGCAGCATTATTTACCATAGCCAAGACATGGAAGCAACCTAAGTGTCCATCAATTGATGAATGGATAAAGAAGATGTGGTACACATATACAATGGAATATTACTCAGCCATAAAAAGAATGAAATAATGTCACTTGCAGCAACATGGATGGACCTGGAGGATATTATGTTTAGTGAAATAAGTGAAACACAGAAAGACAAATACTAAATATTATCACTTATATGTAGAATCTAAAAAAAAAAACAAACTAGTGAATATAACAAAAAATTATATAAATATATATACATATATATATACATACACACACAATGGAATATTATTCAACCACAGAAAAAAAGGAAATTCTACCACTTTCAACAATGTGGATGAAACTGAAGGGCATTCTGCTAAGTAATGTAAGCCAGAGAGAAAGACAAATAATGTACAGTATCACTTCTGTGTGGTACCTAAAAGCAAATAAAAGTTAATTTCATAGAAACAGGGAATAGAATGGTGATTGCCAGTGGCTGAGGGGAGAGAGAAATGGGGAGATATAGATCAAGAAGTACAAACTTTGGTGACTGCAGTTAATAATACAAAATCATATACTTGAAAGTTGCTTGAGTAGATCTTCAGTGTTCTCACAACACACACAAAAAAAGTTAACTATGTGAGGTGATGGATGTATTAATTACCTTGATCTTGGTAATCATTCCACAAAGTATTGCACATATGTGTGTGTAAAATCATTATATTGTACACGTTAAATATATTATATTTTGTCAATTATTCCTCAATAAAGTTAGAAAAAAATACTTCTATTATCCAGCTGATATTTATTATATACCTTCTTTGGGCCAGATCCTGGCTATGGCTTCAAGAAATGAGGACTTAGGGGTTCCCTGGTGGCGTGGTGGTTGAGAGTCCGCCTGCCAGTGCAGGGGACATGGGTTCGTGCCCCAGTCTGGAAAGATCCCACATGCCGTGGAGTGGCTGGGCCCATGAGCCATGGCCACTGAGCCTGCGCGTCTGGAGCCTGTGCTCCGCAGTGGAAGAGGCCACAACAGTGAGAGGCCCGCATACCACAAAAAAAATAAAAAAAGAAATGAGGACTAGTGGAAGAAACAAAATCACAAATGAGTGAAAGAACTGATAAACAAAATAGCTAATAAATATAATGTATTATGTTAAAATAAGTAAGTAAAATGAGCTCTGGCTAAGAAAAGGTGAGGGAACTGCCTGAGGAGGAAAACACCCTGAGCTACAGCAAGTAGTTGCATAGCTCACATGGGAAGACCTTCTTCCTTAAAAATACCTTCTAGATATTATATGTATCATCTCTAATACATGATATTTTAAATGTGGTCGTACAGATAGACTAGGAATACTGCTGCTGAAAGCTGGCCAACCACTGAGTAGAAGCCAAACAGAACTTTAATCAACACTTTGTGCCAGTCAAGGAAAAGAACCTTGGGACTCCCCTGTGGTTCAGTGGTAAAGAATACGCCTTCCGGGCTTCCCTGGTGGCGCAGTGGTTGAGGGTCCGCCTGCCGATGCAGGGGACGCGGGTTCGTGCCCCGGTCCGGGAAGATCCCACGTGCCGCGGAGCGACTGGGCCCGTGATCCATGGCCGCTGAGCCTGCGCGTCCAGAGCCCGTGCTCCGCAATGGGAGAGGCCACAGCAGTGAGAGGCCCGCGTACCGCAAAAAAAAAAAAAAAAAAAAAAAAAGAATACGCCTTCCAACGCAGGGGATGCAGGTTCTATCCCTGGTCGGGGAACTACGTTCTCACATGCCACGGGGTAGCTAAGTCCGCATGCCTCAACTAGAGAGCCCGCGTGCTGCAAAGTACAGAGCCCACGTGCTCTGGAGCCCGCACACCACAACTACAGAGCCCATGTGCCCTGGAGCCTGTGTGCCACAACTAGAGAGAGAAAAAACCCACACACCACAACTAGAGAGAAGCCTAAGCACCACAACTAGAGAGAAACCCAAGCACCGTGACAAAGAGACTGCAAGCCACAACTAAGACCCAAGGCAGCCAAAAAATAAAAATAAATAAATAAATAATTTTTAAAAAAAAAAAAGGAAAAGAATCTTAACAACCCTGGACTGGATCCAAAACTTGTGATGAGTGCGTGGATTCAAATATGACCCAGTGAAGGACTTTCTGCTTTTCAGAAGCAACCTTTAAACAGAGTTAGGAGGACTTGCTGAACATTTTTCAGTAAATGGTACTACCATTTTTGTAGGCCTTCTAAAACCAGGAAAAATGAACTTAACTTGGAAATAATGTAGGCATATTAATATCCAAAATTTCAATGCACCTCAGGAATTTAACTACAATATTTTTGTGTAAATTGAGGAAAAGTGTGAAGCTATAATCAGCAAGCCTCTCAGTATAGAGTAGTAAATGTAGCCAAAAAACGTTCAAAGAAAACAAAGCGAAACTAAATTGAATACAAAGGAATTTAAAACACTGCCAAAACGCAAAATTAAGCTTTCTTGTTCTCACATTTTGCAGTTAATTTACCCCATTATAATCCTTTGACCTGCTTTTACCATCAATTTTACTGTCAGGAATTTAGCTGTTCTGTTAATATGCCCTCAGTTGTAGATATATGAACCTCAGGGTATAAATGACCTTCTGAGCAAAGAAAAAGAACCCACTGAACCCAAAGCAATGCATGCCTGGCACCCTCTGCAATTCCTCCCAGCATCTGGAAGTACTTGTGTATGAATAATCCTTCCCTGGGCCATTGACCAAGCAACAAATCACAAAATGTAGATGTTAAGGGATATTTAACAAGGCTCTATGATGATATGTCTTTGCTTTAAGTTTCAACACTGTGTGACTTTGGCAAATCACTTAACTTATTTTTAAGCCTATAAAATGTGTCTTAACAAAATAATACTTAATCTTAGGAGTGGTGAAAATTAAATGAAATAATGTATGTTAAAAAAATCTTAACATATAGTACAATATTATTTGTGTTAGTACAAAATAATCAGTTATTGCTGTTATGGTTATTTACATATTACGCTTACAAAACAATTTCTAGTCTTCTTATATGTCACAGCAACTTCGTGTTGAAATATCCAGGGAAATACAATCATTCAGACCTTGCTTTGCCCAAATCCAAACCTCAAAAAATATAATTCTCGGGGCTTCCCTGGTGGTGCAGTGGTTGAGAGTCCGCCTGCCGATGCAGGAGACACGGGTTCGTGTCCTGGTCCGGGAAGATCCCACATGCCACGGGAGCGGCTGGGCCCGTGAGCCATGGCCGCTGAGCCTGCGCGTCCGGAGCCTGTGCTCCGCAACGGGAGAGGCCACAACAGTGAGAGGCCCGCGTACCGCAAAAAAAAAAAAAAAAAAAAAAATTTCTCCTCACATGCAGTTAGTTTCCAATAGTATATGATATTCAAAGCCTACCTAATATTTCTTATTCCTGTTCTTAAGAGTATTAGCCTCATTAACGTTCACAAAATGCAAGTGAAAACATACTTTTATAGCCTGTAGAAATATATTTTTTATATAGTGTAAATGTATTACATGTATATATTAAAATGTGTTCTTCAGGAATAATTTTTAGCTCTGATGAATTAAGAAGAAAAAAAAAAAAAACAGAAGGAAAAAGGTTGTGTCAAAACCACAGATACCAGGAGGGGCAATTTAACTATCTGCTCAGACCCATATTGACACTGCCTTCCCTCCAGGACAGTAGGACAGCTTTTTCTGGAAGGATGAGGACATTTGGCTACAGATTCTGTCTAGTGTGATGGCTATAGTGGTAGCGTGTAGACTACATTGATAGCAGGGCAAGTAATAGAGAACTCTGTTTTACTCATAAAGATGATGACACCCTGCCTGGTTCTTCCCTGCAGCTTTCTATATAATGTGGAATGTGGCAGAATGTCTGTGATTCCAGACCACTAAAATGAGTGAGGGAATGAGGGATCCAGCAGATAGCCTCATCAAAGTTTACAGAAGGCCTTATAAGAACCTTATGTTAAAGAAGGCATAAGAATCTCAGTTACAATAAGAAGAGGTAATATTCCAAAGCAAACCAAATAGTGAAATTTGTCTCAGTAGTGTTTTTGAGGAATGATCAAAACACAATATGTGTTTGGGAAATAATTAAAATTCCTGAACCAAGGTTCTATGTACTTCATTCTTCACTGTGTTTTTCCATCTAGATTCTCAACCCAGAGAGATGGGGAAGACCAAAAAGACAGAGAAAGTGCAACTGTTTAATTGCAGGATCCTGTGCTCACTGCAAGTTTGAAAGTCTGAGTCATTATTGGAAGTATAATCTGCATCTTCTTTACAGCAGCAGTTCCACCTTGGCCAGCTTTCTTTCTAAGTCTGTCTTGGTAAATGAATTTAACCCAAAGAAATGTATTTGCTTACTATTCTCTTGGAGAAATGGATTGTTTGTGTGCTTTGGCATTCTGGAATAGTAACTCTCATTATTTCCTCTGTTGTTATCCACCAACTTTGACATCTTCCTGTCAGTAGCATTATACAAGTAATTCATCAAAGCTTCAGTTCCAACATAAAGTCCTCAAACACACCTCGCTTGTGAAGTATCCTCGCTGGCTTTCTTCTGTTATATCCCTTCGAGTTAACTTCCAGCTAACAGACCAAGATTTTTTTTTTTTTTTTCTTTTCTGAAACCATTAATCTTCACTGAAAAGCTGTTCAAATGTCTTCCAACAGTTACAGAGGCAGAGCCTCCTGCTGGCACTAGTAACTCTCATAAATATTATTGGGATTGTGCATGTACATCAGGGGGAGATTTTTAACCCCAGAGAACATGAAAGGAACACCAACAGTCTCATTCTTATTGAGTTTGAGTTGTGCAACTGAGCACAGGAGAGAATGTGGGCAGGAAATTAGTTAGCAATTGAAAGGGCAAAGGGGTGTTCCACATAGACTCTTCTTCTAGGGAACAGTGACAACATCACACTTTATTGTGTATCATTCTTCCTTATCATTACATCTTATCTCCTCCAGTAAATGATAAACTCCCTGCAAGAAGCATCTTTGTATTATTCATGAAGTATTTGGCAGATAGACATTCAGAAGATGTTTTTTGAATAAACTAATGGATGAGTGGATAAATGGGTGGGTAGATGGGTGAATAGCTTGTGAAATAAAGCTTATATTATTCACATGTCAAAAAAAGGAAGAACATACTCCCTAATATCAAGATGAGCAAAATATTCCCAGTCTTTTTTGAAAGAACTATCACATTATTTGTGTGTATGTTTATGCTTCAAAGCCACCCACATGATTTTTTCAGCTGACTGTTTCAAAAACTAAAAACACCACTGCATTTTGAAAAAATCTTGATGTTAGTTGTCTGGCCATGTGTTGTAGCCTTAGGAGCATTTTCTAAAGACATATTGCCTATAGAAATTAGTGAGGGAAGATTATGACAGAAAAAAAGAAACATTCTTAACAAATTAGGTCAAAAAGAACCTATAATATACTCCTTTAAAAATTATACTTGAATTAATGTTCAGAACATTTGTTTAAGCGCTAGAGGAGGGATAAAGCTCTTGTGATGATGAGATTATGAATTTAGAGCTATGGAATTAGGTTTACCACATTTAAGTGTTCTAGCGAGAATTTATTGATTCAGCAAATATTCTTCATGGTAATAAGCCTCCCCCTTTTGATATGGATTCACTTTATTTTTTTTAATTTAATGAGTCTTTAAATTCTATAGTGCTTTACAGTTTTCAAAAGTTTCACACATATGATTTCATATAATCACATAATCACCATTTTTAAAATCTCCTCCCCCTATATTGCCCCTCCCCCTTCCCTCTCCTCACTGGTAACCACTAGTTTGTTCTCTCTGTCTGTTGAGTCTGCTTCTTTTTGTTATATTCACTAGTTTGTTGTATTTTTTAGATTCCACATGTAAGTGATATATAGTATATGTCTGTCTGACTTATTTCACTTAGCATAATGCCCTCCAAGTCCATGCACATTACTGCAAATGGCAAAACTTCATTCTTTTTATGGCTGAGTAGTACTCCATTGAGAATATACATTCCACATTTTCTTTATCCATTCATCTATTGATGAACACTTAGGTTGTTTCCATACATTGACAATTGTAAATAGCTCTGCTGTGAACATTGGAGTGAACATATCATTTCAAATTAGTGTTTTTGTTTTTTCAGATATATACCCAGGAGTGCAACTGCTCTCAACACAGAATTCTTTATCCAGCAAAAATATCTTTCAAGAATGAAGGAAAAACAGGGACTTCCCTGGTAGCACAGTGGTTAAGAATCCGCCTGCCAATGCAGGGGACACAGATTCGAGCCCTGGTCCTGGAAGATCCCACACGCAGTGGAGTAACTATGCCTGTGTGCCACAACTACTGAGCCTGCACTCTGGAGCCCGCAAGCCACAACTACTGAAGCCCATGTGCTCTAGGGCCCATGTGCCACAACTACTGAGACCGTGTACTGCAACTACTGAAGCCCACATCCCTTGAGCCCACACTCTGCAACAAGAGAAGCAATGAGAAGCCTGCGCACTGCAGCAAAGAGTAGCCCCCGCTCACCACAACTAGAGAAAGCCCACGTGCTGCAACAAAGACCCAATGCAGACAAAAATAAAATAAAAGTTAAAAAAAAATGAAGGAAAAACAAATATCTTCAGATAAAAACTAAGGAAATTTATTGCCAATATACCTACTCTACAAAAAATGTTAAATTTCTTCAGGCAGAAATAATATATCAGACTGAAAATTGGATCTACCAGAAAGAAACAAGAATAAATTAAATGGAATGAATGAAGATAAAATTAAATTAACATTTTCTTATTTTCAATTATTCTAAAACAAAAGTAATAGTAATGCATTCTATGTTTATAGCATATGAAAAAGTAAAAAGTATGACAGTAGCACAGAGGATGGGAAGGAGGAATTAAGAATATACAGTTGAAGGTCCATACAGTACATATGAAGTAGTATAATATCATTTGAAGATTTATTACTTAAATATATGTATGATAAGCCCTAGTTTAACAACTAAAACAAATTTTTAAAGAGGTATAAATAATAAGTTAATAGAGGAGATAAAATAGAAACACTGAAAATGCTCTAGGCAGAAAAGGGGGAGGGGAGCAAAGAACAGAGAGAAGAAATGGAAAATATCTAGAAAAAAATGTAGGTTTTAATTCAATCATACAAATAATCACATTAAATGTGAATTTAATTTTCAAAACAAATTTCAAATTGGATTTTAAAAAGCAAGATTCAAATATATGCTATCAACAACAAATCTACTTCAAGTTCAAAGACATATATAGATAAAAAGGAAAAGGATGAAGAAAGATATACCATGCAAACATTATACAAATGAAAGCTGGAGTAAGTATATTAATATTAGATGAAGTAAGTTTCAGAAAGAAAAGTAATACTGGGGATAAAAAGGGACACTACATAATGATAAGAAAGTCAATCCTCCAATAAAGTATGCATCTAACAACAGAGCTTCAAATATATGAGCCAAAAACTGATGGAACTGAAAGAAATTAACAAATCCACAATTACAGTTGAAAACTTCAATACTCCCCTCAGTAACTGATAAAACAAGTAAACATAAAATCATTAAGTATTATAGAACTAAACAACACTATCAACCAACTAAACCTGAATAATGTATAGAACACTTCACCTAACAGCAAAATTTATTTTCAAGTGCACATGGAACAATCACCAAAATAGATTATACTCTGAGCCATGAAATGAACTTCAACACATTTAGAATAAAAATCATATTATAATATAAATTTGATATAAATAAAATTTAATATAATGTCTTATTATTACCAAATGAGAGTGGAAATGTAGGCTCACTACTCAGTCTTTGCTGACTTGGGTAGCAGAGCACCTGTGTTTTTCCATGATGTTTGCTTGGAATAGGTGGTTATTGTCAAAGTTTTCTGTCTTGCTAAATTGCTTTTTTCCCACCTAGAGAGAACAGGCTTTTCTGTGGGCTTTTAATCTGTGGTCATTGATCGTTCCTGGGTGCAGCCTTCTCCAACACCCACACTGGAATGTATGGGAGGCAAAAAGGAATCTCAGGGAACTCATCACTGTCTCGTTCCTTGAATCCAAGATCCCTAAATAGTGTGCCTTTTCCACTCCACCTTTCAGAGTCTTTTTCTTATTTTTTAAGATAATATTATAAAATTATGTTATATTACATTATATCATATCATATCATATTATATTATATTATATGAATGGAGAGTAAAGAGACCAATATGGAGGTAAATTTTCTATACTTCACTTGAACTACAAAAATGTTGACACCAGTAGACTGTGATAATTTATGTATGCATAACAGCAATCACTAAAAGAATCTATACAAAAAGATGCACTCAAAAACACTATACCTGAATCAAAATGGAATCAAAGTCAAAAATTCTAAAATTTGTTCAAGTAACTCACAAAAAAGCAGGAAAAAGAAAATAGAGAAATGAAAAACAGAAAACAAATTATTAAATGACAATTTTAAGCACAAACATATCAAAAATTACATTAAATGTAAATAGTCTAAATATATAATTAAAAGACAAAGATTGACAGAATAGATAAAAACAAAAATGACTAAACTCCTGTGCTGTCTTAAAAAAACTCACTTTAATTATAACTCATTGAACATAAAATGATGGAAAATGATATATCAAGCCTTAAGCAAAAGAAAGCAATAGTGCTTATATTAATATCAGAAAAAAGTAGGCTTTCAAACAAAGAAAATTACCAGGGACAAAGAGGAACATTACATAATGGTAAAAGGGTCAATCCAGCAAAGAGATACAGCAATTCTAAACATGTATGCAGCAAAAATCAGAGCTGCAAAATAAGTGAATCAAGAACTGATAGAACTAAAAGGAGAAACGGACAAATCCACAATTACAAGTGGAGACTTTTAGCACTCTTCTCTCAACAATTGATAGAACTACTAAACACAATCAATAAGGACATTGAGGAACGTAACAGCACCATCAACTAACAGGATCTAATTGACATTTATAAAACACTCCACACATCTACAGCAGAATACATGTTTTTTCAAGTAAACAAAGATACAGACAGGACTTCACTGGTGGTCCAGTGGTTAAGACTCCCCACTCCCAATGCAGGGGACCCAGGTTCAATCTCTGGTCAGGGAACTAGATCCCGCATGCCACAACAAAGAGTCCGCATGCCTCAACAAAGATACTGTATGCCGCAACTAAGACCCAGTGCAGCCAAATAAATAAATAAATATTAAAAAATAATAAAATAAAATAAAGTGTTAAAAAAACAAAGATACAGACATGCACTGAAGTATTTACTACATCCACTATACTTCCTTTAATTGATATTCTTTCAAACAGAAAAATTAATAAATACTTGTTAATTATAATCAGTAAAATAATACAATACAGTGATAAAGATAAATTTAATCATGTCAGACCCACTCCTCTACAATTCCTACCCACATAGTAATTGTGGGTATGAGAGATTTGCAATCCACAGATATACTAGCTCCCTCTGATATTTACAAATTCTCTATCCCCGTTATTCACCTGTATAATGGGGATAAGAATTACCGCTACCTTACAGACAGTCTTTTTATCTCTCTCAGGGCCTGCACTGTCTGTCAATCTGCTTCTCTCTAAGTTTATTCTTTTATTCTCTCTGAAGATAGAAAAAAATGAAATGGGGAGAAACTTTTCCACACATGTGGCAAAGTTTTAATGTTCTTACTACATAAATTTCAATTAAAAGTGAATATCACACAAAAAAAGTGAGTATCGCAAAGAAAAACTTGACAAAGAATATTAACATGAAATTCAGAATAAAAGGACATTTGACAGGCCAAAAAAGGAATGAAAACCTCGATTTTATTCAAATAACTAAAATAAAAACACAAATGGACAAAAAATATTCACCTAGTGACCAAAGAAATGAAAATTAAAACTATGATATATAATTTTTACTTATAAATTGGCAAAAATAAAATGAAGCCAGTATTACTGAGAACACAGCATAATTTACCTTTGCTTATACTGCTGATAGTGCAAATTGATGCAAACTTACTACAAGGAACTTGGCAACATCTATTTTGTAGTTTTTAAGTAGTAATTTCCCTTCTCAATACTTGTGTATTATTTGTACTTATTTAATGAGTTATTATGCTGCAGAAAACATCAGAGATTCACACAAAGACTTATATAGAAGATATTTCTCATGTTTTAGCTATAGTCTAGTGAAAAACTAGAAACCTAAATTTACAACAAGGAGAGTGATGTTGAAATGAATTGTGATATGTGCATGTAAGATAACACCAGCCGTTAAAATCATGTTTCCTAAAATTATTTAATGATGAGTAAATGAATACAAAATAATGTTAAGAAAAAAGCAGGATACACATCATATATATAGTGTACATGTTAAAAAATTCATACATAAGAAAAGGCTGAAAAAAATCAAAATTGTAAAGAGTGAGTTATTTCTGGGAGGTGAAATTATGTGTGATTTGTCTTTCCTTCTTTATGTTTTTATCTCTTACAATTTTCTTGCTTTAAAAATACTAATCTGTTCATCTCAGTATTTTCCACTAGACTAGACTCCTTGTAGAAGGTCTACATTGTCTTCACAGGGGTGCTCTGCCTAGAAACCAGCACAGTACTGATACAAAATAGGAATTTCCAAATGTCAAATCAACAAAGCAATGCTTTTGTAAGCAAAAAAAATTGCAGTTGATTTTATTCTTAAATTAGCTGTAATTTATTCAAGAAATAATTATTTTTATGTAAATGGCATTGAACTTAATCAAGCATTTCTCAGTTATTTCTGGAATTTCATGTAAGTCAAAAATCATAAAGAAGAAGACACTATTAGCATTTCCTTATAATAAATTAAAGGAGGTTATGTCTTTAAAATATTCTTGTTTTATATATTATCTCTCATTCCAAAAAAGACTTCAGGTGGCCTAAATAAGAACATATAATAATAGTAGTTTATATTTATCAGGTGCTTACTAAATGTCAAGTTTTCTTCTAAGTGCTTTAACTCTAGTAAGTTATTTAATCTTCATAACAACACTATTATTATCCAAATTTCATAAATGAAGAAACTGGGGTACCATGTTTAGGAAAATATACAAGATCACACCCCTGAGAATTAGGTGAGTTAGGATTAAACTCAGACCCTCTGGGTCCAAAGCCTACACCCTTGGGGCTACAGAACTGCTTCTGTAAAGTAGAGATTTGAAACAGAATCAGTTATATGCTTATTTTCAAGTCCTGGTGTGTTCTTCATGTTTAATATCCAGGCATTAAATAGCATGGCTGAAGCATGAAGCACACTGCCCAGATGCTGTGGTGGACAGTGCTCCTATTTTTAGCCCAACTTTCTTTCAGTCCTTGACCTCTCTCCTTGTGGTAGTCTTTCCTTCCCAAAACAACACCTATATCTTCAAGTCTGTCTGCCCTCTACTTCATCAGCACTTACAAACATGAAAGAACCTTTTCAACTTATTCATTCTCAAGTATACAGTGACTGATGGGACACTGTTACTCCTTCCAAGGAATTTGGATTTTTAACAAGAAACAGATTCTTAAAAAGAAGACCAAATCTCTAATGGTGAGGGTTCCAAGGATTGGCAAGGCTGTGAACGAAATAGTTGGATATAGAGTTTCTGGGGCCACTAAATTTATATCCACAAAAGAGGCAATCGGGCCTCTGAAAACAGTATGAGCTTTGGAGTCTACCATTTTCTAGCTGTGTGAACATAGGAAATGTAGTTAATTGGGCCTCTTTTTTAATTTTTAAAGGAGAACATGGTACCTACTCTCCAGGGATGTAAAAAAATTTAGTGATGATGTTTATAAATTAGCACCCACAGTCTCTGGTGTAGGGCTAATGCTCTATAAATTATTGGTATTGATATTTAGCATTCATTTTGGTATAAGTATAACCATAGGGACATTAACATTAACATTAATTGACATTAACAAAAAAGTACTGAATCTAGCATCAGAAAACCTGGCTTTTGAGCATTAGCTCAACCTTGACTCTGTTGAGAGAGGCAATCCCATGGGCTGTGAATACCCTTGTACATTCTTTCTGGGTGTGCCAAGAATGTAAGGCCCTGGGGACTCTTTATCTGGGCTATTTCTCTGAATTGTTTTTGCAGCAAGCAAATTTGAAGGATAAGGTAATGTCTCCACCCAAACAAAGAACAGGTTTGCTTAGCACTCACTATAGAACAGTAAATTCCTCTCCTATGACACAACCCGCTTCATGTGCATCCATCTAGGTCCGTCCATGTCATCCTGTGAGATCTGGAGGACATGGAGAAATGGAGCTGACATCATTCTCATGCTGTTTGCTGTGCTGCCTTTGTCTCTGACCTAGGAGTTTTATGTCTGTTACCAGCATCCAGAGAACATAACAGGCTAGCTCATCAGCTTACATGTAGGGTAAAATCTCAGAGCCTTCACAGGTCATGATAGACCCCTAATTTACCATAGACGAACAGTAACACCTGCCCTCTCTCCCCCATAGAACTGTTGGAATAGATAAATAGAATACATATTCATACAGATTGTCAATTTTTAAATAAGATGAGAGACTTAACACAAATAACTGCAGACCATAAGGTGAGCCTTGTGTCACAGCATTGAGAGACTCTCAAACAAAGTAACACTTTACTGTTAGTTACAAGTCAGCTAGTATCTATATTTTTTAGACTTTACCTTAAAAGCACTCTATGTGGTTTTGGCATCGAGCGATACCAGATTCAGAGAATAATGGCATGTGAGTGATACAATCCTATACATTCATGCCAGTGAACCTTCTGGTAACTCAAACTGAAACAAAGACAAAAGTTTCCAAAACATCGACTTTCCTCTGCTGAGAATTACATCATCCTTTTTTCCTGTAGTCTTGATGTAATAGCTTACATATTCATTTTTCACTTACTTAAATGAACTTTATCCTGTGGAGATTCTACACTGCTTTCCAAAAGGACTTGGTCTTTATCTTCTGGACTAAAGATGGTGAAGATTCACATGGAAAGCTAGATTTACCCTGCTCCCTTTACCTTACATGCATCAAGGCCAAAGAAAAAAACATCTGCTCTGAGATTTACTGCCAACTACAAAGAACTAATAGAAAACCAGGGCCTTCCAGTGGTGTGAATGCTAGTTACAGTTTGAATCTAGCAAGTGGTTACTGAATATGCAATGCCTATTCATATGCTGAAATCTTCAAACGGCCAGATGGGCCCTGCTCACATTCAGAGAACCATTGAGAGTCATCCCAAATCACCATAACTAGTACCCTTGACATTTACCAAACCACAAACCAAACCTTGTCCACATGAAAAGTGATTAAGTGAAGAGTCACTAACACAGTTTTAATATTTCATTAGAAGCCTCTAATTAAAGGGCAGCCTTTCGTTTCAACACTAAACCAAAGTGATAAGAATTCCATATGCATGTGAGCATGATGAATGTTTTATTAAAAACAAATGGGCTCACACTGAGATCCAAATGTCTGGTGAAATAATTGGAGGCCAAAAGGAAGTAACTTGTCTGAATCAGTTTACAAGTGTTTTTTGTTCTTGTTTTGTTTTGACTGATGAAAGATGGAAGTTTTGCATGGCACCTGAAAAAAAAAATCTGAGCAATGGACAAGAGAATATAGTGCAGTGAGGTGTGTACCTCACATGTGCCTCTGGACTCATAACCACAAAGGAGGAGGCTGTCTGTGAGTCTCTGGGGGCTCATCAGAGCATAGACTGCAGCACTGATTCCAAGCGACAGAATGAAACCTCAGAACATACAGCCTCCCTGGCAATCAGAAATTGTGTTTGATAGCTTTTGCTGCTCTTTACACTAACACTTTAACCATGTGTCTACTCTATTTGCTCTGGTTCAGTGATCCTAGACAATAGACTTTAACGTGAAAAACAGGTAAACAGCTCACTATTACCTGAACACTACAATAATTTCTTCAGGGTTTGAGACGATTCTCTGCAGCCTGCATTTTCTCATAATAGCAGCCAATCAAGAGAGTAGAGAAAATGAAGGAAGAAAGGAGAGAGACACACTGAGAGAGACAGAGAGAGAGAGAGAGCAGTAGCTAAGAAATTAAATTCTTAAAAGTATTGTTTTCCAGTTAGTCTTCAGAAAAAGAGCCTTATTTTTCATTTATTCTGTTTACTTTAATTTTTACA
The DNA here is from genome assembly GCF_026419965.1 of Kogia breviceps. Classification (NCBI taxonomy): domain Eukaryota; kingdom Metazoa; phylum Chordata; class Mammalia; order Artiodactyla; family Physeteridae; genus Kogia; species Kogia breviceps. The sequence continues at coordinate 43,239,457 of NC_081317.1, read as the reverse complement.
ATATTGATAATATCCTACATAATTTTCTTTTTATATAACTAACCTCTTTGTAGCTATAACAGTGCACTTGCTGCTTCTAGTGTGGATCACTCCTCCTCAGATAAATGCAGTCACTTTCTTCTCTTGGTCTCTTCAGCCCTCTGGGACTGACCTGGGACCTCTCTGCTGCCCAGGAGACATTCAGATACTCAGGAGGTAAACTGCTCAAAAGTGAGGAAGGCAAGGTCATGCCACTCAGCCTCCTAGGCCCTGGGAGAATGTGGACACTCTACGGCAACCTGCAGTCTGATCAGGAGGCTCAATCCTTCTAAAGCAGGAGCCAGGAACTCCTGGAGACTATTCCTCCATTCCATAGGAGGTACGTTTGGAAAAAAGAGATAAAAGACTTTTAACAACAAACTGCAGAGAAGAAGGAGACAATTGGCTACCGTTAAGACAGGTACTGCTTTGTTCTCAGTTGGAGCTATACATGCCTGTATAATGCATGTACAGTGCACTTATGTCCATTTATAAGACTTGTAATATGGCGGCCTTAGTGAGTGATCAGAAGTTTATAGTCATGGACTTGATGCTTTGTTTGTTTGTTTCTGTGAGGTGTTTTTTTAGTTTGAAAAAAGTTTTTTTAATTTAATTTTTATTTTATATTAGAGTACAGTTGATTTACAATGTTGTATTAGTTTCGGGTGTTCAGCAAAGTGATTCAGTTACACATGTACATATATCCATTCTTTTTCAGGTTCTTTTCCCATATAGGTTATTACAGAATATTGAGTAGAGTTCCCTGTGCTGTACAGTAGTGGACTTGATGCATTGACTATATTTTATTTTTTTATTTTTATTTTTTTTTGTGGTATGCGGGCCTCACCGTTGTGGCCTCTCCCGCTGTGGAGCACAGGCTCCGGACGCCCAGGCCCAGCGGCCATGGCTCACAGGCCCAGCCACTCCGCGGCACGCGGGATCCTCCCAGACCGGGGCACAAACCCGTGTCCCCTGCATCGGCAGGCGGACCCCCAACCACTGCGCCACCAGGGAAGCCCCATTGATTATATTTTGACCTTTATATCTTTCATATATCACACACCACTACAACCCCCAACTATACTGTAAACCACCACGCCCAGGCCACATCAACCTGAACATCCAGTTAAGACTGTGAGATCTGGTAGGAAATTCTCAGGCTCAGCCTCCACCAGAAGAACTACTTCCTGCCCTATGTCACTCGTCCTTTCTTTGAGAGTTTGTAATTGTCCCTCCATGTTCCTGAATTGTGGTCCTACTGAGCACCTCCCTGAATCCTCCACTCAGGGAGAGTGATGCTTGATGTCAGATGTGGAATGTCTTTTCCACCAAAGTTGAGTAAAAGTGACCAGTGTTCTCCCTATCTCATTCCTGCCATGATTCCTTATGTTCTGCTTGATCTACTTTAATACCATCCTCCAATAAATCTAAATAGGATAAGTTTGTATCATTTTAAATTAAGTGTTCCTCCTGCCTCCCATATTTTAGTATTCTAGTTCCCTTTAGTGGGAGGGATCAAAAAGTGTGCCCAGCGAGGGACTTCCCTGGTGGTTCAGTGGTAAAGACTTCACCTTCCAATGCAGGGGGTGTGGGTTCAGTCCCTGGTTGGGGAGCTAAGATCCCACATGCCTCATGCCAAAAAACCAAAACATAAAACAGAAACAATACTGTAACAAATTCAATAAGACGTTAAAAATGGTCCACATCAAAAAAAAAAAAAAAAACCTTTAAAAAAAAAAAGTGTGTCCAGCGAAACTGGAGAACCTGGGTTTCGGGGCCCTGTCCCTTTCCAAGATGCACCCAGGAAAGATCAATGACCACAGATTAAAAGCCCACAGAAAAGCCTGTTCTCTCTAGGTGGGAAAAAAGCAATTTAGCAAGACAGAAAACTTTGACAATAACCACCTATTCCAAGCAAACATCATGGAAAAACACAGGGTGCTCACCTACATGGGGTATTTATCTTCCCTCAAAGGTAGCCATCCGATTCATCTCTGTTGCATTGTCAGATTCCCTTAGATACTATACAAGTCCTCTTACCTGATACAATTGGGACCAGAAGTTCATGTGTTAATAAAAAAAAAAAAAAAAAAGAATATGCTAAGCAAAACAATGGCCTCCAAAAGATATCCACATCCTAATTCCCAGAACTCGTGAATATGCTATGTTATATTGGTAAAGAGAAATTAAGATTGCAGATGGAATTAAGGTTGTTAGTCAGATGATCTTAACATAGGAAGATTATCCCTGATTACCCTGGAGGGTCCAGTGCAATCACAAGGGTCCTCACAATTGGAAGACAGAGGCAAAAGAGGAACAACCAGAAAGACGACAGCATGAGAAGGATTCAGCCTCTTGTGCCTATCTTTGAAGATGGTGGAATGGAGCCACAAGCCAAGGAGTGTAGGAGTCCTCTAAAAGATGGAAAAGGCAAGGAAATGGAGTCTCTCCAAGAGCCTCCAAAAGAAAAGTGCCCCTGCTGACACTTTGATTTTAGCCCAGTAAGACCCTTGGACTTTTGAACTACAGACCTTGTAAGATAATACATTTGTGCTGTTTTAAGCCACTGTGTTTTGGTAATCTGTCACAGCAGCAATAGGAAATGAATACACGTACACTAAACATTTGAGGTTAAAACATGTAACTGCTTATTCACCTGCCAACGTTTTTATGTATATCACAGTTTGGAGTTACATAAATCCTTTTTCATTAAATCACACCCATATATTTGGCTATAATTTCCAATTCAATTTCTTAAAGTGAAACAAATATCTGCTAAAAGATTGTATCTAAATATAAAAATAACTTTTAAATCAATAAGAAGAAGTAAAACAAACCAACAAAAAATAGACAAAGCAGTTAAGATATTTTAAAAGAGAAGTTAAAGGAATGGCCAATGAGCATGAAAAGATGTTCAATATCATTAGTCACCAGGAAAACACAAATTAAAATCACAACAAGATATGACTATGTAACCATCAGAATGGCTAAAATTTAAAATACTGCCAAGTGTTAGCAAGGATTAGACTTTTAATTATGCAGCATTTGAAATAACACATTTTTGCCCTCCTTTTTTGGAAGTTTCATCAATAGTTCAACTGACTCTACAGTTTATTCAAGAAGCAAACTGATAGATTTTCAAAGAGTTTTTACATATTTCTAAGATTAAAGTTAGTCTTAAGATGTACATTCAAAGAAAAGAAATCTTTTTTTTTCTTTCCCCAAACAGTAGTTCAGAAGACAAAGAAGCAACACAGACAAAGTTTCAAGGAAAAAATATTGTGACCCAGATTTACTGTTCATGTGAAAAGAAAAAAAAGAAAATGCTGGTAAGCCATGTAACAAGAAGGAGGAGAGAAAAGAGAGAATGAAGAAGTAAGGGAGGAAGGAAAGGAGGAAGTTGTATTATTTGAATATATTCAATAAAACAGTACATACATTAAAAATTATCCTTGAAAAAAGGCAATAGGACATAAAAAATTAAGTAGCAATAATGTCGGTCTAAAATACTATATTATGTTTTAATATCTTAGGATGTAACTAAAGCTATGAGAGGAAGAAAGTAAAAGCATACTAAGTTGCTCAGCTTTTACCCTCTGCTATAAATGAAATATTTTAGATTTCAAAAAAAGTAAGGACTTTCAACAATTAAATGTTATATATTCATTAAAAATAATGGTATTTCTGTAGCCATAAAAGGAATAAAATCTGCAGCCATAAAAGGAATGTTGTTACAACATGGATTATGCTAAGTGAAAGAAGTCAGACAAAGACAAATACCATATGATTTCACTTAGACGTGGAATCTATAAAACAAAACAAATGAACAAACATAACAAAACAGAAACATACTCATAGATACAGAGAACAAACAGGTGGTTACCAGAGGGGAGGAGGGTTGGGGGATGAGTGAAATATGGGAGGGAGATTAAGAGGTACAAATTTACACTTAAAAAATAAATGAGTCACAGAGATGAAATGGACAGGGTAGGGAATATTGTCAATGATATTGTAATTTTTTTTTTTTTTGGCCGTACCAGGTGGCTTGCAGGGTCATATTTCCCCAACCAGGGATTGAACCTGGGCCCTCAGCAGTGAAAGCGTGAAGTCCTAACCACTGGATCACCAGGGAATTCCTGATATTGTAATATCCTTGTATGGTGACATATGTTAACTAGACATATCACAGTGATCATTTTGTAGTATATAGAAATATCGAATCATTATATTGTGCAACTGGAACTAACATAGTGATGTAGGCCAATTATATTTCAATTAAAAAAATATGTAGACCCTGGGAGGAAATACTTCAAAATGCTAATGATGGTTACCTCTGGTGAGTGGGGATTATGGATGACTTAATTTTTACTTTATGCTTTTATGTATTTCTAGTTGTCTGCCATGAACATGTATTGCTTGTAAAATTAGAAAGAAAATAATAAATGTCACCAAAAATTTTTCATACATATTTCTGATAAAAGATAGCACAATAAATCCATTTCCCCTCAGGTCACACTGACCAGATTTGGTTCCCATGGCCATCCTTAGACCTAACATTTGCAAACACCAATCATGAGGCATCCTGTGTTGGGAGTGAGGCTGACCTTCCTGGAGAACAAGAGGGTGTTACTAGCTAAACATCATAGTTCTGTTTCCAGGAAAGAAGGGATGGAAGGATTGGCTGTTGAGAAATCGGTGAATAGAATCAATGTCCTCCAGCCAAAGATCACCAGGAACACACCTATAGTTGAACTAGTTGGGTTGAGTGCTCATTGCGGTGAGGGAGGACGCACACCACGGGGAACTGTGGGGCAGCTCAGCAAGAAACTCTGTGAAAGGATTAATTCTAGAAGCTGGGCATGGGTTAGGTGATCTGGGGGAGGGTTGAAGGAAGCAGGACTTTACTATAGATGCCTTCGGGAAAGAAGGGCAATTCTAGCCTAGATTCTTAATAAATCTCATCTACAAGGTATGTAGTGAGGCCAGAGCTGTGATAGTCACTCATATTAGCCAAGAGAGAGGGACGTTTGGTATCTGTGGTTTGTTTTTGTCTGCACCTAGACAAAATTATCAAGTTTCCTCATTTGTTTTTTTCTCTCACTTCAGCACAGTCACAGAACACCCTTGTCTGATGTCGCTGTTCTGTGAGATTGTTTATGTCCACTTGGCCTAGTTGTAAGTGTCCTGCCAGTTCCCAAAGGTCAGGAGCTGCTTTTCTCCTTTTAGGGAGTTCTATCCAGATGGTGGGGATGAGGTGAGACCTAATCCTAATGCTGTTATTTGTACCTAATATTCTTGATGCTTCGTATACCTAGTAAGAGCTACATATTCGACAAGATTTTACTAACCACTATTTTTAAAGAAAAATGTGTCTGTATCGAAACTAATGAAACAGTTCATTTTCTCTGTGCAGGAAATGATGACCCCCTCCCTACTCCTCAATTCCCCTAGGAAATCTCAACAGTGGTTCTGTTTGCAATAAATATGTAAGGCTTTGTTTGTTTACTTGGTCTTCCCTAATACTCACAAATATTGATTTATATCAGTGGATTTATTTAAATGGCAAACAGAAAAGAACTTCCCCAGGTGAGCATTTCTAAGCCAAGTTTCTGGCCGGAGGGAATACGTTTCCCTCTCAGTTATATATAATTCTCTCCAAACGAGGTACTATCAGGGGAAGTGTAAGAAACAGCGTGTGTGACTCAGCCTATTGTGGCTTTATGTCACATTTCAGCTTCAACCAGGGCTGAGTCACACAGCACAGAAACCAACAGAAACAAAAGTTTCCATTCCCACTGCAAAGAGTAGCTTCCAGGTCTCAGCAGAAAACGGAAAGGAAAGAATACTTTTTGGAAGCAGAAAATGAGGCTTTCTCTATGCCTAATTTACCTTCAGAGTCCTGCCATTCTGAGCTTTCTCACCACTTTAACCCTCTCAGCTCAAGGAAACCAAAACAAGAAAAGTAAACTGGCAGTCATTAAGTCGGTTAGACAAATAAATCCCCCAAAATTACCTGTTCGGTAACTATCTTCTACAATCTCCTGAGTTGGACACAGAAGACAGCCAGGGACACGATTCAGGCTAGCATGCCTCGAGGAACTGGAGAGCCCAGGAATTGGGACAGAGCTGGAGGTCAGCTGTGCCAGCTCACCTTAGACACAGTGACAGCCAGTGGACAAAGCTTGCCTATCTGAGGAAATGTCTTATAGTATGATCGCTTGATGGGGTAGAGAATTCACTCTCTATAGTTTCCCATCCTTTCCCACCCCCTGCTGCGTGTACTGTCATACACTTCTTTAATCCATGGCCAGTTGGTCAGAGTAATCCTTCCTTCTGATTTCTAGGTCATTATTCCATGACAGAGCCTTTCAGGAAAAACTTCACAGGAGGTCAGCCCCTGCCTTGTTCCTCTGATTTTGCCTTCCTATCCCCTCCCAGCAGGAATACCCGATGACCCATGTACAGCCCAGATCCAATGTGGCAGGGACAGCAAGTAAGCAGCAGCTTCAGATTTCAAGATGGTGGTGCCAGGACCTGATTCTGTCACCCATGGACTTGGGATCTGCCCTCAGCCATCTGGTAGACCCCTAGTCATAGCTCTTCTTTCTGTCCACCCCACTGGCCCCATCCCCTGCCCTGCAGTGTTGATCCAGACTCTGACATGACTTCCTTGATTTTCCTGCCTTATACTCTCACTGCTCCCTAGGACCACCTGAGCCCAAGGAAGCCTGATTAGGGCACAAAGATCATAGCAGCCTCTTCTGGGAGACTGGGTACTATTCCATCTCCCTGCTTCTGCTATGGAAGTAGTTTAAATTAAATCGTCTTTACTCTTGCAAAAGTACTTTTTGCATTTATTCTGACCTGAACCAGAGGTCTCTAACCCTCTATTCTTCTTCAGAATATTCTGTATTGATTGGGACACAATAAAAATCAGATTCACAGCCTTTCTCTACAAACCTCAAATCAATGATATAATGTGATCTCATCACCGTGGAAGAAGGGTACAAAGTACATGTAATAAAGGGGAAACCAGTTTGCTGTGAATGATGAGTCTGAGCCTGGTTTCTACTTAATGTTGGGGGTATAGATGGCCTTCGAACAGGGAGTGCATATATTTGAAATCAAATGCCTGCCTGGGAAATATCCACATGTCAATTGTGTAATGCATCAGCTCCACATGATGGTCACATTATAAATAGATGTTCAAGTTCAAAAAATGTGGCCCCTTCTAACATGGAGGCTCTCACATCCTCTCGTGCGTTGGTAAATCATGGTCCTGAGGAACCTGCACTGCCCTCCCTTTCCCCCTCTCCAGGACTGTTTTAAGGGTTACACTTTGCCCTTCAGCAGTGATGAATGGAGTCACCTCCATTATTCATGTCCCCATCCTCTGTCCCAGCCTATAATTGTAGCATCCCAGAAGTAGAAGCAAAAACTGCATTACAGAGGAAACTTTCCTATTCCTGATTATAATACCTGACAAAAGGCAGGCTTTTCTATTAATCTTGGGTACCTTCCACCAGAGGGGCATTCATTCACTTGCCATACATGTGCAGGGCACACATCTGCCAGCATCCCACAGAAACGGAATAGGTGGCTCTTGGGATCTATAACTTCAGCCTGAAGAAGCTGAGGTCATAATCACATCACTCCACTGATATGATGATAATCATATAAATCCTTAATCAGCCTATTACTGGCATAAATTCAGAGTTTTACTGGAGAGAGCCTATGTCCCAGAATTCGTGACTGCCAGGACCCAGGTGAGCTCTGCTGAATATCAAGTATCCCAAAATATTCTCACTCTCTCATTGCAGCCTATTACAATCCAATTCATGCTTATTCAGAAATGCCCTGGATTTGTCAGAGTTATCTCTTTCCTCCTTTTCAGTTCTTGAAGTGATACTCAAAAGAGGGCATTCAGTTACACAAATTATATCTAAAGGATATTGGCCAAAGATTTATTGTTCAAAATGTATAATTATAGGGATTTTTGTCATAATTAACAAAGAGGCTGAATAAGTGACAAGCCCATCAAAGCACCAAAAAAGCATAAATTTGGGTTACAAGACAGTCCATTACTGTAGTTGATCGTGGTTTCTATTAAGTCTTAGAGCTACAAAGGTTGTAACTTTGCCATCTGCTACTTCATCAAATCATTTATAGGAAAGCTTCTGGCCTGCAGAAAAACTGTAATGCAGCTGCATCCTGCTTGCTTCTCTTCTTTTTAAATTAAGACTTTTCAAGAAAGTCTAGGATCCAATCCAAACTGCAGGGAAAAAGGTAAATGAATTTATGTAGTATAGTACCCACAAACCCTGGCATTCATAATTGTAAAAGTTCAGCCCCGATTTATACCAAATTTGCTGTATACTGGGCACTGTCCTAGCCACTGGGTATATCTAGATAAAGGAAATCGAGTGAGACCTGGCCAATTAGCCAATTGGGAAGTCTGCGTTTGCCACATGTCTGAGACTTAGCTGTCCCTCCAAACAGACACAGCAAACCTCCCTCCAGCTTGCCAACACTGGAAGCCACTACCCAACCTCTTATAGCTACAGAGACATTACGAGAGGAGGGTAAAGGCAGGGCCTTCGCCCCTCCATCTGCCCTGGCTCTCCTGGACACCCCTTTTCTGAGTCCACAGCAGAACTGTCTCTAGTCCAAGACTGACTCTTAGAGCACAGTCAGATAGAAGAGAGTCAAGGGTCTGCTCCTAGACTATATATAGACTAGTGTCCCTAAACAGGCAACTCAAAGGTTTCTTTAAGTGACTTAAGTTTTACTAAGTAAAGAGCTTTTGTAGCCCTAAGATTGAAGAGAAAACATAATCAACTACAGCTTCAACTGATCTATTTTAAAAAGAGAGTCAGTGTCACAGAGCAAACAGGGAATTACTTATCTGTAGTTGCAATTTTCTGACAACAGGCCCCCTTTTCTCAAGAGCTAAGGGCGGATCTGTGCCTTTGATATTTGGGGCAAAATTGGCTATACCACCTAATGGTGGGGTTCAGGGAGAGGCGACAAAAAGGATCCCAGTTGGTGGAAATGGCCAAGGAACTTTGAACAGTGGCTTTCTATTCTATTCTGTGATCTCCTTCTTTATAAAAGGGATAGTGTGTGTGTGTGTGTGTGTGTGTGTGTCTGTGTGTCTGTGTGTGTGTAGAGACTGACAGACAGACAGGCAGAGGATCAAAGTTAAAGCAAGCTTTTAGAGAGTTCTTACTTTCACAAGCATCCCAGAGTCTAGTCAGAGAAATGGACAAGTAAACTGCAATAACTGCAGCGTTACACTTCACAATGGAAGTGTCATGTTGGCACGGAGGAGGGAGTGGTAGATGCTGTCAGGTGAAGGCAGAGAAGGCTTCATGGAAGAGGTGATGATAAATTGACTCTTGAAGGAGGGTAGGAATTTCCAGATACCTTAGGAGGTCAAGGCCAATCCTGCTTTGCTTAGGTGGGTGGTTCTCAAACTTCAGCATGTGTAGAGCCACCTGGAGAGTTTATTAAGGCACAGACTGCCAAGCCTAACCCCAGAGTTGCTGACTGAATAGGTCTGAAGTGGGCCCATGAATCTGTATCTCTAACAGGTTTGCAACTGATGCTGACGCTGAGAACTTGAGGCAAAAGTGCAGGGTATGGGCTTCCCTGGTGGCGCAGTGGTTGAGAGTCCGCCTGCAGATGCAGGGGACACGGGTTCGTGCCCTGGTCTGGGAGGATCCCATGTGCCGCGGAGCGGCTGGGCCCGTGAGCCATGGCCACTGAGCCTGTGCTCCGCAACGGGAGAGGCCACAACAGTGAGAGGCCCGCGTACCACAAAAAAAAAAAAAAAAAAAAAAAAAAAGTGCAGGGTAAGGAGCAGATATACTGGGAAATAGGCAGACACTGGATCATAAGGACTCTGGGTTCCATGAAGAGACCATTTACAATCTGGACAGTAAAGACCCATTTACAGGTTTTAAGTCACAGAGTGCCATAATAGTATTTGTGTTTTCAGAGGGCAACTCTGGTGGAAGTACAGAGGGAAAGGGTAGTTATAACACAGTACCAGTCAGCCTATCAGGAAATGATGAAGTTAGAACAAAAGCCCAGGGGAGTGATAGGAATGTTGAGGATGGATCTGAGGTTACTTATGTGAAAATGAGAACAAAAGCCTGGTCTCCTGAGCTATCCTCTCAAAGGGGGAAAATAAATCAACTGTCTTCTTTGCCTCTAGAAACTGTTATTTGTTCTCATCTCTTATTAAAATATGCATTATGTATCTTCTGGGAAAGGACACATAGGTTTTAGTATCATTTCCTTAACAGCCATAGTTTGTTAATTCTCTTTTCTAAGAAAAAGGAAAATATCTTATTTAGTGAAGTCAGAGACAAAGCCCTGGGTTAAGGGTACCTGGTGGGGTTTGGTGGAAGTCTGTGTGTTCATAGTTTGGGCAGAAACCAACCCAAGAAGGCCAGAGTAGTACAGAGTAGTGATGTAGAGAACACAAGAGGAGTTGCAGAAATAGCAAAAGTTGGTGCACCTGAGGATTTCTAGGAAGTCTCAGAAATATTTGGTAGGTGACTGAATTTCCTGTGGAATATGCTACATGAGAGAAATATAAAATTACATTATTTTGCAATATTAAAAGATAACATTTACTGATGCTAACTGTCTTAGCCAGGGTTTCCCCAGAAGCAGAGTCTGAGACAAAGGTTCACCTGCTGGTGGTGTATTTGGGAACAGGACCAGAGGGAGCAGGAGTGTGGAAGAGGCGAGGGGCTTGGGAGCAGGGAAAGCCAATCCCAGGCTGTGGGACAGAACTGACCACCGCCCCGGGGGCCACTGCTCACTAGATCCCACAGCACCGCCTGAGAAGCTTTATGAAACATTTCTCAGAACCATCCAACAGGGAAGAGAGGGGCCAGGGTTCCCCCAGTGGTCAAGGGCTGGCCTGCAGGACATTCAGTCTCTCACACTTCTACGCTGCCTACACAAGAGTGCCCACTTCTGGTGTCAGAGAAGCCCTAGGCAGGAAGTGAGGAGCTATCAGTTTGCACCTGCGCCAGGTAAGCAGGGCCTGGGAAGAAATGGTTACCGAGTGTCAGTATCAGAGGCAAGACCACGAGCATGTTTGGTCTGGGAAGTGTCCAGTACACTTGAGATGGGCCAGATCCTGGGCTAAGGGTTTTACATGCATTCTTTTATTTAAGCCACACAACAACCCTATAAGGCAGGCATTGCTATGCCCACATCACAGAACAAGGAATGAGGGTTAGAGGCCCAAGATGAGACAGCTGGGAAGTGGCAGGGTGAGAACTCAAATCTACTTCTTTCTGACTTGAGCCCATGCTTAACCACAATATTAGGCTGTACTCAACACATTAAACTAGATGGTAACTCAGGAAGTTAGTTCAGGAAGCCATATCAAAGACTTTAAAGTACTTATCAATTTTATTTCTATTCTAGAAATCTAACTTAAGGAAATAATCAGAAATGTACACAAAGAATGATGCTTATCCTAGTCTTATTTATAATGGAACAGATAAATAGATAGGTAGATAGATATGTATATGTATAAAGTATCATGCAATTATTTTAAATGATGACTATGAAAAATATAATACAGAGAAATATTTATAAAATAAGGTTAAGAAAAAATCTAGCCTACAGAACATACAGTATGAGCTTAACAACACATAAAATACAAATACATAGGATAAAAAAGACTAAAAGGGAAAATCAAAAATATTAAAGTGGTTGGCAAGGTAATATTAATTTAAAACTTTTTTCTTTATTCCTCTCAATATTTTAAAAATTTTCCACAAAAACAAATATTACTTTTATAATCAGTGACATTTTTATTTTATTTTAATAGGCAGTGGGTGAAGTGACTGTCACCCACCAGGGGCTCCCCACTGGTACCCTAGGTCACCTTCCAGCAGCAGCTGGCAGGTGGTCTGTCCTTCCCGGCACCCCTCACAGCAGTTGTTATCAGTGTTGTCACTGAGGAAGGGTCCTTTGTGGCCGAAAGAAGTCTTTGTGTCCTTCACAGAAAGTCTCCTTCAAACATTCTGCTTGGAACCTAGAGCTGCATCTCCACTCCTGGGCTCCACAGACACTTATGCACCCCAAGCTGGGCATCACCATAGCCTGGCCACTGCTCTCTGTGTGTGCAGCAGGGCTAATGATCCTGCAATGCTTGTGTTTGAGAAGATCTTAACTGGGAGCAGACCTGCTGCAACTCTGGCCTGTCAAGATGAGCTCTCTGTCCTGGGCAGGGCTAGAACTGTTTCTCCTGCGTTCCCTGAAGTTCCAGGACTCTTCCTGGTGCCTGGAGAAGATTAGAATGTGGGAGGGAAAAGGGCATGGGATCTACACTTTCTCATCCTTTACTAATGCCCCTAGAGGTACAGTTGGCCCTCCATATCCGCAGGTTCTGCATCTGAGGATTCAACCAACCACGGGTCAAAAATATTTAGAGGGAAAAAACTCCAGAAAGCTCCAAAAACCAAAACTTGAATTTGTCACACATCAGCAATTATTTGCATAGCACGTACATTGTATCAATATTACGTGTTATGGGCTTCCCTGGTGGCACAGTGGTTGAGAGTCCGCCTGCCGATGCAGGGGACACGGGTTCGTGCCCCGGTCCGGGAAGATCCCACATGCCGCGGAGCGGCTGGGCCCGTGAGCCATGGATGCTGGGCCTGCGCGTCCGGAGCCTGTGCTCCGCAACGGGAGAGGCCACAACAGTGAGAGGCCCGCGTACCGCAAAAAAAAAAAAAAAAAAAAAATTCAGGTTTCGTTCAATCCCCCTGCTCCCCATCCATAGGAGTGGTGGACAGAAACAACCCCAAACTCCGATTACTCTGCAGCTCAAGATGTAGGAAGGGTGCAGCTTTACTGTGTAATGAAGCATCTGGTGAGAGACCCCAAAAGACTTGGGGAGTGTGAAGAGTAACTCCCTCCACCTCAGCAGTGCCAGGTCTCACTTTCACCAAAGAAACTGTGAAAAATGCCTCCAAAGAGCAACACAGGAACCATGCAGATTATCCATTATGTACATTTTGATAACCTCTTGCAAATAATTAATTCCTCAAACTTTACCTTAGTTATAGTTCTAGCACTTTCTGGACCACCTGCCTCCAAGATACCTGAAGCACTTGATAAAAATTATTTATGCCTTGCCAGATCCCCTAACTTAGAATCTCTGGGGATAAAGACCCAGAATTTGCATTTTTAACTTGTGCTTAAAATTTCTGAGTACCTAACTTTTTTTAATTAACATCCTAGAAAAGGGCCTCTCCCTGAAAACATACAGTGAAAAGTTTAACAGAAAATTCCAGGTATATAACACAAATTACATGTTTAGACACGCAGGCATACATTGTCATGAAATGTTTAATAAAAAATTTAACCCACAGTTTTAGGCCCATAAAATTCTCCAAAATGCCTAGGGCAAGTTGAAGAAAAGGTGAGAGGAAGCCAGACCATTTTGCTGGAAGTCACCACCTACCCCCACTTTCTCTTCAAATCCAGAAACTTCCTGTGTCCCCAACAGGAAGTTCTCTAAAGAGTGTTCTGCCCAGGCAGTTTCCAAATACTGCTGTTTCTTATCATGTCTGGAAGATATGGTGGAGTTTAAAATAGCTAAGCTTCCATGAACATTGGGGTACATGTGTCCTTTTGAATTATGGTTTTCTCAGGGTATATGCCCAATATTGGGATTGCTGGGTCATATGGTAGTTCTATTGTTAGTTTTTTAAGAACACATGTACCCCAATTGTTCATTGCAGCACTATTTACAATAGCCAGGACATGGAAGCAACCTAAGTGTCCATCGACAGATGAATGGATAAAGAAGATGTGGCACATATATACAATGGAATATTACTCAGCCATAAAAAGGAACGAAACTGGGTCATTTGTAGAGATGTGGATGGACCTAGAGACTGTCATAGAGAGTGAAGTAAGCCAGAAAGAGAAAAACAAATATCGTACATTGACGCATATATGTGGAATCTTAAAAAATGATACAGATGAACCTATCTGTAGGGCAGGAATAGAGACATAGACATAGAAAATGGACATGTGGACACAGCGGGGAAGGGGAGGGTGGGACAAATTGGGAGATTAGGTTTGACATAAATACACTACCATGTATAAAATAGATAGCTAGTGGGAACCTGCTGTATAGCACAGGGAGCTCAGCTCAGTGCTCTGTAATGACCTAGATGGGTGGGATGGGGGGGTGGGAGGTGAGGTCCAAGAGGGAGGGGATATAGCTATATACATAGCTGATTCACGTCATTGTACAGCAGAAACTAACACAACATTGTAAAGCAATTATACTCCAACAAATAAGTAGTAAAAATTAAAAAATAAAATAGCTAAGCTTGAAAGAGGGCTATTTATAAGATACCATACTAAGCACTTTGAATGAATTATTTCATTTAACCCTTACAACTCTGTGATGCAGGCATAATCATTATTGTCATTTTATAGAAGAAGAAAGTACATGTAAGCAAACTGTCCAAGTTCTCAGTGAGTTAGTGGCAGGGGTAGTACATGAATCGTGGCAGCCTGACTCCAGAGTCTATACTCTTCAGTACTGCACCACATTGATAGTACTTGACAATGGTCAGATCAAAGACAGAGGAGGGAAATGTGGGGTGCTGCAAGAAAGCTGCCTGCCATATACATAAGGACCTACCCTCTCAGAGAATCTTGCAGAGAATCTTGGAGAGTTTCTACAGGGGCTGGGTTTCCACATTAGCTAGGAAGGTCTAGTCTGTGATGCATGGATGGTAGTAGCAATGGGGACCCCATCCACAGTCTGTGGCCTGAAGATTCACAAACCATATCTGTATAGTAAAGAGGCTACAGTTCTTATCACAGAGGATGGATTCTGTCATTGCCATCTGATCCTTTTGCATCTTCATTAAAAACCAGCAAAAAGAACACCTTCTGGGGTTTCTGCTGGAAAGAGTGGACCCAGGTTGCCTGCTGAAGCAGCCCCTGACTCAATTTCACCTCCTCCACTGCCTTGCTGTCTCTGGTTTCACAGGAACTGAAGCCCTTCCCTTGAGGCAGTACAGCATGCGCCTGGGCTCAAATCCTAACTCTACCACACAAGGTCCGAAACCTCAGGCAAGCTAGTTGACCTCTCTGAACCTCAGTTTTTCCATCTGTGAAAAGAAGATAAACATTCTTCACTCACAGGAATGATATGAGGATTAAATGAAAACAGTATTTAGCAAAGGTCCAGGCAAAGACTAAACACTCAGTATATAGTAACTATTTAAATTGTTATAAGAGCCCACATCTCTTCCTAAATCATGTATGCATTCATTCCTTTATGCACAAGTCCCTTCAACAAACATTTCTGGTTCTGTGCTTTTGCTTTGTGTACACACATATCCAGCAGGACACTGATAGATGGAAGATGTAGGTGTGTATTATCAGGCCTGTGTTCACTTTCTCTGCAAAAGTGGTATCTGGAAGATGCAGCCCAGCTGCTGCAGTTGGCTTTTACAGAGACGTCTACTACAGAGCAAGGCCTAGGGATCCAGGGAATCCAGCTATCTCATCCTCCATGCTCTTTATATTTTCTCTCAAAACAGCAAGAGCATGGTTTCTTTTCACACGTGAATCAATGGGATGCAGAAAGTTTCTCTTCCATTTACAGCTTCCCTCTCATCCCTCTGTCATCTGTATATTGGCTGCCTGGCTCTCTGTGTCTCTCCCTATTGCGCTATCTTGAAACTGTCCATAACAAAGAGCAGTAAATCAAGTCCACATCCAAAAGCCACGCTGAAGAGTAAAACAAACTCAGATAAAAGACCATGCCTATTCTGATGAGTGAGAACTGCCAGCCTCATCAGCTAAGGTAAGACTGAATGATGCCTTTCTAAAGAAATGTTATATATGGATTTCATTTTCTGGCTTGCCCCCAGTGCCCCTCAGATTGGTGTTTTTCATGTATTTTTGAGTTTATTCATAGGAATAAATGGATTGTTTGATCTTTCTGGATTTCCCATTCAGTTACTTACCAAGAAAAGAAAAAAAAAATCAAATGCATAATTTCAAGCCCTCAAACCACTGGTTGCAACTGCAAAAAAATGATAAGAAACGAACAGACTCTGTTCTGTAACCAGCTGTTATGTTTACCATTTATTATGTCTCATATACCTAGCTACAAGCTCCCTGACCTCAAGTCTCATGGACTAGAGCAGGATTTCTCAAACTCAGCATTATTGACCTTTGGGGAAGGATAGTTCTTTGCTGTGGAGAGCTGTCCTGTGCATTGTAGGATTTGGAAATATCCATAGCCTTTACTCACTGGATGCCAGTAGCATCCCCCACCCCAGCTGTGTCAACCACAAGTATTTCCAAACATTGCCAAATGTCCCTTGGGGGACAAAATTTCCCCTGGTTGAGAACCACTGGACTAAACAGACATGTAAACAAATGCCAATAATTAAATGAAACACATACCAGTAATGAAATGAGATGGTGATGGAAGGCAGAGACCTGTCAAATGCTACAGAAGGAAAAACTGCACCAGGAAAAATGAGAAAAACAGAGAAGGTGTGGAAAACAGAGGATCAAGCTAGTTTTAGAGCTTTTGTTGTCAGAAATAATTCCCTATTTTGAACTCAAATTAGCCTTCTTATAGAACTACTATCCTTTGGTCTAGACCCTCTCATTTGACCCTTTGAAGTTAATAAATGCAAAACCCTGTTGTCTATGCAAGTATTTCCCAGCTCATATGATACTGTGTAAATTCACTCCTCTCAACTCTGTTCTTGAAGGAGAGAAGAATGGGGAAAAGATCATTGGTGGAGCCTCAGCCACTGGGAGAAAACTTGAGGAAGCAAGTCTATCACTAAGCATAAGCATCCAAATTTACATTAAAGATGAAAGTCTGGAAAAGAACTTCACCTGTCTGATATATTTCTGTACTGTGAAATGAAACAAAAGTGAGCTGTAGCAATGGAGTTTTTGGAAATGTCATAAATTTAAGCTACCACATGCAATACTTATCCAGAAACTCTATGCACATGAGCACAATGTTGGCTAGTGGTGTTCCCTTTGCTCTCCTTCCACATTTTAACTGTTTGCTCCTCTCCAGGTTAAGAAAAGTTCCAGTTGAAATAGCAGATGCTCAGACACTCACTGCTGTAGGCCACTCATGCCAGGCACCCACCCAGGATCACTGTCGCATGTGTGCAGAGTTGCGTGGGTACACAGGCGCCCATTTAATCGCAATGACCTTTAATGCTGATAAATGTACAAAGTAAAAATGAAGGGACTGGAAAGAAGCACTTCCAGAATGGTGGATTAAGAATTGAAACCGAGGACTTCCCTGGTCCAGTGGTTAAGACTCCACACTTCCACTGCAGGGGGCACAGGTTCAATCCTTGCTCAGGGAAGTTCCATGCCATGAGGTGCAGCCAAAAAAAGAATTGAAACCGAGCAGGACTTTGCAGGGCCTTCCTGGGTACAAGCCTCTCCATGTCCCCTGCTTCTTGTTTGTAAAAAAAACCTTTAGTCTCCTAGACCCTCCTCAAGTTCCAAAGAGCAGACTAAGATAGTTAATGATTAGAGAGGTGAGAAAATGCAGAAACAAAGGGAAAGCAGTCAAGCAAGAAAAGTATTAATATTTTGAACAATAGTTCAGCAATAAAACAGAGTCACAGGACTCCTAGTTCCTCCTCAAGGGATATAGACAACAATCTGATGCATACCTTTAAGTCATTTTGTAGAAACTAAAACCCAGTGGAGGATGTTTACTACTTGCTGGTCACAAACACATAGACCCCAGACTGGTGGGAGCCACAGACTGATGATTAAAATTCCCAAAACGTCACCCTGTTACCTCACCACCAACCAATTAGAAGAGTGTTTATGAGCTGATCATGCACCCAAGGACCCCACCCCTAATGTTGCCTTTTAAAGCCCTTGCCTAAAATCCATGAAGGAGTTTGAGTCTTTTGAACATTAGCTGTCCATTCTCCTTGCTTGGTGCTCTGCAAATAAATGCTGTACTTTCCTTCACCACACCCCCGTGTCAGTAGATTGGCTTTGCTGTGCACGTTGGATGAGCAAACCTGAGTTAGGTTCGGTAAAGAACCTCTGAAACTCCATTCCTCCCTAAAAGCAACCAGAATACTGACCCAAAAAAGTCAAAATTAACTTTTTCAGAACCCTATAAATTAACTGAAAGCATACAATGATCCAAGGAGTATTTATTTATTCAAGAAAAGTGGCTGAACCTCAGTAAAAAGGGCAAACTTTGTGATGTTTGGACTTGCCCCATTACCATCCAGTTTTGAATCAGAAAGTTTGCACCATTATTTGTTGAACAAATAGATGCAGTTTGCTCTGGTTGATTAAGCATCAACTGGTTTATAATATGGCTGAGAATATACATTAATGGCAAATCAACAATTTCACCATCCATAAACTCAGCTTTGGCAGCTAAGTTTTTTACCAGTAAGTGAACTGACACAGTAATTTTTCTCATGGCCTTCTGAAGTTCATGTAGATCCTAACAGAAGACTTTAATGAGGAGAGAATCTGAGAGCTTAAGGTACATGGCGCATATTAAGTTCTTTGTGAGTTATTAATATGCTACCATTATCACTACCTTCACTATAAAACATGCCCATGAGCTTTTAACTGAGCCTCTGCCACTGAGCTTAGAATTATAAAATAGGAGTTGTAGAGGAAGCAACAAATAACCCTTAATTATAACCTCCACTCCTGCTGGGATGTAACTCCTCCATCAGAATGAAAAAAGAATAGTTAAATTGCCTAGAATTGTTAGTGAGTGTTTCAGGACTTTTCACACTTTTTTTTTTTCCAATTCATTTTTGCCAAGAGTCTATGTCCTTCTCACATCATCTCTGACTACATTGGTTGCCATGGTTTCCTAGCTTTCACTACTCCTAGAAATAAACAACCCATTAGATTTATGTCATTGTTAATTTGTCTCTTTGTATAAAACACATAGGTGATTTGTAGCTTGGAAATCAGCACTAGTTACTGCAAGTCTCCCTTAGCAAAAAGTTGGCTCCAAAATGTTTTAACAGTATATCTATTAGCATGACTTCTATTTAGGAGACCTGTCTTCATGAAAATGTAAGTATTATTTTTAATTAGTATGTCATATTTGTGTGCTTCTAGAGTTGCTAGAGACAGTTTATTTCATTTATCTTTTGTATATTTTCAGTATTATCTTGTGTCCAAGATACTTTTTCTATAGAAAATGTGAAAATAAAAATTAGTCTAAATTTTTTCAAAAAAATCACAAATTCCAAAGTGATAGACTCCAAATGAATGATATTTTTAAAAAATATATTTACTTGAAAATAATATTACAGCATCATGTGGGTGTTCTTTTTGTAGATTCTAAACTGCTCTTACTCACGAAACTTCTGACACCTGATATGTAGGGGGTTTTTCCCACACCAACCAATTTTCTAACTCTCCAGAACCAACTGAGTGTCCGCAATTCAGTTCTGACACTAACTATCCAGAGTCAGCACAGAACCCCCAGGTTAAGAGCTCAGTCCCACAAGACTGAGATGCCAGTCACAAGTCCTGGGCCTCCCATACTTTTGACTGACCACCTATAAACCCAGGTTCCCATGTCCCCCTCCTTAGGTTTGATGATTTGCTAGGATGACTCACAAAACTCAGGAAAAGTTTACTTACTGTCACTGATTTATTCTAAAATATACAACTGGGAAACAGCCAAATGAAGGAGATGCATGGGGCAAAGTATAGGGTGGGGAGCACAGTTTCCATGCCCTCTCTAGGTGTGCCACCCTCCAATCTCTGACCCAGAAGCTCTCCAATCTCTGTCTTTTAGGAGTTTTTATAGAGGGTTCATTAAGTAAACATGATTAAACATTGGCCATTGATGATCAACTCAACCTCCAGCCCTTCTCAGAGGTCAAGGGATGAGGATGAAAGGTCCAACCCTCTAATCATGAGCTAGTCTTTCTGGCAACCAGCCCCCATCCTAAAATTACCTAGCTAGGTGCCCCCAGCCACTAGTAATCTCATTAGCATACAAAAAGACACCTTATCACCCCAGAGATTACAAGGGTCTTAGAAGCTCTTGTGTCAGGAACTATGGACTAAGGCCAAACATTATAACAAAAGATGATCCTATCATCTCTGTCATTCAGGAAATAAGAGTTTTAGGAGCTCTGTGCCAGGAACTGAGGAACTGAGAGACGATATCACAGAAGCACATCAATTCTTTCAAGCCACCAAGAGAACCAGTCTACAATCTGGTGGGTGTAACTCTCCCAAATGACTTCAGCTCCATCCAGTCCAAGACCCAAAGAGAACTCAGGCTGAAAGAATATAAACAGCTTCATACCCAGTAGAAAGAAAGGAAGTTGAGGAAAAGTTTATAATCTTCTAAGGGACCAGGTCCTATTTCCTATGGAAATTATCTTAGAAGCTCCTGAATCATGTTCCCTTTTGATGTCATGGAGAACTGCTGCCTAAAATCTTGATGCTGGGACTTCCCATCCATCCACTCCACCCCACCCTCACCATCTCTAGCCCAGTTGAAACTTGGCATATAATACTTGCCAGTAACTTAGGGTAAAGGTCCTATCTTATTCATTCTTGTATTGTCAGCACATACTACAGAGCCCAGGGCATAGGAAGCTCGCAACTGTGTTGAAATATGTGGAACTAAAATATTTGTTGAATGAGCAATGTATGCACAAGCCTGCAATCATAACAAGTTGAATGTAGCTAAAGTGAGATATTTGAGGGAATAGGCCAACGTGCCCATCCTAGGCTAAGCCCAGTCAGCCTCACAGAAAGAAGGATAGCAAATCAGAGGAGAGTGGCCAAGAACCAGAACCTTCAGGAAGGTCAGATACACCTAGGCTACTGGCCAATCCAGATAATGCCAAAGGGTCAATTGCTTTCCCTACTGGCTTTGAGACATAGATCGGATTTCCAATGTGCCCTGAATCAGTTTATTCTTTTTTTTCCATTTTATGATACACTTTATCAGTTTATTCTTTGATTCAACATTCAACAAGCTTACTTACAAAACCTTTATCTGAGAGATACAAGGAAAACGAAGGCCTTCCAGAGCCTGCAGAGATCCTTTGGTGATGCACTTAAGTAGCCATGACACCAACTCAAACGGGTATGGCCATAAGAAGGAGATAAATAAATCTCCACCTGATAAGAGATCTGTTAATAATCACCTGATTATTACCAAAGAAGTTCTTTCTCATTTAAGATTTTTCTTTCTAAATAGATATACACCCAGCAGAAAGGGATTATGAAGTGGTGCTCAGACTCGTCCCTCTGCTTACAACACTGGCCTCTCCCCACCCCTTCTCTTTCTTAAGTCCTTTCATCTTCAGGTCTCAACCTAGAAGTCTGTTCCTCTAGAACGACTTCTTTGCTCCTTCTAAGGTCACTGCTACATGCTTCAAGACACATAGGACTTACATTATCAGAGCACTTACTACACTGTCTCCTAATAATTTGCTTAATTTTCTGTCCCTTTAATAAGATTAAATTCCATTAAGAAAGAACTACACTTGGCCAGGTCACCCTGTATCTCTGCTCAGGGTCTGGTGCACAGTAGGCCTGCAGAAAATATTTTATATGGATTTATCAATCAATCAACACAGAGCACATTTCAAGAGCCTCAACAAAAATCAAAGTGGAATAACATTGAGTAGTCAAACTGTTCATCAATCTAACTGGACATGAAAATAGATTAATGCAAATTTTCCCCACCAAATATGTAATTCAAGGCTAAAGGCTCTGGGACTTTCCTGGTGATCCAGTGGGTAAGACTCTGCACTCCTAATGCAGGGGGCCCGGATTTGACCCCTGGTCAGGGAACTAGATCCTGCATGCATGCCGCAACTAAGAGTTTGCATGCCACAACTAAGAAGTCCGCATGCTGCAACTAAGAACTGGTGCAGCCTAAATAAATAAATACTTTAAAAAAAAAAAAGGCTAAAGGCCCCGCCCTCATTATGGAAAGGAGTTCACTTGTACTAGCAATGAGTCATGGAGGAAATGGAGGCAGAGAGAGCATTTGAAACCCCAAATTATCCAACATTTATTCATTCTTACCATTAGTTCCCTCACCACCACAGTACCTTTTAATAGAACCGCTAATAAAGAAAGAGGAAAAAACATGCCCTAAATTTCTGCTCCTCCTGCTTCTGTCTTCTGGGAGCCTTGAGAGCTGGCAATAGCCAGAAGAAGAATGAGGAATAAAGGGAGTGAATAATCCCTGCACTTCGACTTTCAGTTGTCATGCACTGTCAGTTTCTGACAAACGATCAGAATCATGCCCAAGACTTGAACAACCTGGGGTGCCAGTGTTCACTGTTCTGTATCCCCAGTCCTGGACCCCCTGCTCAGGAAGCTTCCCCACACAGCCTCTCCACCTAAGAACTAGGCTACCAGGGGAGGCTGGGTCCAATACCCATCAGCATCACTGAGTGTCATACACACCTGGACACCACTGAACGTGACCCTGAGCAGCCACATTACCAATGGGATGCAAAAAACAAGCCATGCTGCACCTTCCAATGGAAATGCTCCCATTTTATCTGTATCTTTACAGATTGCTTTTTCTACAAGGCTGTTACTGCATGTGATGCCTCTATTACATACACAGCCTCTGGAACCATGGACAAGGCCGATCCTTGTCCAAAATCAAAACGTGCCAAAGCAGATCAAAATATGAAGCAGTGCTTAAGTTGAGGTGGAGAGTAATTCACAGGCACAGACATCTAACTTAACTCTTTCTTTGCTGTGGCAATTGGACTGTGGCAACCTAATTTGATGCCACGTCACCACCCTCCACCCTGCTCCTCAAAGGCATTATCACCACCTAGAATCACCAGATTCTACTATATCACACGATACTATTCACTGGATTCTAGCAGAGAGGCAATGGAAACACGACAGGACATTTTCCATTTCCAAACAGAGCCCAGGGAAAGCATCGCTCCACTGAAGAATGCTTGCTGTCAGGCGCTCCCAGATATCCCCAAGTGGTTCATATGCACACCCAGTTGGAGAGTGGCACTTTCCATCTAGAGCAGCTGTTCCACTGAGCCACCCTCAGAAGGCTGCCTCAGCTAAAAGCCAATTTTTTTATGGCAATGCTCACAGATTAATAAAGCATGTGCAAAGAGACAGCCCTCCAAATAATTAGCCTTCTCATTGCGGATCTTGGGAAGTCATGCCTGATCCAAGCCTGCCTGCAAATCTGGTTCCTTATCCAGTACAGTTGTGAACAAATAGGTCTTCTGTTATAAATTCCAGGTGTTTTTCTTAAAGCACAGTTAAGAAACACAGTACAAAGTAGCTTCTCCCAGCTCTTACCAGAATGCAAACACATGTCTCCCTCTGACCCGGAAGGCACCAGGGGGGTCACCATAAAGCTCCCAATTAAAATGAATCCAGGATGGGGAGGGGTGAGAATAAGAGCTGATGTTAGAGCCTCTTGAATCCATATTTGAGGAGGTGTGAGAAAAAGGACTGATATCAGACCTTGTTGGGATTGATTCTTACAGCTGTTTAAAGAATAATGTGTTTCTTATTACAAAGTAATTAATATTCACTGTAGAAATACCAACAAGCATGAGAAGAAAGATAAATTAGCACTAATCCACTTTCCAAAAGTAAGCACTGTTAAGATTTGAGTACAATTGCTCCCTTCCATGCTTGTGTGCGTATGTTTGTTGTGAGTACTATTTTGTAACTATTATTTTTACTTATAAAACTGCTATATAAATATTTTGTACATTTTTAAAGACCACATGTATGGGTACTAAAAATAGCTAACATTTATTGAGCCAGGAAACTTGCTGTATTATCTCTTGTTAAAAGTTAAACCGAGGGTTTCCCTGGTGGTGCAGTGATTGGGAGTCCACCTGCTGATGCAGGGGACACAGGTTCGTGCCGCGGTCCGGGAGGATCCCACGTGCCGTGGAGCGGCTGGGCCCGTGAGCCATGGCCGCTGGACCTGTGCGTCCAGAGTCTGTGCTCCTCAGCGGGAAAGGCCGCGAGAGTGAGAGTCCCGCGTACCACAAAAAAAAAAAAAAAAAAAAAAAAAAAAGTTAAACTGAGGCATAGTAAACATTTTAAGAGTTGAGCAAAAATCTATTCAAATCCAGCAGCGCCAAACCTGAAAGCGGTTAGGAGCGTTCCACTGACAGGAGCTCGGGGAAAGTCTTATATAGAGAAAGTGCAGAAGCAAATTAAGAAAACTGTTGATTGGCTATAGCTTAAAGCCTAGTTGGCTGTTTGTGATTGGTTGCCCTTAGCGTTTTGATTTTGTAACTTTGAGGCACTTACAGGCTTAGATTTTGGTTTGCTTACATAGGTGCAGGACGGTCTAATGGCCTCCTTGGTTAATTAATTTAGCATTCCCTTACTCTTCACAAGGACTCTCTGAGTTAGACACTCTCACATTTTACCCTTTTATAAATGAGAAAACAGAGATGTAGAGATAAGCTGTGATGTCTTTTGTCTGCTTCTCCTCCTCCCCTTACACCATCCTCATACCAAGAGCAAGAAGACAGCTTCAGGCACCTCCTCATCTCTCTACACACCAGCTAGACCAGCCCTGAGAGAACAGGTCACCAGGCAGGTCTTCCAGGACCACCTCTGCCAGGGCAGAGCAGGTGTGCCTGCCACACACACCTTGGGTTCCCAACGACCACACCAATGGTTTCCTGCCCTGTTTCTCCCCATGTTGGACCAGGACTCAGTTTTAATACTAATAAGAAGACACAGAGCACCATTTTCTGTGCCGTGTTCCCTCTGTACCATTTTGAAATCATAGTTCACAGCTTCTACTTCAGGCTTGCCAGGACCAGAAATCACATGCAACATATTTTCTCTTGTTTGTACCACCTCTTATTAAACAAGGGGTTGAATCTTGTTCTCTCTTGCTTTTTATCTCTTGTTTCGAATTTTTCTTCCATTTCTCTTCTCTTTCACACTACTGCTTATGTCCTTGCAAGACAAGATTTGTTCTCCTTTCTTCTCTTGTTCTCTTTGTTCACTGCACCTCTCCCTCACCTTACCCTGGTCTCCTCCACCAACTTATGAGCTCTCAGCTTCATTTTCTGGTAGAGAAGTTCCCCTTCCTATTGCCCTTGGTCTAGCATGCTCATTCAAGGTTGCTCCTGACATATGAAGGAGCCAGTGGCACCAAAGTTGACAAATCCCCGTTCCATATAATAAAGAGATAGTAAGAAGTTATCCCATCCAGAAGAACCCACTAGCTGCTGCCACATACAAGCACACATTCCCGACTTTCCATTCGTCTGCACTCTTCCTCAGTGATCTCCAGCTCCCACTAGTTCCTCATACAACCAAAACCAACGTGATGTTGTACGTGCCAAAGGGTCTTTCCTAGAGCCTCTCAGTCGGCATTTGGCTTCGCAATGGTTATAGCTCACAAATGCAAATACAGGTAATGAGTGAAGAAAGATTACAATGCACCCTCCAGCTAACATCTGGAGGCAGCTCTGCTTGGCTTTCTGACAAAGGCTGAGGTGTTCCAGAGACATTTCACTGCAATCCAACCTGCTACCTAGAAACCAGGCTGCCTAATTTCACTTGTCACCAGTAACTCAGGTTTAGGAGTCAGAACATTGCAAGCAGTTTAGGGTGAGGTGGGAGAAGTGGGGCATCTGAAATGCAATTCATTTTGCTTCCGGGCTGGCTCTCCAGCAAGTCTGTAGGGAGCACTTGTTTTTCAGCTTAATTATATTCCTTTACCACCTCAGTGTCTCCAGCGCCTCCTGTCTCTTCTCTGTGCCCTGCCTGCCCCCCAGTTTTCACATGCACTCACACACACTCTCACACATACACACACACAAAAATATACACCCAAGATTCCAAGGCTTTCAAAATGTACTCACTGATAGGAACCAAGCGCCGTTTATAACGGGTCTTTTTGTGCGTGTTTTTAATTTTTACCATAATAGAAAATAGAGAAGAAAATTAAAGATATCACTATTAGTAGGACAAATCCCTACTTATCTGCTGAGACCTGACCACCAAACATCTCCCCAGAGGACTGGACAGTCTCTCTGGGACTAGTCCCCACAGGCTTGCTGCTGTAGGGTCCCAAGTTGTTGGTAGCAACATCTGAAAATAATAAGCAATCCAAGACCACATGCTGTGGATCTTCCTTCTAGAAGTATATTCAATCCTGACCTGTCCTCTAACAGTAACACTGGGGACCTATTTCACAAACCTCAGTGTTGCACTGAAGAGTAGAGAGGCTCCTATTTGGATACTGTAAGATCAAAACCATGTGGCTGCTTTCCCTCAACACAGCCTCTCACTTGAGGCTAAATAACAGTGGTGCACTTCTGCTTGGCACTGAGCTGAGAAAGAGTTTGTGTGATTTTCTTAAGGATGATGGAAACATGCAAAAAGATGTCAGGATACAAATATCTTACTTAAGACTCAGTGCATAGGGCTTCCCTGGTGGTGCAGTGGTTAAGAATCTGCCTGCCAATGCAGGGGACACGGGTTCAAGCCCTGGTCCGGGAAGATCCTACATGCCGCAGAGCAACTAAGCCCGTGCACCACAACTACTGAGACTGTGCTCTAGAGCCCATGAGCCACAACTACTGAGCCCGCAAGCCACAACTACTGAAGCCCACGCACCTAGAGCCCGTGCTCCGCAACAAGAGAAGCCACCGCAATGAGAAGCCCATGCACCGCAATGAAGAGCAGCCCTCACTCACTGCAACTAGAGAAAGCCTGCGCACAGCAACGAAGACCTAACGCAGCTAAAAATAAATAAATTAAATAAATAAATTATTTAAAAAAAGACTGAGTGCACAGGATTCAGACAAAGTCTGTGGAGAGATTCAAAGAATCATTGATTTGGGACGATCTCAAGCAGGTAAGAGTGAGAGGCAAGGTTTTAACTAGCTGTTGCCAGCTATAACAATAAGTGAACTGTAAATTTTTCTGACTGGAGGTTTCTTAAAACAGCAGAGATAGAAATATTCCTGAAATTCTAATGCAGGGAAAGTTACTCAAATAAATACTTCTTAAAGTAATCGATGCATTAAAAGGAAGCATTTGTGGACTAAAAGCCTCATAACACACAGAGGTTGCATCCTGACAGGACAGTTGTTAAAAGAATCCATTTGTGGATTCCAATACTCAGGGTGAGTAATTGCTCAGAAAAAGGTTAATGGAAACAAAACAGAATTCAGGGCACATTCTCCCAAACAGTATGCAGAAATGTAAGCAAAAATATACCCTTAGCATATCCTCCAGTTATAGAATGCAAAATCATTGCAACATTCTATTTAGTAGAATTTGTAGTCAATACAATGGAGAACTGAAGGAGACTAGATGTAAGGGGACATTTGCGTGACTGGGCAGAGGGTCTAAATGACCTCTGGTCACTCCCAACCTGAGGCTGCAATGATTCCATGTTCGAAGGCAGAGGGTCTGGATGTGAATAAACCAAGTGGTGACTGGATGGAGCTGAAGGACTTTTCTCAAATTAGCTTCTAGCCCTAGAAGCTGCTCTGAAAATTTTATAAATATGTCACAGACTCACACAAATTACGGTAAATTGACCGAAAATGAAAGCCATAAAACCTAAAGGCTGTGGTCTAATCTTCCTTCCTAGAAAAAAAAGGGAAACCTGATATGGGCAGCAGTATTTTAGAAATGTTGGGACAGTGGGAGTCTGGCGTGGGTTTCAGGATCTAGAGCAGCAATGTCCTTGGAACATCACGAACAGAGCAAGAGAAGGATCGAGCTAGAGAAGGTGTCAAGAGAGAGTCTAGAAACATGAATAGGACCCAGGAGCCTCGTACAAGAGGTTTGGAACCGGGATGAATGAGCAAATATAAGGCTGGAGGGAATCCTTCCAGAAAGGGATGCCAAAGCTATCCCAGTTCAAACGACTTTTGAAAACCACCGCTGCGTTTAACAGGCCACACAGATAACCACACGAGTCAGCCACAGCGAGTGCTGTGTGCCCTTTGGCTGAGGGTTGTGCATGGTCCAGGCTGGTAGTGGATAGCTTTTAGCGAGGCCTCACTCGCTCCAGACTCAGAGCTCAGTGTTCTGCATGCAACATGTTATTTAGTCTTCATAATAAATATAACCCTTTGATAAGGGTTGCCTCCAGCCTTATCAAACCCCCCAGTTAGAGAAATAATATTTATGAAGGATTCGTGGATTCGAAATTGTATCCTTCAGTTAAACTAAATCAGAAAGCTACACAACAAGGAATGCTTGGGGGTACATGGTGCTTAACCTCCGTCCTCCACCTCCAACTCCTTTAACTGAACAGCACTGTGTTGCTACCCACCAGCTGACACATGTGAAGAGTATCACTGTGCATAAGGTAAGAGTAGTATCTGTTACATTACATAGTATCCTCTTCACGAATCCCCAAGTGACATAATTCCTTATCTTAATACATTATACCTAAGAATTATTATAGCTCTCCTAGCACTCGGCATGTTTTTATGTCATAGACACTAGATTATGCAACTGATCCTGTTTTCCTACTAGCATTAGCTGCTAGGAAGCTCCAGGTCAGATTTGTGAATCAAATCAAGACATACTATTACCCTAACTACATTCCATTCTTTCATGCTCCAGTTTAACATTTAGTTATGTTTTTTCTTTTTTAAAATTTATTTATTTATTTTATTTTTGGCTGCGTTGGGTCTTCGTTGCTGCGTGCAGGCTTTCTCTAGTTGCAGCGAGCAGGGGCTACTCTTCGTTGCGGTGCACAGGCTTCTCACTGCAGTGGCTTCTCTTGTTGTGGAGCACGGACTCTAGGCACATGGGCTTCAGTAGTTGAGCATGTGGGCTCAGTAGTTGTGGCTCGTGGGCTCTAGCGCACAGGCTTAGTAGTTGCGGTGCACGGGCTTAGCTGCTCCGCAGCATATGGGATCTTCCCAGACCAGGGCTCGAACCTGTGTCCCCTGCATTGGCAGGCAGATTCTTATCCACTGCACCACCAAGGAAGTCCTAGTTATGTTTTACCTTTTTTATCCTATAAAATTTTGTACATTGCTAAAAATCCTTTATGTATGAGAGCATTTTGTACAAAATAAACATAGACATACACATATTCATATGTACAGATCTAAAAGTGCTATGGCCAAATTGTAAAAACAGTGCAGGTACTACGGGTTTCATATAGATATAATTGAAATTAGTGAAATTCCTGTCCCCTGTTAAAATTATTTATTAATATTTATAAGTAACCCACTTTTCCTGTTTCACATTTTTATTGAGGAAATCCATTTTCCACTTGCCAGAAACCTGGATTTCTTTAGTCTCATGGAGAAACTAAGCATTCTGTTTTGTATGGAACAACTTCTCCATCTATTGGCACAATTTAATATTGCAAATAATATCCTGAAATCAGATGTTCCCTTGTTATGTTATGGAAAGTTTTCCCACACTAAGAAACTCAAGAAGTTTCCACTGTCAGTAATTAAATACATCTCCCCCGCTTTAAGCTTTTTGCTTTTAGGAGCTAATAAACCTATAGAAATTAAATTCATGGCACTATCACTGGGCTGAGAGGCTTCCTGGATCACAATCCCCACGTCCTAAAGGAAGTCAAACCAAATTTTCCAAAATAAGATGAAGAAGTATTATGCATAGACTTAGTCTAAACCAACATAGGATGTGACAATTATTTTTATATTTTTATTTATTTTTTAAAAATAAATTTATTTATTTCATTTATTTATTATTTTTGGCTGCATTGGGTCTTCGTTGCTGAGAGCGGGATTTCCCTAGTTGTGGCGAGCAGGGACTACTCTCCGTTGCCGTGCACAGGCTTCTCATTGCAGTGGCTTCTCTTGTTGTGGAGCACGGGCTCTAGATGTGCAGGCTTCAGTAGTTGTGGCTTGTGGGCTTAGTTGCTCTGCGCCATGTGGGATCTTCCCAGACCAGGGCTCGAACCCATGTCCCCTGCATTGGCAGGTGGATTCTTAACCACTGAGCCACCAGGGAAGCCCGACAATTATTTTTAAATCACGTTTAAAGGCTGAGTGAAATCTGGATATGACAACATTTCAATCCTCATTTGTTACACCTTATAAGTGACAAGACACATGGGCGTCCAAAAGGGCCAATCAATTTTGTAAGCATGTATCATAAACTAATACTAAAAATTGAGACAGAACCAGTCTTACCATTCCTCACCCACCAACAAATCTCTACCTTTGAATACGTCATTCCCTTTATCTGACAAAGCAATGCCACTTTCTCATAAACAAAAGTTTTCCCTTAAAATTTTTTAAAGCATAAGATGTTTTCAAAACCCCTGTGATGTTACAACATCTATATGACTATATATCTGCAGTGAATTTATTTATATGTACAGCTCTTATATTATTATTCTACAGATCTGAGTTTAAAATCCAATTCTTCCACTTATACAAAGTGTGCAGGCTTGAGTAAGTTATTTTACCTCTGGAACCTTCTTTCCTCATGTATACATGAAAATAATACTAATTACCTTGTAGGACTGTTTTGAAGATTAAATAAGATATCTTTTAAAATACCTAGCACTTAGTAGATACTCAATAAATGGTAGATTTTAGTAATAGTTGCAGTTGTTGTAGGAAGAAGAAAAGGCTTTGTTAGATTTTTCCCACAAGTCCCTTGACCTCTCAGTCCTTCACAAATTGAATCTCTGACCTGAAGAAACAACTTAAGAGGACCTAAAATCAGGGAGGTTCATAAACAGCAAGAAATAAGAGCCTTAATGAAAACTATGAAGTTTCAGACAGGAAGAAGCAAATGCGAACAGAAGAAAAAATAAGAATTAGAACAGAAATCAGTGAAATTGAAAATAGGAAATCAATAGAGAAAATCAACAAAAAGCAAAGTTATCTCTTTGAAAATAAAAAATCAGTAAAATTGATAAGCCTCTAGCCAGGGTAACTAAGTGAAAAAGAGAGAAGACACAAATTACTAACATTAGAAATGGAAGAGGGAACATCACTATAGATCTCATGGACATTGAAATGATAATAAAGGAATACTATGAACCTCTATGCCCACAAATTTGATAACCTAGATGACATCAACCAATTCCTTGAATGACACAATATGGCAAAACTCACACAAAAAGAAGTGGAAAATCTGAAGAGGCCTATAGCTATTAAGGAAAGTAAATCAGTAATTAATAACCCTCCAAAACAGAAAGCATTAAGCTCAGATGGGTTCACTGGTGAATTTTACTAAACATTTAAGGAAGAAATATTACCAATTGTCCACAGTCTCTTTCAGAAGATAAAAGCAGAGGAAATACATCCTAACTCATTCTATGAAGCCAGCATTACCCTAATACCAAAACTAGACAAAGACATTCGAGAAAACCACAGATCAATATCTCTGATGAACATAGATGAAAAAATCCTTGACAAAATATTAGCTAATCAAACCTGACATTGTATTAAAAAAATTTGGTAGGGACTTCCCTGGTGGTCCAGTGGGCAAGACTCCACGCTCCCAATGCAGGGGGCCCGAGTTTGATCCCTGATCAGGGAACTATATCATGTATGCTGCAACTAAGAGTCCACATGCCTCAACTAAGAAGCCCGCAAGCCACAACTAAGACCCGGAACAGCCTAAATAAATAAATAAATAAAAATCTTTACATGCAGTACAACTAGAGAGCCCATGCACCACAACTACTGAGCCTGCACGCACAACTAGAGAGAATCCTGTGTGCTGCAATGGAAGACCCCACATGCTGCAGTGAAGATCCTGCATGCTGCACCTAAGAACCAATGCAGCCAAATAAATAAATATTTAAAAAATAAATACATTTTTATAAATAAAAAAAATTTTTTTAATGTTATAATGTGGTATACCACAACCAAAAGGGATTTATCCCAGGTATGCACAACTGGTTCAACATTTGAAAATCATTTAATACGATCCATCACACCAACAGGCTAAAGAAGAAAAATCACATGATCATATCAATAGATGGAGACAAAGCATTTCACAAAATCCAACACTGATTTATGACTTAAAAAAAAAACTCTCAGCAAATTAGGAATAGAGGGGAACTTCCTCAATTTGATATAGAACATCTACAGAAAAACCTATTGCTAACATTAAACTTAATAACAAAAACCTCAAAGCCTTCCCCCTAAGATTAGGAACAGGTAAGAATGTCCCCTCTCACCATTGCTTTTAACATCTTATTGGAAGTTTCTTTTTAATTGAAGTATGGTTGATTTACAATGTTGCATTAGTTTCAGGTGTACTGCAAACTGATTCAGATATATATATATATATATATATATATATATATATATATATATATATATATATGTTGTTTTTCAAATTCTTTTCCCATATAGGTTATTACAAAATACCGATTATAGCTCCCTGTGCTATACAGTAGGTCCTTGTTGTTTGTCTGTTTTATATATACTACTGTGTATATGTTACTCCCAAATTCCTAACTGGAAGCTTTAACTAATTCAATAAGACAAGAGAAGTAAATAAAAGGTATACAGATTGTGAAGGAGGAAGTAAAACTTTGTTTATAGATGATAGGATTGTCTATGCTGAAAATTCAAAAGAATCAACAAAAAAACTCCTGAAACTAGTAAGCTATTATAGCAAGGTTGCAGGATACAAAAATAAAATATGAAAGTCAATCACTTTCCTACATACCAACAATGAACAAGTGGAATCTGAAATTAAAAACACATTACCATTTATACTAACACCCCCTAAAAATGAAATGTCTAGGTATAAATCTAACAAAATATGTACAATGATGAGAGAAATCAAAGAAGAACTGAATAAAATGGAGAGATATTTCATGTTCATGAATAGTAAGATTCAATATTGTCAAGATGTCAATTCTTCCCAACTTGATCTATAGAATCAACACAAGCCCAATCAAAGTCTCAGCAAGTTATTTTATGGATATCAACAAGCCGATTTTAAAGTTTATATAGAAAGGTGAAAGACTCAAAAATAGCCAACTCAATATTAAAGGACAGATAACCTGAATGCCTGACTTCAAGACTTACTATGATATTAGTGAAAGAATAGTCAAATAGATCAATGGAACAGAAAAGAGAGCCCAGAAATAGACCCATATAAATATAGTCAACTGATCTCTGACAAAGGAGCAAAGGCAATACAATGAAGCAAAGACAGTCTTTTCAACAAACGATGCAGAAACAGCTAGACATCCACATGCAAAAAACAAAACAAAACAAAACAAAAAAACCGAAACACAGACTTTACACCCTTCAAAAAAATTAACTCAAAATGGATCACAGACCTAAATGCAAAATCAAAACTAGAAAACTAGAAGATAATGTAGGAGAAAGTCTAGATGACCTTAAGTATGGCAATGACATTTAAAAAAATATTTTTAAATTTATATTTATTTATTTATATTTTTTATTTTTGGCTGTGTTGGGTCTTCACTGCTGCATGCAGGCTTTCTCCAGTTGCAGTGAGTGGGGGCTACTCTTCATTGCGGTGCACAGGCTTCTCATTGTAGTGGTTTCTCTTGTTGGGAGCGCAGGGTCTAGGCGTGCGGGCTTCAGTAGTTGTGGCATGGGAGCTCAGTAGTTGTGGCTTGCAGGCTCTAGAGTGCAGGCTCAGTAGTTGTGGCTTACAGGCTTAGTTGCTCCGCAGCATGTGGGATCTTCCCAGAACAGGGCTTGAACCCGTGTCTCCTGCAGTGGCAGGAGGATTCTTAATCACTGCACCACCTGGGAAGTGCTCTTCTAGAACTTTTATAGTTTTAGATTTTAGATTTAAGAATATGCTCAAGGGCAGACAGCAGAAGCAAGAAAAACTACAATCCTGCAGCCTGTGGAACAAAAACCACATTCACAGAAAGATAGACAAGATGGAAAGAGAGAGGGCTATGTACCAGATGAAGGAACAAGATAAAACCCCAGAAAAACAGCTAAATGAAGTGGAGAGAGGCAACCTTCCAGAAAAAGAATTCAGAATAATGATAGTGAAGATGATCCAGGACCTCGGAAAAAGAATGGAGGCAAAGATCGAGAAGATGCAAGAAATGTTTAACAAAGACCTAGAAGAACTGAACAACAAACAAACAGAGACGAACAATACAGTAACTGAAATGAAAACTACACTAGAAGGAATCAAGAGCAGAATAACTGAGGCAGAAAAAAAAACAAGTGACCAGGAAGACAGAATGGTGGAATTCACTGCTGTGGAACAGAATAAA
The DNA here is from genome assembly GCF_026419965.1 of Kogia breviceps. Classification (NCBI taxonomy): domain Eukaryota; kingdom Metazoa; phylum Chordata; class Mammalia; order Artiodactyla; family Physeteridae; genus Kogia; species Kogia breviceps. The sequence goes on along the minus strand of NC_081317.1, from coordinate 43,205,157 downwards.
GACAAAAGAATGAAGAGAAATGAAAACAGCCTAAGAGACCTCTGGAACAACATTAAACACACCAACATTCGCATTATAAGGGTCCCAGAAGGAGAAGAGAGAAAGGACCTGAGAAAATGTTTGAAGAGATTATAGTCAAAAACTTCCCTAACATGGGAAGGGAAATAGCCACCCAAGTCCAAGAAGCGCAGAGAGTCCCATACAGGATAAACCCAAAGAGAAACACGCAGAGACACATAGTAATCAAACTGGCAGAAATTAAAGAAAAGGAAAATTATTGAAAGTAGCAAGGGGGAAATGACAAATAACATACAAGGGAACTCCCATAGGTCAATGGCTGACTTCTCACCAGTCACTTTACAAGCCAGAGGGAGTGTCATGATATACTTAAACTGATGAAAGGGAAGAACATACAACCAAGATTACTCTACCCAGCAAGGATCTCATTCAGATTCGATGGAGAAATCAAAAGCTTTACAGACAAGCAAAAGCTAAGGGAATTCAGCACCACCAACCAGCCCTATAACAAATGCTAAAGGAACTTCTCTAAGTGAGAAACACAAGAAAAGAAAAGGACCTACAAAAAGAAATCCAGAACAGTTAAGAAAATGGTCATAGAAATATGACATACATATCAATAATCACCTTAAATGTGAATGGATTAAATGCTCCAACAAAAAGACACAGGCTTGCTGAATGGATACAAAAACAAGAGACCCACTATATGCTGTCTACAAGAGACCCACTTCAGACCTAAGGACACATACAGACTGAAAGCGAGGGGATGAAAAAGATATTCCATGCAAATAGAAATCAAAAGAAAGCTGCAGTGGCAATATTCATATCAGATAAAATAGACTTTAAAATAAAGAATGTTACAAGAGACAAGGAACAACACTACATTATGATCAAGGGATCAATCCAAGAAGAAGATATAACAATTATAAATATATATGCACCCGACAGAGGAGCACCTTAATACATAAGGCAACTACTAACAGCTATAAAAGAGAAAATCGACAGTAACACAATAATAGTGGGGGACTTTAACACCTCACTTACACCAATGGACAGATCATCCAAAATGAAAATACATAAGGAAACAGAAGCTCTAAATGACACAACAGATCAGATAGATTTAATTGATATTTATAGGACATTCCATCCAAAAACAGATTACACTTTCTTCTCAAGTGCGCACAGAACATTCTCCAGAATAGATCACATCTTGGATCACAAATCAATCCTCAGTAAAATTAAGAAAACTGAAACCATATCAAGCATCTTTTCTGACCACAACACTACGAGGTTAGAAATGAATTACAGGGGAAAAAATGTAATAAACAAAAACACATGGACGCTAAACAATACCTCACTAAATAACCAAGAGATCACTGAAGAAATCAAAGAGGAAATCAAAAAATACCTAGAGACAAATGACAATGAAAACACGATGATCCAAAACCTATGGGATGCAGCTAAAGCAGTTCTAAGAGGAAAGTTTATAGCTATACAAGCCTACCTCAAGAAACAAGAAAAATCTCAAGTAAACAATCTAACTTTACACCTAAAGGAACTAGAGAAAGAACAAACAAAACCAAAAGTTAGCAGAAGGAAAGAAATCATAAAGATCAGAGCAGAAATAAATGAAATAGAAACAAAGAAAACAATAGCAAAGATCAATAAAACTAAAAGCTTGTTCTTTGAGAAGATAAACAAAATTGATAAACAATTAGCCAGACTCATCAAGAAAAAGAGGGAGAGGACTCAAATCAATAAAATAAGAAATGAAAAAAGAGAAGTTACAACAGACATTGCAGAAATACAAAGCATACTAAGAGACTACTACAAGCAACTCTGTGTCAATAAAATGGACAACCTGAAAGAAATGGACAAATTCTTAAAAAGGTATAACCTTCTAAGACTGAACCAGGAAGAAACAGAAAATATGAAAAGACCAATCAAAGTAATAAAATTGAAACTGTGATTAAAAATCTTCCAACAAACAAAAGTCCAGGACCAGAGAAGAGCTAACACCCATCCTTCTAAAACTCTTCCACAAAATTGCAGAGGAAGGAACACTCCCAAACTCATTCTATGAGGCCACCATCACCCTGATACCAAAACCAGACAAAGATACTACAAAAAAAGAAAATTACAGACCAATATCACTGATTAATATAGATGCGAAAATCCTCAACAAAATACTAGCAAACAGAATCCAACAGCAGGATCATACACCATGATCAAGTGGTGTTTATCCCAGGAATGCAAGGATTCTTCAAGATATGCCAAGCAATCAATGTGAAAAACCATATTAACAAATTGAAGAATAAAAACCATATGATCAACTCAATAGATGCAGAAAAAGCTTTGACAAAATTCAACCCATTTATGATAAAAACTCTCCAAAAAGTGGGCATAGAGGTAACCTACCTCAACATAATAAAGGCCATATATGACAAACCCACAGCAAACATCATTCTCAATGGTGAAAAACTGACAGCATTTCCTCTAAGATCAGGAACGAGACAAGGATGCCCACTCTTGCCACTGTAATTCAACATAGTTTTGGAAGCTCTAGCCAAGGCAATCAAAGAAGAAAAAGAAATAAAAGGAATACAAATTGGAAAAGAAGAAGTAAAACTGTCACTGTTTGCAGATGACACGATACTATAAATAGAATCCTAAAGATTCCACCAGAAAACTACTAGAGCTAATCGATAAATTTGGTGAAGTAGCAGGATACAAAATTAATGCACAGAAATCTCTTGCATTCCTATACACCAATGATGAAAAATCTGAAAGAGAAATTAAGGAAACACTCTCATTTACCACTGCAACAAAAAGAATAAAATACCTAGGAATAAACCTATCTAGGGAAACAAAAGATCTGTAGGCAGAAAACTGTAAGACACTAATGAAAGAAATTAAAGATGATACCCACAGATGGAGAGACATACCATGTTCTTGGATTGGAAGAATCAATATTGTGAAAATGACTATACTACCCAAAGCAATCTGCAGAATCAATGCCATCCCTATCAAATTACCAATGGCATTTTTTATGGAACTAGAACAAAAAATTTGAAAATATGTATGGAGACACAAAAGACCCCGAATAGCCAAAGCAGACTTGAGGGGAAAAAAACAGACCTGGAGGAATCAGACTCCCTGAATTCAGATTATACTACAAAGCTACAGTAATCAAGACAACATGGTACTGGCACAAAAACAGAAACATAGATCAATGGAACAAGCCAGAAAGCCCAGAGATAAACCCACACACCTATGCTCTACTAATCTATGACAAAGGAGGCAAGGATATACAATGGAGAAAAGACAGTCTCTTCAATAAGTGGTGCTGGAAAACTGGACTGCTACATGTAAAAGAATGAAGTTAGAACACTCCCTTACACCACACACAAAAATAAACTCAAAATGGATTTGAGACCTAAATGTAAGACCGGACACTATAAAACTCTTAGAGGTAAACATAGGAAGAACACTCTTTGACATAATTCACAGCGTGATCAAAAATATTTCATTTTTGATCCAACTCCCAGATTAATGTTAATAAAAACAAAAATAAACAAATGGGACCTAATGAAATTACAAAGCTTTTGCACAGCAAAGGAAATCATAAACAAGACGAAAAGACAACCCTCAGAATGGGAGAAAATATTTGCAAACAAAGCAACGGACAAAGTATTAATCTCCAAAATATATAAACAGCTCATGCAGCTCAATATTTAAAAAAAACAAACAACCCAGTTCAATAATGGGCAGAAGACCTAAATAGACATTTGTCCAAAGAAGACATACAGATGGCCAAGAAGCACATTACAACCTGCTCAATATCACTAATTATTAGAGAAATGCAAATCAAAACTACAATGATGTATCACTTCACACCAGTTAGAATGGGCATCATCAGAAAATGTACAAACAACAAATGCTGGAGTGGGTGTGGAGAAAAGGGAACCCTCTTGCACTGTTGGTGGGAATGTAAATTGATACAGCCACTATGGAGAACAGTATGGAGGTTCCTTAAAAAACTAAAAATAGAACTACCATATGATCCAGCAATCCCACTACTGGGCATATACCCAGAGAAAACCATAATTCAAAAAGACACATGCACCCCAACGTTCATTGCAGCACTATTTACAATAGCCAGGACATGGAAGCAACCTAAATGCCCACTGACAGACGAATGGATAAAAAAGATGTGGTACATATATACAATGGAATATTACTCAGCCATAAAAAGAAATGAAACAGAGTTATTTGTAATGAGGTGGATAGACCTGGAGTCTGTCATACAGAGTGAAGTAATTCAGAAGGAGAAAAACAAATACCGTATGCTAACACATATATATGGAATCTAAGAAAAAAAAATGTCATGAAGAGATTAGTGGTAGGACGGGAATAAAACACAGATCTACTAGAGCATGGACCTGAGGATATGGGGAGGGGGAAGGGTAAGCTGTGACGATGTGAGAGAGTGGCAGGGACACATAAACACTACCAAATGTAAATTAGATAACTAGTGGGAAGCTGCCGCATAGCACAGGGAGTTCACCTCTGTGCTTTGTGACCACCTAGAGGGGTGGGATAGGGAGGGTAGGAGGGAGGGTGACATGGGAACATATGTATATGTATAACTGATTCACTTTGTTGTAAAGGAGAAACTAACACACTATTGTAAAACAGTTATACCCAAATAAAGATGTTAAAAAAAAAAAAAAAAAAGCTAAAAATAGAACTACCTTATGATCCAGCAATCCCACTACTGGGCATATACCCAGAGAAAACCATAATTCAAAAAGACACATGCACCCCAACGTTCATTGCAGCACTATTTACAACAGCCAGGTCATGGAAGCAACCTAAATGCCCATTGACAGACGAATGGATAAAAAAGATGTGGTACATATATACAATGGAATATTACTCAGCCATAAAAAGGAACGAAATTGGTCATTTGTAGAGACGTGGATGGATCTAGAGACTGTCATACAGAGTGAAGTAAGTCAGAAAGAGAAAAACAAATATCGTATATTAATACATATATGTGGAACTTAGAAAAATGGTACAGATGAACCAGTTTTCATGGCAGAAATTGAGACACAAGATGTAGAGAACAAACGTATGGACACCAAGGGGGCGAAGCAGCGGGGGGGTGGAGTTGGTCGTGTGATGAATTGGATGATTGGGATTGACATGTATACACTGATATGTATAAAACTAATGACTAATAAAGACCTGCTGTATAAAAAAACAAATAAAATAAAATTCAAAAAAAATGTAAAGAAAAAGTGTTCTGAAGACCTTTGTGAGAAATTTAAGAGTTAAAATCTCAACTAACGTGTGAAAACATACTAAGTTCCACACTTATTATAACTAAAATTTCAATGTTTACTCCATACCCTTTTCTTCCTCATCTGTTTTTTCCTTCTTTCTTTGTGCTTTTGTTCACTTTCCACATTTTCAGTATGAACATGCATTTCTTTTTATAATTACAAATATTAACAATATTATGGCATAAAATATTGTGGCATAAAATCATAAATTACAAAGATTGATAAATTTGACAACAAAATTTTACATTTCTTTTCTTCAAATAACAGCATAAAGAAGTGAAAAATAAGGCAAAACAGAAAATATTTAAAACCATTATAATAGACAAATATTATACTTCTAGAATATATAAGGAACTCCTACAAAGTAAGAAAAAAGACATCAGAAAAAGATGCAAGAGACAAGAAAAGATGTTTCACAAAAAACGGAACGCAAATCATCAATAAACACACTTAATATCTGAGGAAGCAAATTAAAATCAAAGTGAGGTAAATTTTGATATATTTTTTTTTTAGTAGACTGGCAAAGATTAAAATTCTGACAATGCCGTGTATCGGTAAGGATGTGGAATTAAGGGAATTCTTAGTCACTGTAGGAATGTTCCTTGTTTCAATGACTCTGTTAAGCAAATGGGAGTTATTGTGTAAAGTTTCACAATGTGCTTATGCTATCGCCCATCAATTCCACCCCTAGAAATTTTTTCATGTGAACACCAAAAAATATGTACAAGAGACATCATAACAGGGTCACCTGTGATAGAGAAAAACTAGAAACAAGCTTACTCATCATGAAAAGGAAAATGAGTAAATTCTTTATATATTTTTTTCACACAATAGAACACCACAGAAGAGTGAAATTAAACTAGTGTTATAGACATGAACATGGAAACATCTAAAAAAATATATGGTATATTGGAAAGGCATATATTTCCAATATATGGAAAGTCATATATTGGAAAGGCAAAATGCTGAAGAATTGCCTTCTATCATGATATCATGTATGATACCATGATATCATTTAACTGGATTCCATAACTCAATAAAAATTAACAATATAATGTTTATAATATATATAATACATGATATATAATGACTATATAGTTTTACATATATGAAGTTGTAAAATCAAGAATATGATAGTTATAAAATTCAGAATAGTGTTTACCCTTGAGCAGAGGATGGAAGCAGGAAAGTAAGGAACAGCACAGAAGGGATTACAATTGTACTGGAGATATTCTTTTCCTTAAAATTGGTAGAGGGTTCACAGGTGTTTATCATTTTTCTTAATCAATTCATTCATCATATATGCTTTTTATGATTGTCATATGTCATAACTTAAATGTACACAGAGAAAAGCTGTAGAGAAAATTATTCTACTTAAAGCAAGATCAACTTAATAATAGAGATGGCAGGCACTTTGATGCTTCTAGATTAAAAAGAAGATATGGGGAAATCTATGACAGAAACAAGGACTACTTTGGCAAGAAAAATTCTTGTTCACATGCTGAATTTATTCCACACCAGTAAAAAAATATACTATTATACATAATTTAAAAGCTAATATAATAATTCCAATTAACAAGCCCAAAGATATTGCTTTGCAATTAAAAATTGGTTCACTTGAATAGCCAGTTGTTTTATTACATTCTGCAGTCCAATAAATGAAGTGTTTCAATGTCCTGCTTCCTAAATCCTAAGACTGAATTCAGTTGCAATCTGATTTAGTTCTTTAAAACTCAAACCCATACATACCAGGGCAGCAGTTCTTTCATTTATTTTGCTTGAGATTCTTTATTCCAGCACATTTTTCTGCTTTGTTTTCCAAGCTCCTTAAATCTTGTTTCATGTTTCCAATTAGAGTACAGTTAGATACTTAATGATAACTTACATGTAGCATACAGTAGGGGAGAGCACAGGTTTGAATCCTAACTCCTGCACTGAATCTTGCAAAATCATTAAAGCTCTCTATGCCTCTGTTTCCTTATCTGTAAAATGAGGATAATAGTAACACCATCCACAGAGGATCACTGGAGTAACAGTCACAGAATTAATATGCGGGAAATGTTTAACAAAGACCTAGACAAATTAAAGAACAAACAAACAGAGATGAATAATACAATAACTGAAATGAAAACTACACTAGAAGGAATCAATAGCAGAATAACTGAGTCAGAAGAACGGATAAGTGACCTAAGGACCTACAAAAACAAACCCAAAATAATTAAGAAAATGGTCATAGGAACATACATATCGATAATTACCTTCAACGTGAATGGATTAAATGCTCCAACCAAAAGACACACGCTTGCTGAATGGATACAAAAACAAGACCCATATATATGCTGTCTACAAGAGACCCACTTCAGAACTAGGAACACATACAGACTGAAAGTGAGGGGTTAAAAAAAGATATTCCATGCAAATGGAAATCAAAAGAAAGCTGGAGTAGCTATACTCATATCAGATAAAGTAGACTTTAAAATAAAGAATGTTATAAGAGACAAGGAAGGACACTACATAATGATCAAGGGATCAATCCAAGAAGAAGATATGACAATTATAAATATATATGCACCCAAAATAGGAGCACCTCAATACATAAGGCAACTGCTAACAGCTATAAAAGAGGAAATCGACAGTAACACAATAACCATGGGGGATTTTAACACCTCACTTAAACCAATGGACAGATCAACCAGACAGAAAATTAATAAGGAAATAGAAGCTTTAAATGACACAATAGACCAGATAGATTTAGTTGATATTTATAGGACATTCCATCCAAAAACAGCATATTACACTTTCTCCTCAAGTGCACACGGAACATTCTCCAGGATAGATCACATCTTGGGTCACAAATCAAGCATCAGTAAATTTAAGAAAATTGAAATCACATCAAGCATCTTTTCTGACCACGCTATGAGATTAGAGTCAATTACAAGGATAAAAACATTAAAAACACAAACACATGGAGGCTAAACAATACATTACTAAATAACCAAGAGATCACTGAAGAAGTCAAAGAGGAAATCAAAAAATACCTAGAGACAAATGACAATGAAAACACGATGATCCAAAACCTATGGGATGCAGCAAAAGAGCTCTAAGAGGGAAGTTTATAGCTATACAAGCCTACCTCAAGAAACAAGAAAAATATCAAGTAAATAATCTAACCTTATACCTAAAGGAACTAGAGAAAGAAGGAACAAAATCCAAAGTTAGCAGAAGGAAAGAAATCATAAAGATCAGAGCAGAAATAAATGAAATAGAAACAAAGAAAACAATAGCTAAGATCAATAAAACTAAAAGCTGGTTCTTTGAGAAGATCAACAAAATTGATAAACCATTTGCCAGACTCATCAAGAAAAAGAGGGAGAGGACTCAAATCAATAAAATTTGAAACGAAAAAGGAGAAGTTACAACAGACACCACAGAAGTACAAAGAATCCTAAGAGACTACTACAAGCAACTCTATGCCAATAAAATGGACAACCTGGAAGAAATGGACAAATTCTTAGAAAGGTATAACCTTCCAAGACTGAACCACAAAGAAATAGAAAATATGAACAGACCAATCAGAAGTAATAAAAGTGAAACTGTGATTAAAAATCTTCCAACAGGGCTTCCCTGGTGGCACAGTGGTTGAGAGTCCACCTGCCCATTCAGGGGATGCAGGTTTATGCCCCGGTCCGGGAGGGTTCCACATGCCACGGAGCAGCTGGGCCTGTGAGCCAAGGCTGCTGAGCCTGCGTGTCCGGAGCCTGTGCTCCACAGCGGGAGAGGCCACAACAGTGAGAAGCCTGCTTACCGCAAAAAAAAAAAAAAAAAACCTTCCAACAACAAAAGTCCAGGACCAGATGACTTCACAGGTGAATTCTATCAAACATTTGGAGAAGAGCTAACACCCATCCTTCTCAAACTCTTCCAAAAAATTGCAGAGGAAGAAACACTCCCAAACTCATTCTATGAGGCCACCATCACCGTGACACCAAAACCAGACAAAGATACTACAAAAAAAGAAAATTACAGACCAATATCACTGATGAATATAGATTCAAAAATCCTCAACAAAATTCTAGCAAACAGAATCCAACAACACATTAAAAGGATCATACACCATGAACAAGTGGGATTTATCCTAGGGATGTAAGAATTCTCCAGTGTATGCAAATCAATCAATGTGATACACCATATTAACAAATTGAAGAATAAAAACCAGATGATCATCTCAATAGATGCAGGAACTTTTGAGAAAATTCAACACCCATTTATGATAAAAACTCTCCACAAAGTGGGCATAGAGGGAACCTACCTCAACATAATAAAAGCCATATACAGCAAACCCACAGCAAACATCATTCTCAATGGTGAAAAACTGAAAGCATTTCCTCTAAGATCAGGAAGAAGACAAAGATGTCCACTCACGCCACTATTATTCAACATAGTTTTGGAAGTCCTAGCCATGGCAATCAGAGAAGAAAAAAAAAATAAAAATAATAAACATTGGAAAAGAAGAAGTAAAATTGTCACTGTGTGCAGATGACATAATACTCTACATAGACAATCCTAAAGATGCCACCAGAAAACTACTAGAGCTAATCAATGAATTTGGGAAAGTTGCAGGATACAAAATTAACGCACAGAAATCTCTTGCATTCCTATACACTAATGATGAAAAATCTGAAAGAGAAATTAAGGAAACACTCCCATTTACCATTGCAACAAAAAGAATAAAATACCTAGGAATAAACCTACCTAGAGAGACAAAAGACCTGTTTGCAGAAAAGTATAAGACACTGATGAAAGGAATTAAAGATGATACCAACAGATGGAGAGATATACCATGTTCTTGGATTGGAAGAATCAACATTGTGAAAATGACTATACTACCCAAAGCAATCTACAGATTCAATGCAATCCCTATCAAATTACCAATGGCATTTTTTACAGAACTAGAACAAAAAAATCTTAAAATTGTATGGAGACACAAAAGACCCTGAATAGCCAAAGCAGTCTTGAGGGAACAAAATAGAGCTGGAGGAATCAGACTCCCTGACTTCAGACTATACTACAAAGCTACAGTAATCAAGACAATATGGTACTGGCAAAGAAACAGAAACATAGATCAATGGAACAAGATAGAAAGCCCAGAGATAAACCCACGCACCTATAATCAACTAATCTATTACAAAGGAGGCAAGGATATACAATGGAGAAAAGACAGTCTCTTCAATAAGTGGTGCTGTGAAAACTGGACAGCTACAAGTAAAAGAATGAAATTAGAACACTCCTTAACACCATACACAAAACAAACTCAAAATGGATTTGAGACCTAAATGTAAGACGGGACACTATAAAACTCTTAGAGGAAAACATAGGAAGAACACTCTTTAACATAAATTACAACAAGATCTTTTTTGATCCACCTCCTAGCGTAATGGAAATAAAAACAAAAATAAACAGATGGGACCTAATGAAACTTCAAAGCTTTTGCACAGCAAAGGAAACCAAAAACAAGATGAAAAGACAACCCTCAGAATGGAAGAAAATATTCACAAACAAATCAACAGACAAAGGATTAATCTCCAAAATATATAAACAGCTCATGCAGCTCAATATTAAAGAAACAAACAACCCAATCCAAAAATGGGCAAAAGACCTAAATACACATTTCTCCAAAGAAGACATATAGATGGCCAAGAAGCACATGAAAAGCTGCTCAACATCACTATTAGAGAAATGCAAATCAAAACTACAATGAGGTATCACCTCACACCAGTTAGAATGGGCATCATCAGAAAATCTGCAAACAACAAATGCTAGAGAGGGTGTGGAGAAAAGGGAACCCTCTTGCATTGTTGGTGAGAATGTAAACTGATACAGCCACTATGGAGAACAGTATGGAGGTTCCTTAGAAAACTAAAAATAGAATTACCATATGATCCAGCAATCCCATTACTAGGCATATACCCAGAGAAAACCATAATTCAAAAAGACACATGCACCCCAATGTTCATTGCAGCACTATTTACAACAGCCAGGTCATGGAAGCAACCTAAATGCCCTTCACCAGATAAATGGATAAAGAAGAAGTGGTACATATATAGAAGGGAATATTACTCAGCCATAAAAAGGAATGAAATTGAGTCATTTGTTGAGACATGGATGGATCTAGAGACTGTCATACAGAGTGAAGTAAGTCAGAAAGATAAAAACAAATATCGTATATTAACACATGTATGTGGAACCTAGAAAAATGGTACAGATGAACCAGTTTTCAGGGCAGAAGTTGAGACACAGATGTAGAGAACAAATGTATCGACACCAAGGGGGAAATCTGTGAGGGGGGTGGGGATGGTGGTGTGCTGAATTGGGCGATTGGGATTGACATGTATACACTGCTGTGTATAAAATTGATGACTGATAAGAACCTGCTGTATAAAAAAATAAATAAAATAAAATTCAAAAATTAAAACAAAAACAAATAGAGACTTGAAAGTCACCTTAAATTCCACCATGTGGAGAGAACTAGTTAAACGTATGTGTGTATTCTATAAACTGTAAAGATAACATTTTGGTAAAAAAAAAAAAAAAAAAAAGAGCAAGCTCTGTTTTGAGTAATTCTTGAATATAATATGAGGTATGGGTTGAAACTGATTTTCTTACATATGGATATATAATTGTTCCTGCCTTTTTTTCCATTGACTTACATTTGCACCTTTGTTGATAATCAGTTTTCTTTGAAAAAGATACATATATGTATGCATGTCTATTTCCAGACTCTCTATTCTCTTGCATTGATCTACGTGTCTATTCTTTTGCCAATACTACACTATCTTAATTAAAATAGTTTTACAATAAATCTTGAAATCAGGTACAGTGAATGCTTCAGCTTGATTCTTCTTTCTCAGAATTGTTATGGATATTCTATTTCATTTGTCTTTCCATCATAGGAAATTTTAGAATTAGCTTATCAACTTCTACCAAAACAGTCCTGCTAGAATTGATTGGTATTGCATTGAATCTACAGTTCAACTTGGAAAAAACTGATATCCCAACAATATTAAGGCTTGAAATCCATGAACACTGTATGGCTCTCTATTTACTTAGCTCTTCTTTGATTTCATTCATCAGTGTTTTGTAGTTCCACATACAGATCCCTCACATATTTTATGAGATTTATACTTAAGTATTATATAATTTTCATATTATTATAAATAGTACTGGTCTTTAATTTTAATTTACAACTTTTTATTGCTAATTTATAAAAATACAATTGAATTTTATATATTGACTTTGTACCCTAAAATCCTGCTAAACATAATATTAGTTTTAGTAATCTTTTTGTAAATTCTTTGGGATTTTCCTCATATTCATTCATGTCACCTACAAATAGAATACAGCTCTTTCTTCCCAGATTGTATACCTTTTATCCTTTTTCCTGGCTTATTTCAGTGTCTTGTATATGGAACAAAATCAAAAAGAAGTGATAACAGTAGACATCCTTGCCTTGTTTCTGATCTTACAGAGAAAGCAGTCAGTCTTTTGCCATTAAGTATGACATTAGCTGTAAGTTTATCATAGATGCCCTTTATCAGGTTGAGGAAGTACCCTTCTACTCCTAGTTTGCTGAAGTTTTTATTATGAATGGATGCTGGATTTTGTCAGATGATTTTTCTCCATCCATTAAGGTAGTTATAGTTTATCTTAGTCTGTTGATACAGTGGTTAATTTTTTTTTTTTTTTTTTTTTTTTTTTTTTTTTGCTGTACACGGGCCTCTCACTGTTGTGGCCTCTCCCGTTGCAGAGCACAGGCTCTGGACACACAGGCTCAGAGGCCATGGCTCACGGGCCTAGCTGCTCTGCAGCATGTGGGATCTTCCCGGACTGGGGCAGGAACCCGTGTCCCCTGCATTGGCAGGCGGACTCTCAACTACTGCGCCACCAGGGAAGCCCAGTGGTTAATTTTTGAATGTTGAACCACTCCTGCTTTCCTGAGATAAATCTCTTTTTCATGATATACTATCCTATTTATTTAGTTGGTAAACTTGATTGGTTAATATTTTGTTGAGTATTTGCCTGTTCTGGACATTTCAAACAAATGGAATCATACAATATGTGTAATATGTGGTCTTTTATGACTGACTTCTTTCATTTAGCATGATGTTTTCAACATTCATCCATGGTGTAGCATGTATCAATACTTCATTCCTTTTTATTGCCAAATAATATTCCATTATATGGATATACCACTTTTTGTTTATACATTCTTTAGTTGATGGACGTTTGGGTTGTTTCTACTTTTGGCCATCATAAATAATGCTTCCATAAACATTCATGTATAAATTTTTATATGGACATATGTTTTCATATCTCTTGGGTTTATAACTAGAAGCAGAATTACTGAGACATATGGTAAGTGTGTCTAACCTTTGAAAAATGTCCAAACTATTTTCAAAGTGGCTGCACTATTTTACATTCTCACCAGTAATGTATGAAGGTTCCAGTTTCTCCACATCCTCATCAATACTTGCTATTGTAATGTTTAAATTGTGTTTGGTTTTTAAATGTTTCTACTTTAAATACCATATATTTCTACCATATAGCCCATGTATTTCCAAGAGAATCCTTTATATTTTTGTTTAATTATAACAAGGTCAATAAAGCCATAATCAGTTAGTGAAATAGTATGAAATCCAAATATAAATGTCTATAACCTGTGTTAAATAAATAAAATTTTCTACTCCAAAATAGTTTTTTAAAATAGTCTCAAAGTTAAAGATCATTGTGTCACTGGAGAACATCTTGCTGATAAACTAGCCAGATCCAAATTCATGATGACAAAAATATATTTATACATACATATATATTAAAAATTTGACTAGAACTTTATTCTCTAACCTAATTAATATTTATACTTCTTTTTCCCAAAGGGATAAACCATTTTTTCCAGCTGTACTGAGGTGTAATTAACAAATAAAAATTGTATATATTTAAGGCATACAATGTGATAACTTGATATATGTATATATTGAGAAATTATTACCACAATAAAGCTAATGAGCACATCCAACACCTCACATTGTTGCCCTTTCTTTGTGTGTGAGGTGAAACACTTAAGATCTACTCGGTTAACCAATAAAACTATATGATATTAATGAAAGAAATTGAAGAAGACACAAATAAATGGAAAGATATCCCATGTTTATGAACGGGAAGAATTAACATTGTTAAAATGTCCATACTACTAAAAGCAATCTAGAGATTCAATGCAACCTCTACCAAAATTCCAATGGCATTTTTCACAGAAATGGAAAAAGCAATCCTAAAATTCATATGGAACCACAAAACACTCCAAATAGCCAAAGCAATCTTGAAAATAACAATGCTGAAAGTATCACACGTCCTGGTTTCAAACTATATTACAAAGCTATAGTAACCAAAACAGTGTGGTTCTGGTTAATATTACACTTTAAAAACATCAAGTTTTCAGCTTTTGCCCTCATCTCCTTAATAGCATAAAATGACTATCTCAATGCTTTACACCTTCAAACCATCCTCGTCAACAATTATTTTTCTTCTCAAGATTCCTGCTACTGAAATGTGTGGCCTCTGGTTTCAACTATAATTTTGATCAAAGCTAAATCAGGAATATTTTGATCTTATAATTTTATTTATAAATTAATATTCAAGAAATAGAAATGTTTAACAAGTACAAATTATCAATTTCTCCCATCAAATTAAAAAAAATTAATATCCAGCATTATGAAGGATCCGAAAAGACAGTTATTCTGGCTCAGAAGGTGGAAATTTAAACTATTACAAGTTTTCTGGAGGATAATTTATAAACATAATTTAAAAGTTTTAAGAATGTACAAACCCTTTGACCCAGCAATTCTTTTTCTAGGAATTTTTTTTCCTATTTTTTGGCCATGCTGTGTGACATCCAGGATCTTAGTTCCCTGACAAGGAATCGAACCTGTGCCCCCTGAAGTAGAAAGCACGGTGCCTTAACCAGTGAACTGCCAGGGAAGACCCTCTTCTTCTAGGAATTTGTGCAAAGGAAATAATTATAAATGTGGTCAGAATTTTATGCATAAAAATGTTCATCTTTATAATGGAAAATTAAGGAAAATTTTACATAGCTAAAAATTTAGAATGGTCAATGGTTAAATATTGGGTTGGCCAAAAAGTTCGTTCGGGGTCTGCTGTAACATCTTAATGGAAAAAGACAAACTAATTTTTTGGCCAACCCAATGAAATACAATCTATTTGTGTGATGCAATACTATGCAGCAATACAAAAGTCATGGTTTCAATTAACTTTCAATGGCCTGAGAAAAGTTTTTGATGTTATGTTTTGACAAAAATGCAACATACAAAACTACCTGTTGTGTGTTCCCCACTATTGAGATAAGACAGAGACCAATAGAACTAAACATACTGCCAATGATAAGTCATTCATGGGTGGTAGGATTATGGGCAGTTTTTAATGGAGTGTGTGTGCGTGTGTGTGTGTGTGTGTGTGTGCGCGCATGCATGTGCACGTGGGTATATTTTCAAACTTTTCTGCAGTGTACGTGTTTTACTTTAACAATGATAATGAAAGTGATGTACAGAACTGTTCTTAATTTCACCTCTATTTAAAACCACTTTTTTATTTCACTACACAGCCATAAATGTCTCCTTCATGAATACCTCATTTTGCTTTCTCCAAAAGTTCCAAAAACAACTTAGATAATGAGCAGTTTATTTGCAGTAATAACATATTGGCTCCACTTAGGGAACAAGCTCACAGAACTTTTCTCTATGGCAAAACAAAAATGTCACACACAGAGGCATTACAATGTTTATGCTAACTCTGGCATTTTACATGCTTGAGCTCATTATTATTCTCAATAATTTTGTGATTGTTAATAGCGCTGCTATTTATATGATGACTTAACCTTTACAGATTTCAATCAAAGATTTCAAAACTTAATGGAGAATGTGTCTAGAATGTAAGAGGATATATCTCTGAGTGACTTTCCCAAGCAGGAGAAATATTTTGATTCTCAATATACTTAAAGGACTGGGATGCCTAGCTAGGGAGAAGTCAAGAAACAATTATTTTATCAGTACAGGTATAAAAATTGTAGATAAGAAATTGGCCTTCATAAAAATATGTATGGGCTTCCCTGGTGGCGCAGTGGTTGAGAATCCGCCTGCCGATGCAGGAGACACGGGTTCGTGCCCTGGTCCGGGAAGATCCCACATGCCGCGGAGCAACTAAGCCCGTGAGCCATGGCCGCTGAGCCTGTGCGTCCGGAGCCTGTGCTCCGCAACGGGAGAGGCCACAACAGTGAGAGGCCCGCATAACGAAAAAAAAAAAAATATGTATGAATGTCAAAATATACATGAAATGAAAACAAACTACGGGGGTATTTTCTAAATGGTCCCTTTTATATAAGTAATCTTAAAACAAGCAAGGAGTAAAAACGTTTTTTAACGAAAAGCCTTAATTTATTACAAAAGCTGTTCTAGGCTTTAATATGAGCAGGATAAACTAAAATTTCCAAGGGATAGAAATACAGAAGATTCCACTGTTCGCTTCTGCCAACAGATGGTTTAGGCCATCTTGCACAATCGTTTTATCCTTGGTCATAGAGTTGTCCATTAGTCTGTGTCAGCTGTGTTTCTGTACAGTTGTGTAGTGTTTTACAAGCATTGTTAAAGCCATTATACATGATAAACATAAAAGCAGTAAGAACGATTATATCTCCCATCTTTTTCTCTACTTCAGAACAGTTTATAGGGCAGATAATTACCTGTTGTTTAAAAGAATCATCTGAAAAAGAAAAAAACAAAAAAGAACCATCTGACGGCAAAAATCTGCAAGTCTGACGAAATATTCCGTTGCTAAGGCTGTGGTGAAAAGGCACTGGGTAATTGAAATGCTTAACAGTTCTACCACACCTGTGGAGATTATGAAATTGCTACCTCTCAGCTCCAAATCTAACCTTTCATACTCTGCTTTTTGATCCTGGGGCCAGGACTCTCCAACCAACTTTCTGCTTGGTCAGGTGGCTCTAAGTTAGGATGTGTCAGTGGGAGCCTGAGAGGCTACAGGAAGACAAAGGGACTTGCTTCTTCCTGTCTGCTTCCTGGTGGCTTCCTGTTTGTTTGCCGTTCCCAGGAGCCGGTCCTGCAGTGCCTTCACTCTGCAGCAGCAGGTACCTTTGCAGAGCAGCAGCCAAATTCAGTTTCCAGTTTTCCCCATACTTGCAAACCCCTGTCTCCCACACAGACATCAGAATCAGCTGGCCTTCTCCTCCTGCAAGGTCTGTCCCAGGCCCACAAGGCAACCCGTATCAGACTCAGAACCTCCCACCAGTCCAGCAGTACCATCTCCTCGGAGTTCTGAGTTGCAGCTCCATAGGGCCTCTCCTCTAAGTTTCCTCAGCTGAGGGTTGGGAGCAGCTGCCTACAGTTGCTGCCTTTTGATACCTTAAAGTTCTCTTTTTACCTACAGCTATTAGTAACATTATACCTAATGAACAAGCCTTTATATTAAATTCTTTTGGTTCACATAACTGGTGTGGTCTCTGTTTCCAAAGGTGACCTTGTCTTAGTCAGTTTGGGTTGCTATTACAAGTCACCATAGACTGAGTGGCTAAAACAGCAAACATTTCTTTCTCATGGTTCTGAAAGGTAAAGTCCAGGATGAAGGTGCTGGCCTGGTCGGGTCCTGGTGAGAGTCCTCTTCTTGGTTGCAAAAGAAGTTACAACTGCTAACATTGTATGTTCACATGGCAGAAAGAGACCTAGCTAGCTCTCTAGTCTCTTTTTCTAAGGGCACTAACTCCATTCATGAGGGCTCCACCCTCATGATCTAATCATTTCCCAAACGGCTCACTTTCAAATACCATCACATTAGGGGAGTCAGGATTTCAACATATAAATTTTGGAAGGACACAAGCATTCAGTCCATTGTAGAACCTAACTAATACAGAAAAGAAGTGGGCAATATCTAGCAAAAATGACATGGATTTACCCTTTGAGCCATCAATACCACTGCTAGTACTCTATGCAGAAAGATATATGGTCTTTTTTTGAAATGCTATTCAGAATAGCAAAGATTGGAGACAAAAATATCTACCAATGGTACATGCACATAATAGGATATTATAGAGTCATAAAAAGAAATGGGAAAATCAGGCTCCCTGACTTCAGACTATACTACAAGGCCACAGTAATCAAGACAGTATGGTACTGGCACAAAAACAGAAATATAGATCAATGGAACAGGATAGAAAGCCCAGAGATAAACCCACACACATATGGTCACCTTATCTTTGATAAAGGAGGGAAGGATATACAGTGGAGAAAAGACAGTCTCTTCAATAAGTGGTGCTGGGAAAACTGGACAGCTACATGTAAAAGTATGAAATTAGAACACTCCCTAACACCACACACAAAAATAAACTCAAAATGGGTTAAAGACCTAAATGTAAGGCCAGACACCATCAAACTCTTAGAGGAAAACATAGGCAGAACACTCTATGACATAAATCACAGCAAGATCCTTTTTGACCCATCTCCTAGAGAAATGAAAATAAAAACAAAAATAAACAAATGGGATCTAATGAAACTTAAAAGCTTTTGCACAGCAAAGGATACCATAAACAAGACCAAAAGACAACCCTCAGAATGGGAGAAAATATTTGCAAATGAAGCAACTGACAAAGGATTAATATCCAAAATTTATAAGCAACTCATGCAGCTCAATAACAAAAAAAACACAACCCAATCCAAAAATGGGCAGAAGAACTAAATAGACATTTTTCCAAAGAAGATATACAGATTGCCAACAAACACATGAAAGAATGCTCAACATCATTAATCATTAGAGAAATGCAAATCAAAACTACAATGAGATATCATCTCACACTGGTCAGATTGGCCATCATCAAAAACTCTAGAAACAATAAATGCTGGAGAGGGTGTGGAGAAAAGGGAACACTCTTGCACTGCTGGTGGGAATGTAAATTGATACAGCCACTATGGAGAACAGTATGGGGGTTCCTTAAAAAACTACAAATAGAACTACCATACGACCCAGCAATCCCACTACTGGGCATATACCGTGAGAAAACCATAATTCAAAAAGAGTCATGTACCAAAATGTTCATTGCAGCTCTATTTACGATAGCCAGGACATGGAAGCAACCTAAGTGTCCATCAACAGATGAATGGATAAAGAAGATGTGGCAGAAGATGGAATATTACTCAGCCATAAAAAGAAATGAAACTGAGTTATTTGTAATGAGGTGGATAGACCTGGAGTCTGTCATACAGAGTGAAGTAAGTCAGAAGGAGAAAAACAAATACCATATGCTAACACATATATATGGAATCTAAGAAAAAAAAATTGTCATGAAGAGATTAGTGGTAGGACGGGAATAAAACACAGACCTACTAGAGCATGGACTTGAGGATATGGGGAGGGGGAAGGGTAAGCGGTGACGATGTGAGATAGTGGCAGGGACATATACACATATACATATACCAAATGTAAATTAGATAGCTAGTGGTAAGCTGCCGCATAGCACAGGGAGTTCACCTCTGTGCTTTGTGACCACCTAGAGGGGTGGGATAGGGAGGGTGGGAGGGAGGGTGATGCAAGAGGGAAGAAATATGGGAACATATGTATATGTATAACTGATTCACTTTGTTGTAAAGGAGAAACTAACACACTATTGTAAAAGTTATACTCAAATAAAGATGTTAAAAAAAAAAAAAAAGAAATGGGAAAAGGCACTACATACAGCCATGGAGTGATCTCCATGATACGTAGTTAGGCAAAAAAAAAAAAAAAAGGCAAGAGGAAGAAAATGTGTGTAGGATGCTGCTGTTTGTCTAAGAAAGGAAAGAATAAGAACACAGTCACATATTTACTTTTATTAAACTAAGTTGAAGGATAAACCAAAAAAACAAAACAAAAAAGATACCCATTGGAGGTAGGAAAGAATAGGGTGAAGAAGATTGGGACAGAAGCTAGACTTCTCTACGTTTACCTTGTTTTACAGATTTGACTTTAAGAGGTTCTGGTGAACAATTCCACCATGTAGGTGTGTATGTGGAGTGGGGGTCCCCCCACCAACAAGCAATTCTTCAACACCAGCTAGGTGTCCTACAAATCAGCTGAATACTGACAGTACCTGGAGATGGCATCAGATCCCACAGGTTAAGGGCTCCATCCTATAAGAGAGTCCCCCTGACACCTCCAACTTTAGACACCAATCACAAGCCCAGGTTATCACCTGTGCTTCTGACCAACCAACAGTAGATTGGAGGCTCTAATGACCTTCAAATTCTAACTTGCTAGAATGACTCACAGAACTCAGAGGAACATTTTACTTACGAGATACATCAGTTTATTATAAAAGGATATAACTCAGGAACAGCCAGATGGAATAGACACACAGGGCAAAGTATGGGGAAAGGGCATGGAGCTTCTATGCCCTCTCCAGGCACACCAGTCTTCCCAATCTCCACATGTTCACCAGTCTGGAACCCTCCAAACCCTGTCCTTTTGGGGTTTATGGAGGCTTCATTACGTATACTGGGTTGATTAAATCATTGGCTATGACTGATTCAACCTCCAACCCCTCTCCCCACCCTAGAGGCCAGGGGGTTGGACTAAAAGTTCCAGCCCTAATCACAGGTTAGCTCCTCTGGCAAACAGGTCCCATCCTTAGGTGCTTTCCAAAAGCCACGTCATTAACATAACAAAAGACACCTTTATGCTCTTATCACTCAGGAAATCTCAAGGGTTTTAGGAGCTCTGTGCCGGAATCAGGGACAAAGACCAAACATATATTTCTTACTACAAATCACAATATCACAACTTTGCAACCATAAAAATCATTTAAGTAATCATAAATAATACTAAATTTTTTAAATGATGTATTATATAAACAAATAAACAAAAGCTATATCCACTGAAAAGGCAGTGTTTCTACAAAGACCAGTCCAACAGCAATGAGGACTTCTAGTGCCCAGGTTATGACTCTAAATACCATTTCCCACTAAGAGGAACCAGGGCTACTTTGAGAAATGGCAGATTCTAGGTCAGGAGCAGAAAATGTACAAAGCAAGTAAGGAAGCTCCTGTTATACCAGAAAGCAAGAACAGTATCAAGGGACTTCCCTGGTGGTGCAGTGGTTAAGAATCCGCCTGCCAATGAAGGGGACACGGGTTCGATCCCTGGTCAGGAAAGATCCCACACACCATGGAGCTACTGAGCTCGCGCGTCACAACTACTGAAGCCTGAGCGCTCTAGGGCCCATGTGCCACAACTACTGAGCCCATGTGCCACAACTACTGAAGCCTGCATGCCTAGAGCCCATGCTCCACAACAAGAGAAGCCACCGCAATGAGAAGCCTGTGCACAGCAACAAAGAGTAGGCCCCGCTCCCTGCAACTAGAGAAAGCCCACGCATAGAAACAAAGACCCAACACGGCCAAAAGTAAATTTGAAAATATTTTTTAAATAATATGTTTATTTTAAAAAAAGAACAGTATCAAGGATGACTGGGTTCTGTCAAAAGGACTCAGGAGTCAACTTGAAGAGATTCTATTAGAATATCCTCATTTGCCACCCCTAATGATTAATGAGCCTAAGCATTGATCATCAATGCCTGCTCACATTCACAAAAAAAGAGACACAGTGGGCTTCCCTGGTGGCGCAGTGGTTGAGAATCTGCCTGCCAATGCAGGGGACACAGGTTCGAGCCCTGGTCTGGGAGGATCCCACATGCCGCGGAGCAGCTAGGCCCGTGAGCCACAACTACTGAGCCTGCGCGTCTGGAGTCTGTGCTCCGCAACAAGAGAGGCTGCGACAGTGAGAGGCCCGTGCATCGTGATGAAGAGTGGCCCCCACTCACCGCAACTAGAGAAAAGCCCTCGCACAGAAACGAAGACCCAACAGAGCAAAAACAAATTAATTAACTCCTACCCCCCACATCTTCATAAAAAAAAAAAAAAGAGAGAATTCTGAAAAAAAAAGTCAGTTAGAGTAAGTCCCCTACAAACGAACAATTTCTGTTCCGAGAGCAAGTTTGTAAGTCCAATTTGTTCCTAAGTCCAACAAAGTTAGCCTAGGTACCCAACTAACAAAATCGGCTATATAGTACTGTACTGTAATAGGTTTATAGTACTTTTCACACAAATAATACATAAACAAACACAAAAAATAGAGAAAACATTTTTAATCTTACAGTACAGTACCTTGAAAAGTACAGTAGTACAGTACAACATCTGGCATACAGGAGCTGGCATCGAGTGAACAGGCAAGAAGAGCTACTGACTGGAGGAGGGAGAAGAGGTGGGAGATGTTAGAGCTGAAGGATCATCAGCAAAAGGAGATGGAGGGCAAACTGCAATTCCACTCACGCCTGACTTTGATGGAATGCATCTTTGAAATTTTGCAACTTGAAATTTCACAACTTGAAGGTTCGTATGTACTGGACTTACTGTATTATATACCTCCTGATAAAAGTACACAATATCATCTTTGAAGTATTCTTGAGCAAAACATGGGAACCATAATCTAATCAAGCTTCAAGATACATGTATCTATTTGCAGGGGACAGAAGAACATATTAATGACATCATGGAGATGCAATTAGCAAAATCCAGGTGGTAGAACACAATTATTTCTTCAACAAATAAACTACAAAAAAAAAAATAGAGTGTAAATCTGTAAATTAACAGAGAAAAGATAATGGGCCTGATTTAAACAAACAAATTGTTTCAAAAACTTTACAAGACAGGGAAATTTGAACATGGGATATTTTATGATTTTTAGAATTATTTTTAACTTTGTTATGTGATGATACTATAGTTACATTTTTAAAACAAAATATATAATAGATGAAATTGTATAAAGACAGGTATTTACTTCAAAACTGTCAGGTTGGGCTTCCCTGGTGGCACAGTTGTTAAGAAGCCGCCTGCCAATGCAAGGGACACGGATTCGAGCCCTGGTCCAGGAAGATCCCACATGTCGTGGTGCAACTAGGCCCATGCACCACAACTACTGAGCCTGTGCTCTAGAGCCTGCAAGCCACAACTACTGAGCCCACGCACCACAACTACTGAAGCCCACGTGCCTAGAGACCATGTTTCGCAATGAGAGAAGCCACCACAATGAGAAGCCCACGCACAGGAACAAAGAGTAGCCCCTCTCGCTGCAACTAGAGGAAAGCCTGTGCGGAGCAGAAAAGACCCAACGCAGCCAAAAATTTAAAATAAATTAAAAAAATAAAAACTAAAGAAAAAAAACAACTGTCAGGTGTGAGGAAGAATTGAGTGAGGATATAGAAGAAACAAAATTGTCCAAGAATTTATAATTGTAGAGTCTGGGTCATGGGTATGTTGACTGAAAAAAAAACATATGATGTAAAAGTAGTAAGTTTCAGTTTTATTTGGAGACCTTACTGAGGACAATAGCCCAGAAGACAGCCTCTCAGGTAGCTCTGAGGAACTGCTCTGAAGAGGTAGGGGAGGAGCTAGTTTATATATGAATTTTTTGGCTGGAAAATACATGTAGTCAAGCATACATCTTGGCGAAAGCTTACTGCTAATTACAAAAAAAGATATTATCTCAAGCTAATGACTTTAGTGTTTTTCTATGAATGGGAAGATGCAAGAATCTGCGGTCATTGAAATTCTTCCTTAGATATTCATCTTAACTATCTAGTGGCCCTATACCCAAAACACAGAATGCCATTTTCCCATTTTTCTCCATCCTGAATTCCCCTCGGGTGTGCTAAGACTGGGTGTGCTAAGGCGTGGGAGACTGCAGTGGGTTTCCATTTGACCGTTTGTATCAGGGTGACACTCTTTGTTCTTTTTGTTTACAGGTACATGGGTGTTCGTTATAAAGTCTTTTATGTTTTTTTATACATTTATATTTTCCATAATAAAAAGTCCATTTAAAAGGCAAAATCATCTCACTTAAGAACATTTTTGAATGTATCTCTTTGATAACTTTTCCTATTACTTGAGTGATTATTGTACTAGCCAAGTTTTTCATTTCTTCTAGAGTCAACTTTTGGTGATACAATAATGTCAACTTCATGTGTATTTATGTAGATTTATTAAAATAACTAAAAAGCTTAAGCGATACATTTATAACTATGTACAGCTTTGGTTACCTCCAAAATATTTCAGGTGTCAGGGAGACGGAGAATTGTGATGCTTTTCTTATAATTATTATTAGTGGAGCAATATATCCTATGTTCACAAAATAGCTCTTGAGAAATTCAAAGAATACAGATACTTTAAAACAAAGCAAATTCCAGTCAATGATTTTAAAATAAAATATATTACAAATGTAATTATATGATTTTATAAACATGCTTCAAAATTATCAGGGATGGGAAGCAGATATAGAAGTAAGAAGACTGGCTATGAGCTGAAAATTGTTGAACTGAGTGATGTCTATATGGATGCTCATAATACTAATATCTCTACTTTTGTAAATGGCTGAGATTTTTCATTATTTTAAATCTTTTAAATAAAGCTGAAAAAGTGACAAAATTTAAAAGTTCTAAATTTCCAGCTTTGCAGAATTTGCAACAGCTGCAAGACAAGTTTAATAAATTGAATGTTTTTCCCTCAATGTAAAAACAAAATTACACAACTAAATTTGTGCCTGGTGATTTCCAGCAAACACCAGAGCACCCTCCCCCAAAACACAGACACCTATCAGGGTTTGGGATTTTACCCTACTTACAAGCTAATAAGAGCCTGTTACTATTTTATGAATATTGGCAGGAGACAGGAGACTCCTAAGTCAAAGAAAAAATGTTATTACTCAAGGCACAGCAGGCAGCATGAGCATCAAGTCCTTGCCTCGGGTCCCATGGGAGAGATGTGGAGGGTCCCGAAGGATGTAATACATACATTGGGTTTGTGCTGCAGAAGAGGAGCACTGAGCTTAGGAATTCACTGCTTTTATGGTGATAACAAAGTCTGCACTTTGAACCCACATGTACCCATGACCCAGACTCAACATGCATAAATTCTTAGACAATATCGTTTCATCTATACCCTCATTCAATTCTTCCCCCCACCTAGTAATTTTGAAGCAACTGCCTGACTTTATATAATTTCAGTGCTCAAAGCTGCTCTCTGTAATCACCACCCTAAGGAATGGCCTGGGTGAAGAGTAGTCAGGACCTTGCATACTTGGCATACCCAGCAAAAATGTGCAGGGCTGCTCAGGGCCCATGAAAGTTTGCCTTCCCCACCAATCTACCTGTTGTCCCTCCACGTCTTGGCTTCTGGCAAAATTCACAAACGTATGCCACTCTGTTGACCACTCTGATTAATTTAACCAACAGAGGCTAGAACTAAATCTGTTCAAATGGCCTCATACAGCATTCAACTAAGGTTACTATCAATAGGACTCCAAACAAGCAAGACAAAGTTAGCCTGCAGTATTGACCTCAAATATGCCTCTGGGGGTCCTGGAGTCAGACAACTGTCCCGGGGAGACCAGAGGATTCTATTTCAGACAGTCAGGATGCAGTCTAGTGTAAGCCCAGTCCATTATCCATTACAAGCCATAGACAGAGTTTACACGGACCTGCTGATCTTTGGTGTCATTGCCAATAATTACAGAAGGCAACAGATAAGCCAAAAAAAAAAAAACCCAAAACAAAAAAAAAATATCCATCCCCAATGGAGAGATATTCTATGGCCCATTTCCAGCCATATGCAAACCCAAACAGGCACAGGTAATTCTGATGAGGTTTTTCATTAAACTTGATTTGGATCAGCCTTAACATTGGTTAAGTCACACGGGCAGTGTCACTGAGTGGTTGTAGCTGGCATAACCTAAAACCTCTCAAGCATCAGAAAAGCACGTGAATTTATAACAGTCAGAATGAAACAAGGTTGTGCCAGCCCGTGTGTCTGTACCTGCTTAAAGGGTGTCCATGCTGAGAGCTGCTATTGATGGCATCAGGCGCAGCAGAAGAATTAAGAATCAGCCATGTCCACAGAATGTCAGCTGCAGCTGCTATTTGACTCAAGTGGCAGTGGTGGATCTAGGGGACAAAGAGATTATTAATTGCCCCCACCCTTACACATTTTGGGTCTAAAGTGTTCCCACCAGAGGTGCCAGGGTTGTTTAATCTATGAGTCTACAGTATTCCAATTGGCAGACCAGATAGCAGACCAGGCAGCTAAGTCATTGGCAATATCCCAATAATCAATCAAAAAAAATCTTTCATCAAAAGAAGTATTGGCCAGAGTTATGAGAATGGCCTTGAATTCTGCCCACTATGTGGACAACCACACCAGTTTTCAAGATGGCATATATTGAGCAGCACTTGAACAGCTGAAGCAGCCCGGTGGACACTAACAGGATCCAACTTAGCCAAACCATCAGTGAACAAGGGTTAGGCTTTAAGGAGAACCTCTGTGAATCAAGGGCCCCATTAAACCAATGGATTTATTTCAGGTTGTATACATAATGGAGAAGGAAGTTTCTCCTCAACAATAGCTGCCCCTTTTTCGTATAAACTGAGATGATGTTGGGGCTAGGTCACTGTGTCCTTAAATATACAATCTCCATTTGACAAGTAAGTAGACTGGACCTTTTTCTTATTAGTTGTCAAGTCTCAATTGACCCACCCAAAAATGGGGACAGCAGGTTGCAGAGTCCTAAGCCCTCTATGCATGGATCAGGCGTTCAGCTTGGCAACACATTAATAGCCACCCCGCTTTTTAAAAGGGGTGTACTTCGTGCCTGCATCAGGCAGGTGGCGATGTTGTACTGGGAAATTGCCTCTCTGAGCTGCCACCATTTAAGTCTTTAAAGCTGTGATTTCCATTTCTTCTCAGATTTTATATTCTTTTGGGAGACCGCCGGGAAGAGGACAGAGATTACCTCTCTACACGCCACAGTGCCTGAATGAAAGAATCCCTTCTGGACTTCATGAGCATTTACAATACAAGCATGTACAACATAAATATCAAGTAGATGTTCAGCAGTGAAAGACCCATTACCAAATCATTTCCTGGAAAAAAATATTAAATAAGTCAGTAAGAGCAGCCTCGGAACAGTAAAATTTCTGCTCCTGATTTCCAACACCTCCATCCCCAGGATGGGGAGTTTCTTTACCTGTGTGCACCTAAATCACATGGCGGCAGCAGGGATCTCCATACTACCATAAAGGAGAAGCAGCCCTGAAAATTTGTGAATAAGAAATTCTAGACCATATGGGAACAGACCAAAGTTCCCTCCTAGAACATTTAAGATCCTCTTCCTTTCTGCAAACAATTAATAACTTATAATCTCACGGTATCCAATGAGTTCATTTAAATAAAATTATATTTGCTTGCACAGGGTTTCAAGCACAAGCTCTGGAATTAGACCAGGCTTTGTTCAAATCCCAGCATCACCACTTACAAGTTATGTGACCTGAAGCAAATTACATAATCATTCTGAATCTCAGTTTCCCCATCTGTGAAATGGTAACATGCCACCAGATACAAAGTGTTCTTGTAAAGATTCAATGGGACATTTAATCACATTTGGTTTTTATTATTAGCTTTGTTGAGGGGAATGGTACTTAATTGTAAAGCCCATGGCCAGAGGACCCTGGTTCCCTGGGAAGGCAGCTCAGGAATTCAGGCATTTAGGCAGTAAGAAAGCACAAAAATTAAGACTATGAGAGGCATGGAAGGGGACGGCAGCTGGATATCTGTGGGGGGCCAAGATAAGCCTAAGAACTGCCTTTCTTTTTTATGAATGTAGCATTTTTTTGTAGAAGAACAGAAAACATTTATCTCAGACTTCCTTTGGTATGAGGAAGAAATACATTCAGTGATGAACTCAGGCATTCTTGAGTCATATCAAACAGGAATTTCAGAAGGGACCACTTTATACTTTATTCATTGCCATACAGATATCTCCCCTCTACTATGCTAGAGAATACTGAATGTTTCTACTATGCTAGAGAACACTGAACACCAACGGAGAGCACAGAGTAGAAGGCAGTAATTAGTCAGTAAACTTGTACTGAGCACCTTCTATGCGCCAGGCTCTGTGTTAGGGGTGATGAGCAAACTGACATTATCCCACCTTCAGGGAGGGTACATTTCCAGCATGCAGCTCTCTGGGGGCAATCTGATGAACATGCGAGAGCAGAATCACCTGTAGTGTTTAGAGTGCTCAAACTCTGAGCACAGATCCTACTCCTGAACTAATTCTAGGAGGTCAGGGCACAGGAGGCTATATTTTTAATAAATTCTAACACCCAGTTTGGGAACCACCACTGGTGTTACTCAAAGGGTGGTCAGACCCTCACACTCAGTCTGTCTAAGAGTGCAGTATAGGAATGTGTTTTTTCAATGAACCTCGAGGTCTGAGAACTGCCATGCTAGACTGCCTTTCTCTTTCTCTTTCTCTTTCTCTTTCTCTTTCTCTTTCTCTCTTTCTCTCTCTCTCTCTCTCTCTCTCTCTCCCTCCCTCCCTCCCTCCCTCCCTCCCTCCCTCCCTCCCTCCCTCTCTCTCTCTCTCTCTCTCTCTCTCTCTCTCTCTTTTTTTTTTTTTCCTTTTCGGCCATGCATGGCATGTGGGATCTTAGTTCCCCTGACCAGGGATCAAACCCATGCCCCCTGTAGTGGAAGAGCGGAGTCTTAATCACTGGACCACCAGGGAAATCCCTAGACTGTCTTTCTTTTACACCACTTCCTTTCTGTTACATAATATGTGTGAAAATATATTATGAACAGCAAAGCATGATGCCAAGTTAGTGGGGTCCAGTTTATACAAGCAACTGAAGTCAATGTGGAGTATAATGAGGCATTCCTCAGAGCTTAACAGGTCTCTGACCAAAACCTCATGATTCTCTCTCTCTTTTTTTTAATTAATTTATTTTATTTATTTATTATTTTTGGCTGCATTGGGTCTTTGTGGCTGTGCACGGGCTTTCTCTAGTTGCAGCGAGTAAGGGCTACTCTTCATTGCAGTGCGCAGGCTTCTCATTGCGATGGCTTCTCTTGTTGCGGAGCATGGGCTCTAGGCGTGCAGGCTTCAGCAGTTGCGGCACGCGGGCTCAGTAGTTGTGGCACATGGGCTTAGTTGCTCTGCAGCATGTGGGATCTTCCGGGGCCAGGGCTCGAACCCGTGTCCCCTGGATTGGCAGGCGGATTCTTAACCACTGTGCCACCAGAGAAGTCCTCATGATTCTCTTTATAGTAGCATAAGCTTCTGGCAGGTAAGGCTGATAGAACAGTGCTGTTACCTCACTGAAGGCCCTTCTGCCACTGGCCCATGGCGCAGATTCATGGTGCCTGAGCAGTTACCACACCTGGAGGGCTTCCTCTCAGAAGGCCCTTAAAGTCTACACATTCCTCTGGGCCACGTGCAGAATCTTTTGTATCATGATCGAAATATTTATTAGGCGAAACTTGTATGAGCATAGTGATATGATTCTAACCCCCTTAAATGCTTTCTCAATACACCATGAATTCCAAACTCAGGATGTGGGATTCAGCATGAGGAAGAAACTGGATGGGTTGGAGGGGACAGGCAGATGTCCAGAGAAGACACTGAACTGCCACTTTAGATGTGAAGAATGGCAAATGCCTTGGGAATACTCAGGTGGTGATGCCCCGCAAATGGCTGCTGACAAAGAGTGTGGAGATCTGAGGAGCGTTAAGGTCAATGACAGAGGCAGAGGGGACTTCAGCTGGAAGTTTGCATAGAGAGAAAGTAAATGAAGACGAATTCATCAGTGTATGGAGTCACATGTGAAGTGAGAGGAGAAAGAGTGCAGTGAAAGAGCCTAAGAAAGAGGGACCAAATTAAGAAGAAGTGAATCATGAGAGCAGAAAGCTGTAAAGCCAAAGGAGGTTAACATTTCAAGGAAAGACCTGTCACCAGTGTCAAATACCACAAAGCAGTCAGCAAGGGCAAGAACAGAAGAGAGGCCACTGGATTTGCAATCTGCACATCACTGGTGACGCTCCCCAGAGCAAAAGAGCAGAGTGATGTGGGAACTATTTCCTTCATGGTTTTGGCCAGAGTGTTTACTAATAAATCTCACTTCCTTTTATCGTTCTGATTTAACTATTTCCTGTCAAGGATTACCAGTTCTCATATTATATGTATGTTATCACTGAACATTAAGAAACTTTGTTTTTTGAAGGGCTGCCTCAGTAAGAACCAAAATGTAGCTGGATGTCTTTTCTCCCTACCCCTCAGCTTTCCCTACACTCTAACTTCCAAGGCGACCCCAGTATTATTTTGGGGGGTTTGTGGTGAGCCTCTGGTATATGGTGGTCACTCAAGGAAAGTTTGCTCAATGAATGTGAATGCAAGGACTTTAGGAAATGGGTGGGAAGAAAGTCTTCTCCCATACAGTAAATACGT
The DNA here is from genome assembly GCF_026419965.1 of Kogia breviceps. Lineage (NCBI taxonomy): Eukaryota > Metazoa > Chordata > Mammalia > Artiodactyla > Physeteridae > Kogia > Kogia breviceps. The sequence goes on along the minus strand of NC_081317.1, from coordinate 43,174,357 downwards.
TATATTTACTATAGTAATATGAAATATAGTAAATATGTTCTCTTTCAAAATTAAATATAACCCTTTATATTTAAATATTAAATATAACCAGGAAATAGCGGTACCCTGCAGTGCAACATGATGAAGTGTGGGCTTAGGAGTCAGATAGAGCTGAGGACTGAATCCCAGCTATGAATGTCTGTAAAACGGGGTCATATTCCTCACTTCATGGGGCAACTGGAGGAACTGAACTAAACATATGTAAAGACCCCATCATCGAACCCTGCAAAGAGTAGGAGGGTGGTAACTAGTAGGGGTCAGTATCAGCTATTAGTTTGTCATCTTATAAGCTGTGTATTCAGATAAGATAGAAAACGACAATAACTCTCTATATAAGTTGGGCAGGAAAACCTCACCTCTCATCTAGAAAGATCTAAACACCCATATTTACCTGAGCGGGCGCAACTCCAACCAACCTATGGAAAGTAGGTGCGGTGAGGAAGGCCCTCTCAGTGTCTGCTGAGCCATTTCTCTGACTTCTGACAGGTGAACAGTCTGCATTAGGAAGAGTTGTTACACGTTAAAAATAAATAAGTTGATTAAACATTGAAACTTTGCACTCTTAGCCACGGAAACGTTGAAGTCCCTCCAGGTCATTCGGCACGCTTTGCAAGGCATTAAGGTGGCGATGGGGTGAGGGCAAAAGGGAGAGAGGGGAAGTGACCACACATACCCGGGTGCCAGATAGGGAAGCCTCCACCTTGACGGCCAAATCATTTTTTAAATTGGCGTTTTCCCCTCGCCCCTTCGGCTCCCCTCCTAGCGAACTGGACAGTCACACTCCACGCCCCAGAGTGAGCCAGTTCCAGGCCTGGGCCCGCAGGGGAGGAGCCTGCCGCTGGCCCCTAGCAACCCTCCCTCCCTCGCGGGGTGGGGGGGGTGGCGCGGGGGCGCGGGGGCGAGGTCTCCTTCGGCCCCGCAGACCCCGCCCGCCCCGGCTCCGCCCCTCGGCCGGTGGCCCCGGGGCGACAAGGGGAGGAGCTCGGCAGCTGGAATCGCGCAGCGCACGGGATCGCGCCCCGCAGCCTGGTGCCCGGCTGCCGGTTGGAGCCTGCAGTGCAGTTCGGGTGAGTATGTCGTGGCCAGACCGCCAGACCGACGCCCGGTCCCGGGCGGGAGCGCCGGCCGCCCTGGCCCCGGCTGGGTGGGCGTGAGCCCGCGACGACCCGGCACCTTCCCCGAGCCCGCACTGTCCGGACTGCAGCGCGCCGCGCGGCCCGGGGCGGGAATCCGGGGAAGGCCGAGGGGAGAATCGGGGACTAGTTCCTGGGGACTGACCCCTTCGCCCTGTCCCCAGCCTGTGCTAAGCCGAGGACAGGTCTCGGGGACTGGAAATGGCTCTCCTAGGCCTTCTTTGTCTGGGCTGTGCGGGCGGCCCAGAGTCCACGCTGAGACCGTTCCGGCCGACTGAACTGGGGAGTCCTAACCTCAGGGAGGGTGTGCGGGCCTCACCGGGGAGTCCTTGCCGAGCTGGGGGTGGCGGGATAGGGAAATCCTCAGAGGTTCTGACAGATCAGGGAAAACACACCAAGTGGTGAGGGGAAAACGGAGTGCGGGGGAAGAGACCCTCGGTGGAAGGGGTGCGGATAGAGCCCATTCTAATAGATTCAGAGATCCAGGAAGGAACACAAGCTCCTAATTCAGCCAGCACATCAGAATGGCACATTTTCCTTCCTGCCACATACATAACCCTCCTTACAGTGTGTGTGTGTGTGTGTGTGTGTGTGTGTGTGTGTGTGTGTGTGTGTGTGTGTGTGTGTGTGTGTGTGTCATGCAGGGATGGGGGTAGGGAGTTGGGGACAGCCTCTAGGATAGCAGTTCTCAAACTTTTCTGGGGCAGTGCTCAAAAACCCCTTTACACTCTTAAAAATTAGTATACTAAGGAACTTTTATGTGGGTTATATATTTCAATATTTGCCAAATATAACTAAAACTGAGAATATTTTACTATATTTAGTAATGCATTTAGACATAATAGTGGATCTATTATACATATCTTTATGAAAATAACCATCCTTTTCAAAACAACGTTACTGAGAAGAGTGGCATTGTATTATGTTTTTGCAAATCTCTTTAATGTCAGGTTTAATAGACAGCAGCTAGATTCTTTTTTTCATTTGCTTTTTCATCAGCTAGATTCTTATATCTGCTTCTGCATTACGTCTGTTGCAGTATTACATTTCATATAGTCTCTGGAAAACTCCACTGTGTACTCCGGAAAATGTGAGAGTGAAAATGTCAAATAGCATCTTGGCATTGTTACGAAAGTAGTTTTGACCTTGTGGATCCCTAGAGTCCCCTGCACCACACTTTGAGAGCCACCGGTGTAGGAAATGCTTCAGAGGCTTAAATCGTTGGGCCTGCTTCTTGTTTGTGATCCTTCCTCTGAATGGGAACACACACCACACCATACATGGATGGTTAACCTCTGGTAGTTGCAACCAAGCTTGACCTCACTCTGGAAACCACGAACTGGGTCCCCACATAAGGGATGATGAGCCCTGCTGGCCTCCAGAAAACTGGCAAGGCTCTCAGATGCCTTTGGTTATTTCTGTCCCTGCAGAGGTGACCTGTGCGTGAGTCCAGACTGTAGCAGTGATGTGGCACACAGGACCCACGCATTCGGAGACGTGCCCATGGGGACCCCATGCCAAGTGTGGAGGGGTTTGTGCAAGAGTTTGCAAGTGTTTGAGAAGTGATTTGCAAAAGAATAGGGAGGCGTGTTGTTGCCTTCTTGTCCTCCATGATCATTTCTGTTTGTGGTTGAGCAGCCTTGAGTTTATTGGAATATGACTGGTGAATAAGAGCACCCAGCCTTGGTGCCCTTTCATTTTCCACTTTCAGAGGGGTGTCCCTGTGAGTGGCCCTTCCTCAGCCTCTGCCAGAGCCCAGTGTCCTGCATGCCGCTGTGTGGTAGGTGGGATCACCCACTGGATTACTTCCGTGGCTCCTTGTTCTGTCAGCACAAATTCCAGATAGAAATTACATACATATTTAGCCTTATAAATGTTTGGCAGACAGACATACCAAGCTATGAACAGTAGTCAGTTCTTGACAGTGGAGTCAGAAGGAAGGCAGGGAACTTATCTTTGTTACTCTTTGTGTTAACATATGTCTGCCTGCCTTGCAGCATTCATGTATTGCTTTTACAACCTGAAAACAAAAACAAAAAACTAAAATCCCAGCAACCTATACTTTTTCAAGGAGGATATGGTTATTTGTTAGAATGTTACCATCACTCCCTCTCTCCTGATAAAACAAATTACTGGGCTTCCCTGGTGGCGCAGTGGTTGGGAGTCCGCCTGCCGATGCAGGGGACGCGGGTTCGTGCCTCGGTCCGGGAAGATCCCACATGCCGCGGAGCGGCTGGGCCTGTGAGCCATGGCCGCTGAGCCTGCGCGTCCAGAGCCTGTGCTCCGCAACGGGAGAGGCCACAACAGTGAGAGGCCCACGTACCGCAAAAAAAAAAAAAAAACAACAACAAATTACTGCATCCTATTTCTAAACTAGTATATATGATACTAGTATAGATTAACTCAAAATAATATTGAGAGAGAGAGCCCTCTCAGATCAAAGCATTTTACTGAACAATATTTGTTTGACGTAAGCCCCTGTCCAAGGTTAGAAGCACCAGATCAGACTTTTTTTTTTAATTTTTGAATTTTATTTTATTTATTTTTTATACAGCAGGTTCTTATTTGTCATCCATTTCATACACATCAATGTATACATGTCAATCCCAATCGCCCATCATCACACCACCACCACCCCCGCCACTTTTCCCCCTTGGTGTCCATATGTTTGTTCTCTACATCTGTGTCTCTATTTCTGCCCTACAAACTGGTTCATCTGTACCATTTTTCTAGGTTCCACATATATGCGTTAATATATGATATTTGTTTTTCTCTTTCTGACTTACTTCACTCTGTATGACAGTCTCTAGGTCCATCCACACAGATCAGACTATTTTCTAATGGACTATTGTGCAGCCCTTAAACTGATGTTGTAAAACGCTGTTTCATGAAATGTCACGAAGTACAGTTTTAAAATTGAAAAACATGTTACCCAAGACTGTTTTTCTGTGATCCTACCGTGACGAGGAGAGAAAGCATGTGTGTGTATGTACAGATGTGCACACGCGTGGACAGACGCAAAGGATGTGCCAAACGCTGGGTGGTTTTTCTCTTGGTGGTGGGGTACAGTGGGTTTTTAATTCTCTTCACTTTGCTTATTAATATTTTCTAGCAAGTATTAAACAAGTATTAAAATTGACTTGACCAGACTTCCCTGGTGGCACAGTGGTTAAGAATCTGCCTGCCAATGCAGGGGACACGGGTTCGAGCCCTGGTCCCGGAAGATCCCACATGCCGTGGAGCAACTAAGCCTGGGCGCCACGACTACCGAGCCTGTGCTCTAGAGCCTGCAAGCCACAACTACTGAGCTCCCGCGCCACAACTACTGAAGCCCGTGCATCTAGAGCCTGTGCTCCACAACAAGAGAAGCCACCACAATGAGAAGCCCGCGCACCGCAACGAAGAGTGGACCCCCCTCGCCGCAACTAGAGAAAGCCCACGCATAGCAACGAAGACCCAACGCAGCCAAATATAAATAAATAAATTTTAAAAAAAATTGACTTGACCAAAAATAACCCTTACAGTTATTTGTACATTGAGGGCAACATAGTTGGCTTCGTTTTTCTTGGACTGACTTACCACCAACTCAGCCAGTAGCAGACCCCTGCTACTCCCTTCCTCCCAGTGGGAAATGGAGAAAGAAGTATGGAGCAAGAGTCATGGGGAACCAAAAACAGCCCTTACTTATGTTGTGCAGTGTCTACTTCTGCCTGAGGAGTCAGCTCCAGCCTCAGCCCTGCCCACTCCCTCCAACTGACCTAGAGGTTAGAATGTTCTTATCGGATCAGCACCATCACCTGAGAAGCCATCAGCTGACCATCTCCCCAGACTGAATGGCCTTCATTTCTTTTTTAGCCATTTTTAATGGAAAATTGCAGACATCCCAAGAAGTGGAGAGTATAAACGCCCTGCTTTAACAATTATGAACATTAGCATTTGACCAATCTTGTTTCATCTGGACCTTTCCTCAAACTCACTTCTTTTTTTCCCTCTTCCAGGAGTTAGCATCTTCATTTTCAACTGTATAAACTAACAAAGTATCTTTGTCGTGTCTTTTAGTAACAAGCATGTACTAACTGCTGTAACAAAATCTTAAAACTCTTCTGTCCTAATGTCAGCGCAACGGAACCCCCCGGCAGACTTAGAACACTTGCCGTGTGGTCCCCCTTCTCTGCTTCTGCATTTGCTCTCCTCTCTGCTTTCTAGGCTAAATCAGTCTTCCCTCTTTCCTTCTCCCAATTCTCCTCTGTTAAGCCTTTCTCAACTCCCTTAGTTTTAGCTGTCACTTTCCTCTGACCTCTCTTATGACCCTTAGCATATTATAGTTCTTTTCGAGCTTATCTCAGTCTGCTTAGATCATAATCTTCATGTAAAACAAGATTTTCCTTATCTCCCTTTCTCCTATGCTACTTAAAAATGCTTAATGCAAAGAAGATGCTCAAGAAATAGATGCTAAATTAATTTAAATTGATTAAGTTCATTGGAGAAAAATTTTGATTACAAAAGAAATGCATTATGTTCAAAGGAAAAATTTCAGATATTGCCTAGGACCACGAACATTTTATCTCACCTGCAAGATTTTTAAAGATTTTAAAGTACTGCAACAAAAAGAATCTTCAATTTGAGCCAGTATAAAGAAGACATCTTTTTTTTTGTGAGGAAAATGGTCTTTCTTTATGGTCTGTTGTCATTTTTTTCACATATATCTGGAGCATTTAGGTCTTCTCTTATTCTAGGATGCTTTTTTTCCATTGGTAGGGAAGAGTGACTCTGACAACATTTAGAATATCCATTATGATTTAAGACGTAGGTTTCAATCTTCAGTAGAAGAAACTGGCTATGTTTAGGGTCCGCATGCCCCATGAAGTAAGTTGCTATCAATCTCATGAATAACGGCAGCTCACAGGTATAGAGTTGCTTCCAATGTACACCATCTCTTCATCTATTGCCTCCTTTCATTATCACAGTGGCCCTTGTGAGCTGGGCAGGGCAGTGCAGGGCAGCTATTGTTGCCTTAAATCTGCAAAGAAGTAAACTGAGGCTTAGGCAGATAGAGTGAGTCTTGTCTACAGCAGAAAGTGGCAGAGTCTGATTTTAAGTGTAGATTGGAAACCAAAGGGCTTTGGGATTGGATGTTGGGAACATGCGAAGATGGGAAACTCTCTCTCTCTAAGCAGTACATATATTTGGGAGCCAGACCAGATTCTCAAAGTAAGTAGGTATATCCTACTGCGTAGAACTATCAAAGTGACATCACACTCTCTGAAGCAATCACTTCCCAGATTCCTTAGGTTCTGCTTTGGTCTTTGTCGTGGAAGTTAATCCACTTTCTGATGAATTGGCAAGGCTGCTGTGCGTGCGTGCGTGCGTGCTGCTGGGGTTCTGTCTCATTCTCTTTTCGGGACTTAAGGAGAACTCTGGGGAAGCCCATCTTTGATCAGTGTGAATTGCCTGAGCTGTTGCTCAGACTGACATGTATGGAACACTTAACAATTCCTTAACCTCATCATCCTTTCATGACCGTTACTGTAAAGTTACAAAGCAAATTGTACACATTGTGGCCTAGTTCATGAAGCATACATGTTGGTCGAAGAAAGTGTCCTCCTACAGGATTACCAGGTTTGAATTTTTGGTTGAGAAGCGGAGAAGTGAATGAAACATTGTGGACAGTCGGTTACATGCAAGAGCTATGCAGACACGCGCAAGACAGTTCTATAATAGTGGTGGGATAAAGACCAGCCTCCAGACTGGTCTTAAGAATTGCTGTGTTTCATAAAAGCCTTATTTGCTTAGATAAGGAATCAGTTACATTTTAAGGGTTGGTGATGCCTGGTGATGGGTTTTTGACATCAACCCATACTTTAAAAGTTATCTGTCATACCAATTTTGCCAAAATCAAGGATATTTTAGGGGAAATTAGAGGTTGACTATCTAGTCCTTGCATATGTACCTTGGAGTTTGAAGATTGTTTTAAAGTGCAATTTAACTTTTTTAATCCATTTGGTTAATGTGGGTTTTTGGATGAGGAATGGCTATAAAATGCTATGCCTATTTGGAAGCAGCAGGGTGCGAGGAAGTTGGCCCTGACATCAGGGGCCCTGGGTTTCACTCCCAGTCTGGCCACTTACCAGCCACAGGGCATTGGCAAGTTACCCTCTCTGATCCTCAGTCTTCTCATCTGTATAATGGGATGGTAGTCCCTATCTCACAGTTGCTGAAGGACCATATTAGACAATGCGGATAAGGTATCTGGCACTCCACGGGCACTCGGCACATGTCAGCAGGCTGCAGTGCCTGTGGAGTGATGCAGCACTCACGGCAGAATGCCTGTCCAAACTTCTCTCAGCCCAGACCTCCTGACCTCCTGGCGCATATATGCTGCTGCCTGCTGTTCCTCTTCATCCCCAATTCCCCACGTCTAAAACCGACACCCCGGTTCCCATTGTGGTCACTGGCTCTGCCAGTTTGCCCAAATGAGGAACCCAAGAGCTATCCCAGATGTCTCTTTCTTCCTCACCCACCCTCAGTCCATTCTCCTTTCTTAACTCTCCCTGGGATCTATCGCCCCTGCCCCCTTCTTCCGACTTGATGACTGTAATAGCACCATAACCTGCCTTCCTGACACCAATCTAGCATCCTTCCCCCAAGTCAGCTCTTACCACTACCAGAGTGATCTCTGAAAATCAAGTCAGGTCTTGAAGATTCCAGCTTAGAATCTTTTAATGTGTCTCCTTGTCTTCAGGATAAATCCAAGCCTTTCTGTGAGATCCCTCATGATGTGGACCCCGCCCGTCCCTTTCCTTCTCCTCTTAGCCCTGCCCTTCATGAACCCTGTCCTTCGTCCAGTCCACATGGAACTGCTTTATGGCTCCCGCAGGGTCACACTTCTGCACCTTTACATGTGCTGTTTTCTCTGCCCAGAATATTTTTTCCCTGACTCCCTCCCTCAGTGTAGTTCTGGAAGGCTCATGCATGGCATGCCTGTCCCTGGAGGTCTTCCTGACCCCCTCCCATGCTGGATTAGGTGCTATCCCTAGATGATGCTTTTTTTTTTTGGCTGCACCGTGCGACGTGCAGTCTCTTAGTTCCCCAACCAGGGATCGAACCTGTGCCCCCTGCACTGGAAGCTCGGAGCCCTCACCACTGGACCACCAAGGAATTCCAGCACCCCTAAGTGCTTCTTTATCACTCTCCATCCACTGCTGCTGTAGCATGGACTGCTTGATAGTCTCATAAACTCCTGACCAGGCTGTGTGTGACTGAAGAGCAAGGGCATCTCTTTATCCCATCAATGTCAAATCAGTGTCTATCAATGTCAAACGTATGAATGAATCTGGGTCAGTCCCTTTTCTTAGACAAGCCAGCGAGGCCCAGGCAGTAGATGTGTCATGGTCGAATGCTGCTCTATTACTTGTCACATCTTTGACCCAGTGAAATGGCCATTGCGTGTAGATGCCATGCCACTCTGTGGGCTGCTGAGATGGGACCAGAGCATCATTGCTTAAGATCTGGGCTTAAGGCCAGATGGACGTTCCCTCCATCTGGGTTGGGTTCCCTCTCAGCACGCCTCAGTCTGGCTGCAGCTTCCCAGCTCCTAACCACATGGCTATACCACTGCGGGGAAAGAACATGCTGGTCAGAAAACAGAAGGTTCAGGTCCTCCCGGCAGCTGCCTTTCTTCTCGAAAACCAATAAATGTAGGCTTATACCTCAAGCTTCTGGGAACTTCATTAGTACGAGTCATCATTCTTGGGTCTGAGCAGTGCCTAAGTGGGTTGGGGTAGATGACCTCAGAAACATGGTGAATTCATGGAGAGAAATGCAGCCGTGAGACCTCCAGCAGCCTGACACCCAGCCTTTCATGGTGACACTCTTTCTAATTCCTAAAATTTGAGTTAGAAAAGTTTGTTACCAAGGACCTACGAAATGAGTTTAGAGCTTGAGGAAATCACGCCACTCTTAAAGGATGGCTATCAACCAGGCCTGCTCTGTAATGCTAGTAACAACTACAGTTGCTGCCCCCTCGCGCCCCCTACTCTCAGGACTTAGATGAGGTAGGACTTCGGGTCTCTGCAGGCATCATTTTTGAAACCCTGCTGGCAATGGTGGGTTGCTGCAGGGTAGGGGACCCACAGTCTGAGAAGGGGCTGAGGACTGGCCTTAAAGAGGAGAGGATGAGGTCAGAAACTGAGGACTGGCCAGGATACCTGGTTCTGAGGGGGTCCTGCCCTGCTTCTTCATTTACTTTCTGGACAAATGTTTCATGACCCCACAATGACCTTCCTTTCTCAGTGCATCTCCAGAATAATAAACCTGAAGTTCACCAAGACTTTTTGTGAAATTCTGTTTATATTAGCCCATAGTGATACCAGAAAATAAAGGTAACTATTTCTGTTCTTTGGAGTTTGTGCTACTGCAGTTAATTTAAAATGAGCTTAAAGGATGTGTCAGGCAAGTTTTCTCTTTTGGGAATTTCATATGATGTTGTGCTGTCTTGGCCACTGAGCCTGGAACAGGGGAGCCTCAAAGGGGCAGGGGCTGCTTGATCAGACAGTGCCGTGGTCACAGCTCTGGTTCCCCAAATCCTGACCATTACCTTTGGCAATGGCTATGCACATCTGCTGAGTGAGTCATGATCATTTTTATGATACAACCTGAAAATTTCCAGTGTTACTTAATGAAGTTCAGGGAAACAGAAGGGTTAGATTTCAGGAAGTAGCTACTTTTTAAATGACAACCTAATGTTTTCATATTATGAGTTAATATCTTACTAAACCTAAATTCTGATGTTGGAAATGTACAATTTAAACCAAGTGTAAAGTTAGGAGAGTACTTTGTAGTTTGTCCCTAGTCAGAGTTCCTACAGTGGCTGACTCTGCTACTCCCCATCTCAATCTTTTCCTTTTCTGCCCTCGCTCACCCTGCTCTGGCCTCCTTGCCTTCCCTCAGACCCATCTCAGGACCTTTGCACATGATCTGACCCCTCCTCAAGATTGTGCTGAGCTTGCCCCCTCACTTCCTTCAAGCTTGTTCTCAAGTGGTTCCATATCAGTGAGGCCTTCTTTGATCTGATACCCATCACGGCTGACACTCCTCAGTGCCCTGTCCTGCTTTATCCACAGAACTGGTCACAGTCTGATGTTCTGCTTCTATGTTTGTTTATTGTTTAGTCTATCTCCCTCCACTGAAATGGAAGCACCACGAGGGGGCTTTGTCAGTTTTGTTCCCGGGTGCATCCCTGGTGCCTAAAACAGTTCCTGGCACAAATTATGCAGTTAATGTAAATATGTGTTGAACAAATGAATGAATGAAACATAGAATTTTTTCACCCAGAGGGACTTTTTAGATCATCAAGTAACTTTATGTGACAGACTGGGAAACTGAGGCACAGAAAGGTTATGTGGCTTATTCAGAATGAAACTGAATCATTTAAAAACTGTTATAGCTCTTTTTAGAACTCTAGGAATATATGTGGAGCATTCTGGTCAGTGGTTCAGGATGAGACAAAAGAGTTAGTGAAAACAGACTGATAACTTAAAATTTTAGCAAAAAGTGACAAGTTATTGTGTGATGGCAAAGCTTTTTGAAAGCAGAGTCTTGTTGACTTTTGTGGTGTAAAGTGCACTTTGCATTAATTAGTGCCCAAGAAAAATGTGTTGATGGATTTGGTTATACTGTTATAAAGTCATTCTTTCTCTAAGACCCTCCTGCACTGAGACAGGAGGGACAGGGGCAAGGCACAACCTTTAAGAGAATGACATATCCTGAGGATATGACAAAAACTGGTTAGAACCAACTAGGTCCAAGATGGCAGAAGATTTAACTTCCCATAGATCTTGAGCCTCATTATACACTCATTGTAATATATTAGCATATGCTAAACAACACATGGACAAGCACCATGACAGTTCTGAGGCCAACCATGAAAAGCCAAAAAGTGGGTGGTGCCCCAATTCCTGGAAATCCCCGCCCCCTCTCCAAGACAGAATATTCCACTCGTTAGCATATGGAATTGCCCACCGCATAAAAACTAACCAGCCCCACACTTCAGGGGCTGCTCACTTTCCAACAGGACCCCATTCCCTGGGCCTGCTTCTTTCTATGGAGTGTGTACCTCTGTAAATAAACCCACTTTCACTTTTACTGTGGCTCACTCACTTGGCCAGCCATCCCAGGGACTCTAGGCCTGGGACATGACCATTCTCTCATGCCCCATTTTTCCTACAACAGCACTACTCTTCCTTTTTTTTTTTTTTTTTTCCATTCTCTCCCAAAATAGACAATTGCACTTATGGCTTTAAAATTCTTTTGGTTACAAGTATCACATTTAAGAGATTTTTGTGTTGTTTTTGGTGTGTGTGTGTGTGTGTGTGTGTGTGTGTGTGTATTTTTTCTTTTTCAATACTTTTATGAACAGCTAAGAAGATCAAAGAAGTGACTTGGTCTCTGGGAAAATTCAGAGCTATTCAGCTATTCCATTTTTCCAGATGCGTGTGCATCAAATAAAGCAAAGAACTAATATTTCTAGCTCTCCACTTCGTAAAAGAACCGAGTTGACAAGCCACGGTGGTTTGAGGGCCTGAATGGTTCTGACCTCAATCTTGTTTATAGACATCCTTGGAATCTCCCTTTTGACAAAAAGTTGTTTATAGTAGCGTGATGTTTAGATACACAACAGTCAGTTTGGGGGTGGGACCAATTAATTTCTCTTTAAACAGAAAAAAATGAAGCACAGCTAATCATTTTAGTGAACTGGCGTAAACTCTAAAAGATGCAGTGATACTGCTTTAACTTTGGACTTGGAAGCCATGAAAATTCAGGGAGGGTATATTTAGGAAAATGTGAGAAGAGAGGAAGAGAGGTGGGTAAACCACATGAATACAGAAAAAACCTCTTTCTATTGTTAGCACAGATTTTAAAAATCTACTCTTGTGTGTCTTTAGATATGCTAAATAAACAATTCTGAGGGCTTGTTGTCTGTACTTTAGACCACAGAGCAGTGATTCTCAACTAATCATCTGAAGGCTCTTTCAAACTATCCAAACTCCCCAGGAAACTGATTACACACAATCTCCACCCCACCCCCCTAACTTTATTCTCCCCATCCCATTACTGACTGGGAATTCTGCTGCCCAGGGTTACGCCTCTCCTCTGCTCTTTCCCACTGATGCGTGGAAATCCTGTGGTTGGTGGTAGGGCCCATTCATATGCACGCCTCTTTCTCTATCCTAAGACAACCTAAGAGGATTCAACTCCGACAGCATAAGCAGCTAAATCTTAGATTTATATACTGCAAAGGCTGGAAAAAGACCCTAAGACGTGACTCTTATTTTGTCTGATCGTTGGCATTTAGCTAAAATCAGTCGACTATTCCAAACATCTCTACAAATCTGGCTGTAGCAAACAGGCATCACGACTGTCAGCTGGGGTATAGTCCCAGGCCATCCTCTAGCAAGAGCAGTGGTTTAGCATTGTACTATCCATATGCTGTACTCAGGCTCCCTCACAAAACCCATTTGCGAGACTGCTGCCTGGGCTTGGAAATGGTGTGGGTTACAGGTAGCAAAGCTCACTGACCCCAGTGGGGATTTTGCCTGTGAGGTAAGCTAATTAGTCACTTACTTTGCTATAACCAACTAGGTTCACAGTGCATCTGAGCATGGGGTCAAACTGTGCGTTAGGTTTTGGGCTCCCTTCAGGTAAAGGGGAATCTTACAGACTGCAAGTCTCGAGATCAGGTAGAGGCCACAGGCAGTCCTCGCCTCTCCAGGACTACAGAGCTGAGTCTCATCCACAGGAATAGTTCAGTGAAGTCCCCTCGGAGATGAGAACATTTGGTCACCAGAGGCCATCTTAGTGACCCTCGGTTTGCCCTTTCTGGCAGACAGGGAGTTTACAAAAGAAGAAATTCAGATTCTAACAGAGGGATGGAAAGGTATTCACCTTCACTAGCAATTAGAGAAATGCCCAAGGTTAGCTTTTTAATCTCTCAATTTGGTAAAAGGTAAAGACCAATTATGTTGCCTGGTTTAGGCACCTTCATTTACTCACTGCTTCAGAGAAGGGTCATAAAATTAGTACAGCCTTTCCCTGGCAACCTGGTGATGTGCAACCCAATGGAGATATCAAATCCTTTCACCCAGCTGTCCTACTTCTAGGAACTGAAAGCTACAAGTTTATTTTAAGGAAGTGGATTAAGGACCTATTCCAAGAAATGTATACAAAAGTTGCAAGCGTTATTTGAATGTCAGTACTTGGAAACAACCCACGTGTTTTAATAATAAGAGATTTAAATAAATTATATATCTGAATGATAGACTTTTATCGTGTAGTTAAAAGTGATATAAAATATCACATGATGGCTCTATAAAGATGTTTGTGGTCTACTGCTGAGTGGGAAAAAAAGCAACTTACAAAACAATGTGAGGTCTAATCATTTTTTGAAAATCAAAGTACATTTAAATGTCATGTTAAATGAAACTACCATGGTATTACAGATGACTTTCATTTTCTTCTTTTTGTTCACTTGCATTTTCTTTTCTTTCTTTTTTTTTTTGTGAGTTGTGTGGTTTTTTAAAATTAGGTTCTATACGTAAGTGTGATCTGATCATACAGTATTTGTCTTTCTCTGACTCATTTCACTTAGCATAATGTCTTCAAAGTCCATGTTGTCACAAATGGTAGGATTACCTCATTTTTTATAGCTGATTAATAGTGTTTCCACAATGAGCATCTATTTTTAAAATATTCTTTTAGGGACCTCCCTAGTGGTCCAGTGGCTAAGACTCCATGCTCCCAGTGCAAGGGGCCCGGGTTTGATCCCTGGTCAGGGAACTAGATCCCACATGCATGCTGCAACTAAGAGCTCGCATGCCACAACTAAAGATCACACATGCCACAACGGAGATCCCAGGTGCCCCAACTAAGACCCAGCGCAGCCTACATAAATACATAAAAATTTTGTTTTTAAAATTTTCTTTTAATGTATTTTTCTGATCTTTTTTCTAAGTATTTTTTTAAATTGAAGTGTAGTTGATTTATAACATTATATAAGTTTCAGGTGTACAATACAGTGATTCACAATTTCTAAAGATTATACTCCATTTATAGTTATAAAATATTGGCTATATTCTCTGCGCTGTACAATATATCCTTGTAGCTTGTTTATTTTATACATAGTAGTTTATACCTCAAAGTTCCCTACCTCTGTCTTGCCCTCCTCCCTTCCCTCTCCCCACTGGTAACCACTAGTTTGTACTCTATATCTGTGAGTCTTTTTTTATACTCACTAATTTGTTTTATTTTTTAGATGCCAAATAGATTATAACAGGTCTCATTTTTTAAATTGTTTGGTTTTTTTGGTATTGAATTGTATGAACTGTTTATATATTTTGGATATTAACTAACCCCTTATTGGTCATATCATTTGCAAATATTTTCTTCCATTCTATAGGTTGTCATTTTGTTTTGTTCATGTTTTCCTTTGCTGTGCAAAAGCTTTTAAGATTCATTAGGTCCCATTTGTTTATTTTTGCTTTTGCTCCCTTTGCTTTAGGAGACAGGTCCAAAAAAATATTGCTATGACTTATGTCAAAGAGTGTTCCATCTATGTTTTCTTCTAGGAGTTTTATGGTTTCTGGTCTTACATTTAGGTCTTTAATCCATTTTGAGTTTATTTTTGTATGTGGTGTTAGAAAATGTTCTAATGTCATTCTTTTACATGTAGCTGTCCAGTTTTCCCAGCGCCACTTTTTGAAGAGACTGTCTTTTCTCAATTGCATATTCTTGCCTCCTTTGTTGTAGATTAATTGACCATAAGTATGTGAGTTTATTTCTGGGCTCTATAGTCTGTCCCATTGATCTATGTGTCTGTTCTGTGCTGTTTCTGTTTTGTTATACTCATTCATTTGTCTTATTCTTTAGAATCCACAGGTAAGTGATAAACTTTCTCTGTCTGATTTATTTCACCAAGCATAATACCCCCCAAGTCCAGTTGTTACAAATGGCAAAATTTCATTCTTTCTTATGGCTGAATACTATTTCATTGTATATATATATATATATACACCACATCTTCTTTATCCATTCATCTGTTGATGGACACTTAGGTTGCTTCCATATCTTGACTACTGTAAAGAATGCTGCTTTGAACATCGGGATGCATGTATCTCTTCAGATAAGTGTTTTCGTTTTCTTCGGATATATACACAGCAGTGGAATTGCTGGATCATGTGGTAGTTCTGTTTATAGTTTTCTCAGAACCTCCATACTGTTTTCCACAGTCGTTGCATCAATTGACATTCCCACCAATAGCATACGAGGGTTCCCTTTTCTCCACATCCTTGCCAACATTTGTTTTTTGTGGTCTTTTTCATGGTAGCCATTCTGACAGGTGTGAGACTGTGGTTTTGATTTGCAAAACCTGTTGGCAATCTATATATCTTAACTTTACTCTGTGTCTTTCTTTTTTGTGTTCATTTGCGTATGAATGGTATGTGCGTCTGATATTCACATCAACAGAATTGATTTGTCATTCCTCTGCCTCTATTGGAATAAACTAGTCATCAAGAGTAGACAGTTAAAAACTTAACCACAAGTTGTTTTCCCAAAGTTTAGCTGTCAGTCAGTTCTCCGGAATTTTGAACCACGGAAGGTTCAGTGAATGATTATAGAACTAACTCACAAAAGTGCCAGAAGACTGTGATATGCCTAAGAAGTACTTTTGTCAACTCTACTTAACGCAGGATTTTAAGGTGTTTTTGTTTGTTTGTTTTCCCTGCCAGAAATTTGCTTTTTACTGAAGGGAAAATCAGCTATATTTTCTCCTGGTTCTACCATTTATAATCCTATGACCCCAGGCCGTCAACTTCTTTTTAGGGCCTCTATTTCCTCATCAGGGGAATGTTGGTCCCCTGATGTAGTCCTAGGTAAGGTTCTTTATGGTAGGCTCACCATTCTCTGATATCTCATTACCTCCTTAGCATCTAAGATCAAAGTGTCCCTAGCCTATGGTGATGGATCAATGCCAAGCCACACATGTACAAGTGAAGGTGCCTCTCCAAGTCACATGCCAGTGTCCTAAACTGAGGCCAAAGGTCAGTTGGTAGCAACACTGTCTGTGGCTGGAGAGGATCCCCAGCACTGAACTCCCTCAACCTTTTTCACTGGAAGCATAGTTCATGTGTTAAGTGTCTCAGGTCTACGTGCCTGTGCCTACTATTTAGTATTTTTAGTAATTTACTTTAAAAATCTGGTGTCCACATATATGTGGAATCTAAGAAAAAAAAATGTCATGAAGAGATTAGTGATAGGATGGGAATAAAACACAGACCTACTAGAGCATGGACTTGAGGATAGGGGAGGGGGAAGCTGTGATAAAGTGAGAGAGTGGCAGGGACATATATACACTACCAAATGTAAATTAGATAGCTAGTGGGAAGCAGCCACATAGCACAGGGAGATCACCTCTGTGCTTTGTGACCACCTAGAGGGGTGGGAGGGAGGGTGATGCAAGAGGGAAGAGATATGGGAACCTATATATATGTATAACTGATTCACTTTGTTGTAAAGGAGAAACTAACACACTATTATAAAACAGTTATACTCCAATAAAGATGTTAAAAAAAAAATAATCTGGTGTCCAGCACTCCCTTCCCCACCCCCACTCTTCGATGCACAAAATGTATCTGTAAGGATCATGCCAAGTCACCCAGCTGGTATTTCAGGATGGGTTAGCTTTGAGAGACACCGTTTCCCTACCACATAATTATCTTTTCTTTCCAAATGTGAACAGATGTAGTGAAGGGTTTCACAGATGGTGCAAGTGTCTCTTTTTGGATTCCTTTTCTTTGAGAACTGTCCATGGGTCCCACTTGATTCAGAGGCCAGGCAGATATCAGCAGTCCTAGCCTTCTCAGCACAAGTGTTCAGGAAGGGCAAGTTCTTAATGAGCTGTAAACTCGCTGCTTAAAAGATATCATTTCCCCTTCTTTCCTTCTTTTTTTTTTTTTTCCTCTTTCTCTTTTTTTTTTTTCCTTTGCCTCCATGCAGTACCACCTTATTCTGTGGAACACAAGAGGCAGCAACCCGAACATATTTCCATGCATACTAATTCTTCCCTCTTCCAAAAGAGAAAAAACCTAGGATGACACTCCACCCTCTCCCCCCGCCAATCCTCTCTGTTTGCTCATTCCTCTCTTTTATTAGTATTGAATGGGGATTAGACAAAAACGGGGAAAAAAGGCAGGAACAATGCAGATAAGGAAGGAATTGAAACAGCAACAGCAGGGTCTGTGCTTTCTGTGGTTGTGGAAGTAGACAGGACTCCCCGGCTACCGGCCAGTTGGTAGCGTTTCAAGCAAAATCACAGATCTTGGGATAATTGGGGATAATACTCAGGGTTTGGGGATGGGCTAGGATTCTGGCCAGGATAAGGCAGACCTAGGTACATTCACAATGCCTAGATTCTACTTTGGATCTGGATTGTTCCCAAACCAAAGATCTTTCCCCTCACACCCTCCTTGGCATGTGGTTGTTTTGGCACCCTCTTGGGATTACTAAAGCACTGGAAACTCCTATAAGGTCATTTGAAACAAGAGTGATAGAATGAGTGAAACTGTGGAGTGGCTCTGATTTCCAGAACCCTCCAGGCTTTATAAGGGGGTGGGGGAGGGTGGGGGGAAGGTCCATTTCCCAACTTCCAAGCAAAACCAGTTTAGGGTTGCCAAAACACAGCTGCTGTTGCTTTCCACTGACCTGTGGCTCAGAGTGGCAAGGGACATGTGACAATCAATATCTGGCTCAGG
Organism: Kogia breviceps; assembly: GCF_026419965.1. Lineage (NCBI taxonomy): Eukaryota > Metazoa > Chordata > Mammalia > Artiodactyla > Physeteridae > Kogia > Kogia breviceps. Next base: position 43,156,380 of record NC_081317.1, on the reverse strand, counting down.
CCATTGTGCTGGGTGACCCCTAGAAAGAAGGAAAGGCAACTCTAGTATTCAAAACTGCCTCTTGTAGGAGGATTTCTCAGGCCCATGGCGTCTCCTGGCTTTTTTCAGCTCTGGGGGTTGGTTGGTGACCTCCAGCCAGCGCCATCTTCAAACCAGGAGTTGCCACACCTGGAGAGGCAGCCCCAAGGGGCTGGTGGAAAAAGCCAGAGTTCAAAACCTGGCTCTGCCTCTTACAGGGATGTATGCCCTGAGGCGAGTTTTTCCATCTCTCTGAGCTGCAGTTTTCTCAGCTGTAAAATGGAAGTAATGATAGGCTGGAATTTACAGAGATGTTGCCAGAGTTATAGAAGATGGTATGAAGCACTTGGCACGTGCTGATACTTAGTAATTAGTCATTGGCTCTTCTCTCTCCTAACTTCTGCAAGTAAAATTTCCTTCATTTATATAGTGAAACTACACAATTATTTAGTCTCTAAGGAAAAAAGGAGGCAGATGGAGAGTGCGTTATATGACACATTTTCTACAAGAGCCACACTGGTCACTATATCCATCCTGAAATACCGGCTGGCTTTGTAGGGTGGTAGGAACAGCAGGAATCATGCAAGGCTTCCAAAGGTCTGCCAGGGCATTTATAAGCTACGGGGAAGCAAACTGACACATTGTGTCCTGTATCCTCACTGCATCATGGCAAATATGGGTACAATTTGGCAACTGGTTTAACCATAGAATTTTGGCAAACTGAGCCCCTTTAGGGATGATTCAGTGACTTAAGGCTTTTGAAAGATATGAACAGCCCACCGTGCCCAGTTCAGTGAGGGGTTCCCACCACTTCCAGAGTTCCCTGCCTGAGTTTTCTCTCTGTAGTTACCTCCCATTCCTCCAAAACGTCTGCCAGGCTAAGTTAGAACGCAGGTCAGGTAGTGCCCTCAGTCATGTTTGGTTTGGCCATTGTGCTGCAGGCCCACACTCAGTAGTTTCGAAAAATCTAGTTACTGACATTTATAAATCAAGAATGTTCATGTAGAAATCCAGACTGCCAGCCTCGCTTGAAAACTTGGCTCTGTCCACACTGGGCTGGCATATTCCAGCATGCAGCCCGCAGCTGGAGCCAAGTGGCTGTCGCTCCCTTAGCCGGGCAAACGTTGCCCGGGCTGCCAGGCCCCTCCGCTGCCTGCTTCACTTGTTCAGGCCCCCTTCCTGAACCGTGTGGTATTTTGGTTGCGATTCACTCCCCCTCTCAAACATATACTTTCCATGGTACCTCCCTGCTTTCTGAATCAAGTGTAACTTCCTCACCTGGCTCTCCACGGTGTCCAGCAATGATTCTCAAACTGGACACGTGCTAGAGACACCTGGGAAATTGTCAAATTCCTGGCGCCTCCCCCAGTCCCTTCGGATTCAGTAGCTCAGCGGTGGGACTCGGGAGCCTATTTTTAACAAGAAAGAGCCCCAGGTAATTCTACTGCAGATGATCTAGGGCACGCCCCAGCATCCCGTGCTAGGCTTTCTTTAGTTTCAGTTCCGGAATTCCTAGAGAAGTCAGTTGGCCTTCCCTCTGCCCCACCAAATGGCGGCAGCTCCTGCAAAAACCACGTGGGACTAGGGGAAAGAGGCGATTCCTAGTAAAAAGGCACTCTTCTCATTCTCTCCCGCCTGTTGCCGGTACCAGCTCATCCCATTGTCTCTGCACTTGTAACTCCAGGAAGGCAGGGCTTGCTTCTCACTCAGCTGCCTCTCCCCAGAACTGCCTGGCACTGGACTTTAGACACACTGGGTGTGCTCATCATCTATCTCTTTTACGTTTTTAACTAGTTTTCAAACAGTTATATTTGTACAGTTAAAAATGCAAATAATACCAAAGGATATATAATGAAGCTGAGCCTTTCTCCCAATCCTGACTTCGAGGCCTCTGTCCCTCTTAAAGGAACCAGTCACTTTTGTGTCTCCACGAAGACATGGGCCTGTCTATGGAGACAAGGCCCACTTGTCACTTTTTATCCCCCCAGTTTTCTGTACAAACGGTCCTCGACTTACAATGGTTTGACTTACAATTTTTTGACCACTTTGGTGCAAAAGCAATAGGCATTCAGTAGAAACACACTTTGAATTTTGAATTTTGCTCTTTTCCCGGGCTGGTGATACGCGGTACAATACTCTCTTGTGATGAGTCCCAGTCAGCCACACGATCAGGAGGATGAACAACCGATACCCTTACAACCATTCTGTACCCAGACAACTACCCTGTTTTTCATTTTCAGTACAGTATTCAATAAATTACATGAGATATTCAGCACTTCGTTATAAAATAGGCTCTGTTAGATGATCTTGCCCAAATGGAAGCTAACGTTAAGTGTTCTGAGAATATTTGAGGTAGGCGAGGCTAAGCTGTGATGTTCAGTAGCTTAGTATATTAAATGCATTTCAAATTACGATATTTTCAGTTTACAACGGGCTTATCAGGGTGTTACCCAATCATAAGTTGAGTAAGATATTGTACTTTGTTTTCATTTTATAGTAATATGTTGATCATTCCCTATCAGTCATCCCCAAAATAGGTTTTATGAATATTTATTCATAGAAACCTTGGATTAGATAGGAGAATGTTACTATTATTATCTTAAAATTAAGACTGTTGGAGAATGGATCAATTAAAGGATTTTTGCCCACGAGGTAGGACTAGAAAGCAAGTCTTCCGACTTACACCCCGGAGTGTTTTGCTCTAAGTTATATAGTAAAGTTATTTGAAATCGCTGTTTATCTGTGTGGTGGAGGCCAGGAACAGTGTCCTTTCTTGTTCACCACTTATAATTTATAAAAAGATAAGGAGAAATTCTGCCCAGAGCTGGGGTAGAGGGTCCTCTCCAAACATATCTGGGGAGTTTGGGCCTTTATGCCACCACAGTGTACCTTAAAGATTACCTGATGTGAACTCACTCTTGGTACCAACTCAAAAGTGAGTTGGGAAGACTTCCAACTAACAGGTTTATTTAAAACGCTGCAGAGACAGTTACAACAGAAAACAGCTGCTTTCAAGTCTGCTCTTCCAGAGTTCGAGTTTTATACGATTGCACAATGCCACCTGCTCCGGACCTCTTAACCTCCTATCAAGCAAAACATGAGTCCATTTCAGAGGTCTGTTCATATATTCGAGATTTACCATGCAACACATCCTTCATTTCCCTTCTTCCTCATGACTTATCAGTGCAAGAATTTTGGAAAGTTGTATACAGATAAGGCAAAAGAAGTTTGGAATTGTATGCACTCTTGAGAGGTGAATCCTAGCTTTCACAAATAGCTTCACAGAGCCCACTTTCTTTGCTAAGGATATCATGTTTTCATTCATTTATGTCCCACCTTTCCCCTACTCTGAGAAGATAATAAGTGATTTCTTGAAATGAATGTGTATCATAATTGTTAAAGAGGGCAAACACTCATTGAATAAATAAGGTCCAGCCTTGAGAGTGGAAATTAAATGTTCTCTGTCCTTTTCAGGGACACGTGGCCATCAGGAATCATGAGCAACCCATTTGCACACCTCGCTGAGCCTTTGGATCCTGCACAACCAGGAAAGAAATTCTTCAATTTGAATAAATTGGAGGATTCAAGATATGGTAGGTACATGGCTCTATGATGTAAGTGCTCTGATAGTAATTGGAATATCATTTGCATAGTAAGTAAGCTACTTAATAAATTAGGCTTTAGGAGAGTTGGAAGAGGGAGTAGCAGAGATGGCTGAATGGTCTTGGGTTAACCACACAAATACACACCTTTCTTACATTGCTCGTTTTCAAGTAGATAATGATGATTATATATATGTAACAGTTACATAACATTTAGTATAGAGAGTGTACGTATATATTGTTTAATCTGAATAACAACCCTATCATGTTATGTTTAAAAACATAAGAAGTCCTGAGGAAGCTGAGGCCCAGAGAGAGTACATGATATGACTAAATAACAACTAGGTAGGTAGCAGAAGAGGATGAAATCACAAGCCTTTTTTTATTCCAACTCCTGTGCTTCTCTACCTTTGTACTCTTGCCTTTTCTGGATAATACTGGTAAATAATTCTTATGTATCTGGATGGACCATTTCTTTTATAAACAAAATAACTTTTCTTATGAATTACCATTGTTTTATTCTAGAAAACACAGTTACCAATGACCATACTACATGGCGTTTAGGGGTTTATTTCCTTTGAAAGATGTATCCGACTATTCTTTAGTCTTATTATAATAATTGTAAAGTTGTTATTTTCTCATTTCTTAAACACTAGGTTTCATAAGAAATACTACTGTGTGTATGTGTGTGTTACTTGCTAACAGTAATACAGTAAGTTATCTAGACTGATGTCTTTCATGATGACTTAAGGGAAATTCTGTTACTGGATTCCAAGGCTAGGCAACCATTTATAATGAAAGATTTAACTGTAATATTTTCTTTTTGCCTAGGCTGTTGGTATTTTCTAGTACTGAATGTCTCCTAAATCCATTCAATAGTCTTATATTTTTAACTGTTGAGATCAGTTTAAATTTACTCTTTCCCTGCTGGAAGAATAGTGTGATGCCTTGTATCAAGTTTGTATGGAGTTTGGCTTTAGAGAGCTCTTATAATAAGATGTCTCTGGGTTTGGTTTTGTTATACTTTCTCCTTTACTCCTAGGACGACTACCATTTTCTATCAGAGTTCTCCTGGAGGCAGCCATTCGGAACTGTGATCAATTTTTGGTGAAGAAAAATGATGTTGAAAATATCCTAAATTGGAATGTCATGCAGCATAAGAACATAGAAGTGCCATTTAAGCCTGCCCGCGTCATCCTGCAGGACTTCACGTGAGCCTCATGTCACTTCACTCTCTTTTTCTCTGCATCCCTTGTCAGCCTTTAAAGAAAGCTTCTTAAAAGCAAAAATAAAAAACACAGTGACTGTATAATTTTTCACTCAACATTCAGAGACGGTTGAAAGCAAAAGGGGGCAGTCATCCCAGATGGGAAGAGATAATCTCAGGCAAATCAGGATGCATACTCACTCCACCTTTCCCAGTGGCAAAGGTCTTTGTCCTTGGTCTTCAAGATCCTAGTCCTAAGTGTACTAGCAAAAGTTGAAAGAAACAGCATGGAGTGGAGCTGTCGGAATCTTTTCGCCCCTATGTCCTGTCACCCAAGGAGCCAGGTTTCAAACAGCTGTCCTTGGAACATTGATATGTATCGCCTAAGGGGAGATATGTAGTTCACAAGGCCTGATGTGTTGGTGTTAAGCCTCTGCTCACATCCTTTTATTCCCAGGAATTGCTCCCCATCACGGCTTCATTTTGAGACATTACCGTTTCATTTTGAAATGATGTTATTTTATTCCTTCTGGAGAGCAAATTTCATTTTTTTAGAGGAAGTTCACCCAGATTTTATTCTCTAATAAAAAGGAAGCATTCACTTAGTATAAATTTGATTCACAGCCTACTTTTCTGAATTGTATCCATTCCTTTAAATTTGGTCTTGGGGCTTCCCTGGTGGCGCAGTGGTTGAGAATCCGCCTGCCGATGCAGGGGACACGGGTTCGTGCCCCGGTCCGGGAAGATCCCACATGCCGCAGAGCGGCTGGGCCCGTGAGCCATGGCCGCTGAGCCTGCGCGTCCGGAGCCTGCGCTCCGCAATGGGAGAGGCCACAACAGTGAGAGGCCCGCGTACCACAAAAAAAAAAAAAAAAAAAATTTGGTCTGAAGTTGATGGCCGTGATCTGTATATCTTGTCCAGGTCTTTGTCAGCCCACCATATGAACAGGGAACAGTGATGGCAGAAAAAGTTCCAGAGTTTTTAATTGCCAGCTTTCCCACAGTTTCTCTGTTTAGACCATATTGGCTGTGAACTTCAATGCAGGGATAAAATTGCATATAGAGATACCACTCAGTCGTGGCACTTATTACTGATATGATTTCTGCTGAAGGGAATGTGTTTAGACACTTTCACTTTTCTAACACATCCATTGTTAGCACCACTGATGAGACAGCCCCATTGCCAATATTATCAGCAGAGGCAAAAGCTGAAAAATCCCATGGCACTTGTTTAACAGATTTGTTTTCTGCTTAATCTCCCTTTTCTTAGGGGTGTGCCAGCTCTGGTTGACTTTGCTGCCATGCGTGATGCTGTGAAAAAGTTAGGAGGAAATCCAGAGAAAATAAACCCCATCTGTCCCGCTGATCTTGTCATTGATCATTCCATCCAGGTTGATTTCAACAGAAGGTGAGAGACTAGGATGAATACTTGGGTTTTCTGCTTTGTGCAAAATCTCAGAGTATAAGTCTTTTTTGTGTGTGTAAAAGGGAACCCTCCTGCACTGTAGGTGGGAATGTAAATTGATACAACCACTATGGAAAACAGTATAGAGTTTCCTTAAAAAACTAAAAATAGAACTATCATATGACCCAGCAATCCCACTACTGGGCATATACCCTGAGAAAACCATAATTCAAAAAGAGTCATGTACCACAATGTTCACTGCAGCACAATTTACAATAGCCAGGACATGGAACCAACCTAAATGCCCATTGACAGATGAATGGATAAAGAAGATGTGGCACATATATACAATGGAATATTACTCAGCCTTAAAAAGAGACAAAGTTGAGTTATTTGTAATGAGTTGGATGCACCTAGAGTCTGTCATACAGAGTGAAGTAAGTCAGAAAAAGAAAAACAAATACTGTATGCTAACGCATATATGGAATCTAAAAAAAAAAAAAAAAGGTACTGATGAACCTAGTTGCAGGGCAGAATAAAGAGGTAGACATAGAAAATGGACTTGAGGACATGGGATGGGAGGGTGAAGCTGGGGTGAAGTGAGAGTAGCATCCACATATATATACTACCGAATGTGAAATAGTTGGCTGGTGGGAAGCAGCAGCATAGCACAGGGAGATCAGCTCAGTGCTTTGCAATGACCTAGAGGGGTGGGATAGGGAGGATGGGAGGGAGGCTCAAGAGGGAGGGGATATGGGGACATGTGTATGCATATGGCTGATTCGCTTTGTTGTACCACAGAAACTAACACAGTATTGTGAAGCAATTATACTCCAATAAAGATCTATTAAAAAATTAAAAAATTTTAAAAAAAAAAGAAAAATCTTTAAAAAGTATATTCAGGAAAGCTCAAACTTAATAAATATTTTCCCCTGAAGTTTCTTTTTTTTCAGGGTGGGGGCAGGGGCGATTAAGTCTTTTTTTTTTTTTTTTTTTCTATTTACTTCTTGGGTGGGAACAGCCTGTGTTTAAGCTTGAAGTCTGGGTGAAAAACATACAAATTCTGCCATGAGAGCTTGTCAATACAAGTATGTGTTTGCCTTTAAAAGAGTTTGGCTTTTTTTTTTTTTTTTTTCCAACCACTGGAATCTTATTCCTTTTTGATTCTAAGTAACTATTTCATATCTGGCCATCTCTGCCTCTCCACGTGGGTGTCCATAAAGTCTATCCCTTTCTTTTCCTTTTTTCCTTCTATTGTTCAGGATATCCACTTCTCTCTTCCTGCTAAAATCCTACCAACAACCTACCAATCCTACCAATAAAATCTCAGTAGCAGAAGACAATAAGAATTTATTTCTCACACATCTACAAGTTGGGTGGGAGCTCAGCTGATCTCAGCTGAGTGCAGTTGGACAGCTGTGCCTCACCCAGCCTTGGCTGGGTTGACTGCTTACACTGCACTGCACATCGGTAGGGCAGCTGGGACAGCTCCATTCTATGTGTGCTTCTTTGGGGGCCCAGGCTAAAGGAGAAAGCAGCTATGTGGTGATCACAGAGGCTTAAGAAGCCAAGTGGGAACCTGCAGCATCTCTTCAGGCCTAGATGAGGACTGACATAGGATCACTTCTATTCACAATCACAGTAATCAAAGCAAGTTGCACAATTTAGCCCAAAGTCAGGGGTGAAGGAGTATACTCCAGTAACTGCAAGATTACACAACGAGGATTTGGATACAAGGAGGGCAACCAGGTACTACTAGAAGGCTGATATCTTAACCTAGAAGTATAACCAAATAAAATTATTTCCAACTTTAGATAGAACTTTAGGGCTTCCCTGGTGGCGCAGTGGTTAAGAATCCGCCTGCCACTTCAGGGGACACGGGTTCAAGTCCTAGTCTGGGAAAATCCCACACGCTGCAGAGCAACTAAGCCCATGTGGCACAACTACTGAGCCTGTGCTCTTAGAGCCCACAAGCCACAACTACTGAGCCCATGTGCCACAACTACTGAAGCCCACGCGCCTAGAGCCCGTGTTCTGCAACAAGAGAAGCCACTGCAATGAGAAGCCTGTGAAGTGCAACAAAGAGTAGCCCCCGCTCACTGCAACTAGAGAAAGCCCGTGTGCAGCAACGAAGACACAGTGCAGCCAAAAATAAATAAATTAATTAATTTTTTTTAAAAAGATAGAACTTTAGTTAGAAAGAAATAACTGTTCTGCATACAATACTGGGAAAATTAATTATTTGGTAGAGAGAATAGTTCATATGATTTAAAGCATTAATATTTCAAAAATTAAATCTTCAAAGATTTTGAAGAAAATTTAATTATATAGTGTCAAATGTCTTGATGAGAAAGACCTTTCTAAATTTAGAAGCAATGAATGAAACAAAGGAAAAAAAAAATCTATAGATTTAATGACTTCAAAGTTACCAGGAGAGGGCTTCCCTGGTCGCGCAGTGGTTGAGAGTCTGCCTGCCGATGCAGGGAACGCGGGTTCGTGCCCCAGTCCGGGAAGATCCCACATGCCGCGGAGCGGCTGGGCCCGTGAGCCATGGCCGCTGAGCCTGCGCGTCTGGAGCCTGTGCTCCGCAACGGGAGAGGCCACAACAGTGAGAGGCCCGCGTACCACAAAAAAAAAAAAAAAAAAAAAGTTACCAGGAGATAACTTGAAAAATATTTTCAATAAAGAGTTAATATCACTAATATATAAAGAATATGTATAATCTATTAAAACATAGTAAAACCCAGCAAATAAATGGGCAAAGGAAAGTGGACATTTCACAATAAAAGGAAATACAAATGGTAAACAGTATATAAAGACTTTTCAACTTTACAAGTAATAAAAAGGTAAATTAAATCCTTGAAATACCATTTTCTCTTATCAACATAGTTTAGAAAATAAATGTTATTAATTATAAATGTGTCATGAGGGAGACACTTTTATTTATAGATTTTTTTTTTTTTTTTTTTTTTTTTTTTTTTTTTTTTTTTTTTTTTTTTTTGCGGTATGCGGGCCTCTCACTGTTGTGGCCTCTCCCGTTGCGGAGCACAGGCTCCGCGGCCATGGCTCACGGGCTTAGTTGCTCCGCGGCATGTGGGATCTTCCCGGACCAGGGCACAAACCCGTGTCTCCTGCATCGGCAGGCGGACTCTCAACCACTGCGCCACCAGGGAAGCCCAAGGGAGACACTTTTATACACTGCTGATAGCACTACAAATTAGAAATGATGAAAGCAATGTGCCATATCCTTTGTCCTGGAATTTCCACTTCTAAACATACACTTTATAGATATCTGAAATTCAGCAAAAGCTTAATGACTAAATAGTGCTTATTAAAGTATTATTTATAATAGTGAAAACTTAAAAGCATTCTAGGTGTCCAACAAAGAAACAAAACAAAAAAAAGCTATTGTTTTTATAATAGAAAGTCATAAGAATATGAAACCAACCACTCAAAGGAAAAAAAAAGCAAAAACGTTTATTTGCTTCCTTGGGGATTTAAGTGGGTTCCATACAGCCTCAAGAGAAATGTAGAAACTGGTCATTCTCAAATTAGTATTGCCAATATCCAAACCAGAGAAATTAAGGAATAGAGAGAAAACTGCTTTGTCCCCTGAATTGATGGTTCTTGGAACAAACAGACTGGATACTTGCTAGCTCTTTCCTTTTCTTTGGATTCTAAACCCATCCTTGGGCAACATGTCTTTTTTATTTTTTTCCTTAAATCACATGAGCTCAATTTAATGTTTTGATTTCAAAGGGAAGAGTTAAAAATACACAAACTATTATCCTGTTGGAGAGTAAGTATGTTTGCTAAAGTCCCACTTCAGAAATTATTAAAAGTAGCCTCACAAAATCATGGGCAACTTTTTCTTGAAGATTCATTGGTGTTGATGGATTTAACCTTCATTTCCCTGGCCTGGAAGGTGAAAATACTGGTGGAGACAGAATTGTAATTGTTTTAATGTCTAAAGTTATTTGACTCAAAACTCAAAAGAGCTCCTGACGATGAAGCAGGTAAAGAATCTGAGTCAGCACCAAGTTCATTGTGACTTGGTTTCCTCCTTAAACCTTGACATCCATCAACTCTGGTTTCAATTTTTTATGGACCTTTTTCGTTTACACTGTAATACTAAAAACATTATGATGAAAATAGCAAAGTCTAGGGGTGAACTTTTATCCAAAATGATATCCAAATCTAGCAAACACTTTTTTTTAATTAAAGAGAAAACACTTCTATGAGAAGTGTTTTCTTTTTTTAATAAATTTATTTATTTATTTATTTTTGGCTGTATTGGGTCTTCGTTGTTGTGCACAGCTTTCTCTAGTTGCGGCAAGCAGGGGCTACTCCTCGTTGCGGTGTAAAGGCTTCTCATTGCGGTGGCTTCTCTTGTTGCAGAGCACAGGCTCTAGGCGTGTACACTTCGGTAGTTGTGGCACGTGGGCTCAGTAGTTGTGGCTCGCGGGCTCTAGAGCGCAAGCTCAGTAGTTGTGGCACATGGGCTTAGTTGCTCCATGGCATGTGGGATCTTCCCAGACCAGGGCTCAAACCCTGCATGGGCAGGTGGATTCTTAACCACTGCACCACCAGGGAAGTCCAAGAAGTATTTTCATTGCTAGTGTTTTGTTTTTATTTCTTGAGTTTGGTTTTGCAATTTGACCTCCCAGTCTCTTTCCTCATTTTTGTAAGGAATTAAGTGGGATGTCTCAGCTTTTGTGAAATTGTGTGCTGTGGGCTTATTTCCAGCTATTTCCAGAATGAAGTAAGGAGTGGTGGGATGGTGAATTTTCTCAGTTAAGTATTTCTAAGCTCTTTCCCTGCTGTGAATAGTAATTGGCTTCACACCATCTTTAGGAATCGAGGATCTAACTAATGCATTATTGTAGTGTTTTACAAAGTTATCTCAGAAATAACCTTTTTAAAAATCCCAACAAGAATATCATAGCAATTTCTGACCAGATTTCATGAGTGTCAAAACTATCTTCTCTATAAATATTGTCTGTGAATTTCTGGAGTACCATTAAATGTAATACTCAGAAACTTTGAACTACATCCAAATCTGATTTTAACTTATGTAAATAAGGAGAAATTTCCTCTTTAGTGTGTGAGGCCATTCACATTCAGAGATCTTATTGAAAGCTCACCAGATTGGGTAAATCTAGGAAAGTTCTGAGTGGTGGAAAAATCTGGATTCTAAGTCTGTTTATTCATTCGAATAATCAGAACTAAGTTAAAAAGCCAAGGTTAGCATGAAAGATTTTTTTCCTTTAGTGAGTAAATAGGGTTGTTTTTTAAATTTTATTTTATTTTATTTTTAATTTTAACTTTTTTTTAACCTAGAATTTAACATATCTTAAAGCAGCCTAAGCATTTCTGGCTTCTCCTTGTCCTGTGACTATGTCATGTATATCGAACTGATGGTCCCAGCATTCTCTAGGGTAAATGGTCCTCTTCTAACCTTGCTTCTGTTGTGAGAAACTCTGAAATCCTTCTGGAGACAAGAGGACAAGGCATAATGACTGGGAGTCCACATGTGCTCAGAGCTCAGCAGAAGAGATGGGGCAGGGCCATACATGATTAAGAATAATGTTCCAAGATGCCTTCCCTTTTTTTTTGTAAAATTAAATCCATTTAGCAGACCTACTGTGTGCCAGTATTTATTCAAGAAGCAGGTTAGTCTAGAAAAGTAGAGAGATTAGAGAATGCATAGCTTGAATGCAGTTAGTAAGTGTAGGAACCAAATCACTAACTTGGAAAGCCAGGGGGGGCTCTTCCAGGAGCGTCATGTAATCTGGGTCCCCAGGCATGTTTACCAAAGAGCGAAGAGCTGGAAAGGCGTTCTACACAGAGAGAACAGAGCAATGCAAATGCATGAGGAAAGTGGGGTTTGAGAGAGTATGAGGGCCACAGTGCAGCTGAAATTGAAAGTTTGGACTGGAGTATGGGAGAGGGCTCATAAAGGAAGTCTGAGGTCAGACTGAAGGACCTTGTTTTTTAAGGCAAGGCATTTGTACTTTATTTAGAAAATGGGATCCACTGACAGATTCAAGATGGGTTGTGATCTGTATTTTGGAAAACTGATTCTGGTGACAGTACAAAAGATTGGTTGACTAGACTGACAGAGAAACTAGAGAGGAAGCTGTCTCTGAATAAATACTCTGATAGCTGTAGGTACTAAGTGGGAGAAGAGGAGGTCATTAGATGAGAGATGGACAGCCAGGGATGAGGAAGAAATGTAGGAAAGAAGGTTACACATTAGGGTTTGACCTGCTGTGTTTGTGGTGCCCGAGGTGTTCCTGATGCAGGTGCCCAGGATACATTGGGACTGTGGATCTTGACCTGAAGAGACAGGTGGGGACTGGAGGGATGGAGCCCTTAGTGTACTAGTGCGAAAGTGGAGACAAGCACCTTCAAGAATAGCTGCATCTGATCCAGAGGGTCCACAGGGGCTGCTGATCAGGGGTCAGGACAGGGATCAGAACGACTGCCTTGTTCCACTACACTAGGATCTCTCCTCCATTTCTTTTACTTTTCTCTAACACGTACACACGTTCACAGACATTCATTCTTCATGTCAGAGATCAGCAAACTTTTACTGTAAAGGGCCAATAGTAAATACTTTAGGTTTTGCTGGCCACATACTGTCTGTTTATTTTTTTCCCAACTTTTAAAAATATAAAAATTATTCGTTGCTTGACAGCCCAACATATACAATATTGGGCCAGATTTGACTCATGAACCATAGTTTGTGGACCAACCCCTGCTGTAAGATACTCTCAGAAATTGATTCCATCAAAGCAACTGACACTTATCTGGAAGAATATTCACATCAAGAGAAAAAGAAAAAAATCTGCATGGTAACTGAATGTATATTTGTAGAGTAAATAATAAATGCCTCCAGTCTTTTTCTTCTCAAGGAGTGCCTGCCTACCCATGTTCATCTGGCAGACTCCCCCTCGCCCTCCAGACTACATCGATGTCATTGCCTTCTGGAAGGCATCCCTGGCTCTCTGGTCTGAGTTCATGGCCCTTTCTGTACTTCCCGTATCATGACATTGATAATCACACTCTCATGGTTGCCTGGCTGCTGCTCTGTGTCTCTCGCTAGGCTCTGAGCTCCAGCTGGGCAGCACACATGCCCCTTCTGCACCTTTGTATGCCCAGCATGTGGCACCAGGTAGCCTCTGTAGATCATTAGTAACTGACAGAAGAAAGTGGGTATAGTGGTTAAGGTAGAGGCTCCAGGACCCGTCAGACCTGTGTTCAGGTGACCACTCTGTAATTTACAAGCATCTGACCTTGGAGAAGTTAACTAATTTTTCTGTGCCTCAGCTTCCTCTTCCATACATTGGGGTAATGGTAGTACCTACGTGAGGGGTTGTTATGATGATTGAATGAGTGAGTTCATGTGTGTAAAGCACTTAGAGCCTATGACGCATCGTGCAGTCTTGCACTTTGGCTCCTCCTGTTATTATTATTATGGTAGTTGTTGCTATTACCACTACCACCATTGCTGCTGCAGTTTCTGCAACTACTACTTCAGGGAGGCAGCATAGGGATTTAGAGCATCATTCTTGAATCAGACTGCCTGGGTTTCAATACCAATTCCATCATTTACTAGCTGTGAGGTCCTGAACAAGTTTCTTACCCTCTCTGTGTCAGTTTCCTCTTTTGAAAAATGTGGATATTAGTTGCTCCTAGCTCAAAGGGCTATTTTGAAGACTAAATTAGAAAATCAATGTAAAGCACTTTACTGCCTAGTTCCTAGTAATGTCAATAAGCGTTACCTATCAATTAGTGAAGTCTGACTTGGGTCTTAGCTATTAATTTCACTATCCATTCCTGTGTTCACTCAACCCATGACAGTTTGTAAGCGCTTCCTGTGTGCTGACCATGCCAAGTTGTCACTATGACTTACTCTACCCTGGACTCAAAACAATGTAGTTTGATTATAAAAATTCTGGAAAAGCTTCCTGATGCCCTGAATTGTCCATGTCAGCCCTGATGAACTGAATGACTTTGAGCAAACCTCGGTATATAATCTGGGCTTTACAGATATTCTTGAGTGGCACCATCCTCCTCATAAACCTCCTTTTGAAAGATAGGAGACTGTGATTCTATAAATTCCTGTGCCTCCTGGCATCACTGGTTCCCTACCTCCCAACATAAAACAGATGAAAATGCCAGCCCAGATATGGCTTAGCTCAGAGAGGTGTAACAAGGTCATAGGTAAGAAAGAAGTACAAAATGAAAGCTTCTTTAAATATCTAAGCTGCTGTTGTCATCATAAATGTCTTGAGTCTGTTCCTAAGAGTCAGACTTTATGATTAGAATAGTTTTAACTTAAATTCACTTAATGTTTTCTACCCACCATTATAAAAATCACCTGAACCAAAAAATAATTATTCTTTTTACTTTCTTTAATTACCTCTTTCCCATGTTAACGAATGCATAATACCACCCAGCAAGCCTACAGATGAAACTGCCATTTTCTTTATTATCACCTATAAATTTGACCAGTAACATTTTACGCCTTAAAATTTATACATTTAGTTTTTCTCTTTGACAGGGCAGACAGTTTACAGAAGAATCAAGACTTGGAATTTGAAAGGAATAGAGAACGATTTGAATTTTTAAAGGTATGGGCAGAGTTTCGCTCCATTGATTGATTCTTTATGTGTGTGGGGTATGCGGAAGAGGTGCCAAGGAGGTGAGCTGCATAAAGGTGTGTCTGGCATCCATAGTGTTCTCCCCATTTTTCAATCCTAGTGGGGCTCTCAGGCCTTTCGCAACATGCGGATTATTCCTCCTGGCTCAGGAATCATCCACCAGGTGAATCTGGAGTATTTGGCAAGAGTGGTATTTGATCAGGATGGATATTATTACCCAGACAGTCTTGTGGGCACGGATTCGCACACTACCATGATTGATGGTTTGGGCGTTCTCGGCTGGGGTGAGTGTTCTTCCGGGTTCCTATTCCACTTATGCTGTTCTATGCAAATACCTTGATTTACTTTGATACCCTTACATCCCAGCAGCATGAATTTGAGTGACCACAAATATCAGAGTGGTTTTTTTTTTGTCTGTTTTCCAGTAATTTCCAGTACCCAGAAAAGTGTCTCATGCCTTTTAGGCACTCAGAATAATGATTGGAAGAATGAATTGGAATAAGCAGCTGGAATTAGAATAACTGAAAATCAGCTGGGGTGTTTGTTAAAAACAGTGACTCCTGAAGCCCACTCTCCTTTTTAGTGTGGAATCAAGGGGATTTTGACACAGGTGTTTGGGGGACCACACTTTGAGAAACACTTGTTAAAAATTCTATAGAGGGAAATAGAGAAAAGATAACTGTTCTTTATGGAAATATAGCTCTATACTAGTAAAACACTATAAGTGGGTTGACTACTTGTTAATGACACTGAACTATGCCTGAGGGATATCGTGAGGACTAAGGAAAGCATTACTCTGTCATGCCTTTCCACACAGGTGTGGGAGGTATTGAAGCAGAAGCTGTCATGCTGGGCCAGCCAATCAGCATGGTGCTTCCCCAGGTGATTGGCTACAGGCTGATGGGAAATCCCCACCCCCTGGTAACATCCACTGACATCGTGCTAACCATCACCAAGGTAACGATGTGCTGCCTCTTCTGTGGTCTGAGTCGAAGTGACAAATAGGAAGAAAGTCCATGATGGAGTCTCTCTTGGTTTCCATGTGCTCTAGAAATGCTAGGAAACAGTTATGTTTATGACTTTAAAAGAGATGACATAAGGAGAGAACTCTGCAGTTAGGTTTCAGATCATTATGTTCATTTTACTCTTCTGTTGCTTCATGGATCTTTTTCTTTAAAAATTTTTTTTTGAAACTGTGAAATAGTTTAAATACACAGAAGTTAAAACGACATTTATATGCCCACCATGTAGACTTAACAGATGGTAACATTTTGCTGTATTTGCTTCAGAGCTCTCTCTGTATGTATATTTTTTAAGAAGTGAAATGTAATATTTATGGCTAAAGCCACCCTCTTCATTTCTAGAGATAATCACTATCTTGAGGTTATAAGAAATCATTTCCATGCATATGTTTATACGTCTGCATTTTTTCCACATGGTTCTTCTTTATATGAAAATAACAAATTCTATGAATAATTTTTGACTATTTAAAATTCCATTCTCTGTATTATAAGTTACATTATTGTAACAGATGTTTCTCCAAGCTGGAAAATATTAGTTTTGTTTTGTTTTGTTTTTCATTTGCCCTTGTCAGAAATAATCTTTTTTGGTGATTTGCTTGCTTTGCAAAAAGAAGGCAGTTTCATTTTGAAAGACTATTAGAAAAGTAATTTTTTTTTTATTATCACACAATTTTTTCTGGTTGTATAGTTTGGAGGCTTGGGGTATGTGGGATGGATACTATACTTTTGATTTAATAGTCATGGACATCAGAATCGGATTTATTTGAACACTATAGCTCATCAGAGATGTCCGCATCATTCAAGTGTGGAATAATATAGGCTTTGCCCACAAAATTTGGCAGAACTCCACGTAACCAAAAGAGCCTGTCTGTGTGGTTGTCCACACTTCATACAGCTGATTTCATGCAGGGCCAAGCCAGTCACTGAGGCTCCAGCTCTGGCTGATGGCTTGTATGGAAAAGGTGTGAGAGTCAGACTGCATGGATCTTTTGGTTACATTTGACTTATACCTGTGTTCAGGATATTTGTTCATTATACCCTTGAAAACAAGGCATTTGCTTATTCAACAAGTGCAAATCATAATTTATTCAAGTTGAAAGAATTTATTTAATTTTTAGAAAGAAGTTTTCTCATTTGGCAAAACTTATTGTGTTTTTATATTACTTTTTCTTTCTTTTTTAAGAAATGTTTCAACATAATTTTAGATTTACAGGAGAGTTGATGTAAAGGTAATACAGTTCCTGTTACCTTTCTCCCAGCTTCCCCAGATGTTAACATCTTACATAACCATGGTATATTTATCAGAAACAGAAGTAGTTAACATCGGTATGACATTTTTAACTAAACTAGAAACTTCACCAGTTTTTTCAGTAATCCATTTTCTGTTCGAGGATCTACTCCAAGATACCATGTTGTATTTAGTTGGCTTTACTTTTTAAGTTTTATTTTTAAAAGTAATCAAACATATGTTGGGCTACTTCATTTTTTGTGTTTACTCACAAGGCTACTTTATGAGAACTGCAAGGGGATAGTTCTGCATTTTAAATACAGGTTATCAAGTCTCAAACTCTGCTATTGTTCTGTTGCTCAGCACCTCCGCCAGGTTGGGGTAGTGGGCAAATTTGTCGAGTTCTTTGGGCCAGGGGTAGCCCAGTTGTCCATTGCCGACCGAGCTACAATTGCCAACATGTGTCCAGAGTATGGAGCCACTGCTGCCTTTTTCCCCGTTGATGAAGTCAGTATCAAGTACCTGGTGCAGACAGGTAAGTGCAGAACACTGAAAACAAAAGGCCGTTTCTAAAGTTCATAGAACGCTAAGAATCGGAGCACTACCCTCGGCCTCTGTCCCTCGATTAAATAGTTGAGGCGCTCAACCTAAAGAAGAGAAGAGAAGGGATGGTGGGGAGGGGAAAGCTGCAAAATACATCCAGAGATGAGCTTAGTTTCTATGGCTCTAGAGGTGGCCACTGAACCTCTTACTGATCTGGTACCGAATTTGTAACATCTACTGAGGTGAAACCAATGGTTTCAGAGAAATTGAACACTTTCTTTCTTTTTTTCTGCGGTACGCGGGCCTCTTCTCACTGCCGTGGCCTCTCCCATTGTGGAGCACAGGTTCCGGACGCGCAGGCTCAGCGGCCATGGCTCACGGGCCCAGCCGCTCCGGGGCACGAACCCATGTCCCCTGAATCGGCAGGCGGACTCTCAACCACTGCGCCACCAGGGAAGCCCTCACTTTCTTAAACTGAAACCTAAAAGAAATTTCTCTCACATGTCTTCGTGGAGAGGATGACAGGGGATGTAACGAACACTGGGGCCCAACAACAGGTCATGATAAATATGTTAACGAAGATCAGACAGTCATCTGTTATAAGGTCCATGCTGAAAGCTGATAACCTTTACAATTCAGTTAAAATGAAGAGGCAAAAAAATAATGCCGATCTGTTGTGGCTCCAAGAATCAAGCTCTCAAACAGTCTTATTTAACTGTCAGAGAACTGGGAGAACTCCGTGTCCGTTGGGCAAACCGTGCGTATTAGTTCCTGCAACCAGGGTCTTGATCAGAATGAAACAGCAGAGCTTGCAGGGTCATATTCCTGGTGATATAGCATCACGAGTTAGTACTTTGAACTCTGGAGTTAAACTCAGCTTCGGATCCTGGTTCTGCCATTTACGGCCTGTGTTCCATGGGAAAGTTATTTAATCTTCTTGAGCCACTATTTCCCCATCTATAAATGAGGATAATACCAGTACTTGTCTCATAAGGTCATGATAAAGGATTAGAGAATAAAGTAATGCATTTAAAATGTTTAGCACACAGTGCTGGGCGCACAGCTGGTGATCTGTGGTGGGAGACTGTAGGGATTACGACTTTAACGAGAATAATGTGGAATGCTGAGGGTCTGTGGCCAGTTGAAGGCAGATGCGTTGGAGGTATGCTTTGACAATTCGCTGAGGCTTAGGATCCTCTTAATTAAGACCCATAACCAGAGAGAGAGGAGTGCTTATAAGTAAGAATCTTCTACAGAAAATGGTCACTTCGAAAGAACAGCAGATCAGTTAATGGCCCCTAGTAAACAGCAGCATCGGCTAGAGAGTCAGACTGTTAGCCTGAAAGCTGCAATATCAGCAGAGGGCTTGGTGTGTGTTTAAGTGAAATGCCCATTACTTGTACAGTTTCTGGTAGAAGCATTAGTTTAATCAGGACATATTAACATCTGTTACTTGTTACCTCTTAAAATGCCCATTAGGTCGTGATGAAGAAAAAGTAAAGCATATTAAAAAGTATCTTCAGGCTGTTGGAATGTTTCGGGATTTCAGTGACCCCTCTCAAGACCCAGACTTTGCCCAGGTATGAGAGTGCCTTTCACTGAACATGTGTTTCCTCTTTCTCAAGCCTGTGGTTTTGTTGTGAATGTTTTTTCTTGGGGGGTGTATTTGTAGGAAATTAGTCACTGCCAAGTTATCGCAGAAGAACAGGGTGTTAAAAGGCTGAAAAATCAAAAAGATAAGGAACTGTAGACATAAAATAACATAACTTGTCCCATTCTTCCCAGCCATTAGGTTAAGTATGCTCCCCCCTACACACTTTTTTAAAAAATAAATTTATTTTATTTATTTATTTATTTTTTGGCTGCATTGGGTCTCTTTTGCTGTGCGCGGGCTTTCTCCAGTTGCAGTGTGCGAGCTTCTCATTGCGGTGGTTTCTCTTGTTGCGGAGCATGGGCTCTAGGCGTGAGAGCTTCAGTAGTTGCAGCACGCAGGTCCTAGAGCATGCGGGCTTCAGAAGTTGCGGCGCGTGGGCTCATTAGTTGCGGCTCGTGGACTCTAGAGCGCAGGCTCAGTAGTTGTGGCTCACAGGCTTATTTGCTCCACGGCATGTGGGATCTTCCCAGACCAGGGCTTGAACCCATGTCTCCTGCGTTGGCAGGCAGATTCTTAACCACTGCGCCACCAGGGAAGCTCTGCTCCCCTTATTTGCTTAACTACTCTTATGTGGAAGATCTTTGGAAAAGGAGTTTAGAAGGACTAGAGCTATTTAAAGGCTGATAAGCACATCATTATTATAGATGGGGAAAGAAAGGGAGGTGCAAGTGAATCAATTTGTTCTGATTTACCCATCGACATACTTATCTTCATTCATTTTCTAGGGTGCAAACTGAATCCACATTTTTCTCAGCAGCCAAGATTGGAGGGTAAACCAGATGTGGGATCCTTGTTTTGTTTCATATTACATTGAGGGAAGGAAATATTCAATTAGACTAGGGCCCATTTCTTGGCATTGAGGAGTTAATGGATGCATTCCCCCAGTCATCTTAGAAAAATTACAATGGTTTATCTATCATTTCAGTAGAAAATCCATCTCATTGACTAACTTAAGCAATAAAAAGGATGTATGAGCTGCTTTGCAAAGATGGCTGAGTGAAAGACCCTGGCAGCAGCCACAATGCCCACCCTGGTCTTTCTGAGAGGTGGCAAGGCTTCTGCCTGTCCCATGCTATCGAAGTGCTCATCTGGAACTTTGGAAGTTCATCCCTTCAGTGTAAAATGGACATTGACTTCCTTGGTTTTGAATGTGGTAGTTTAGTTTATTTGTGTTGTGGTGGTGTTTCAAATTCTCTGGCATGGCTGTGTTTTTTCTTTGTGAGTATAATGTCAATTCCACGGTTCCTTTTCTTTGGGGTGCACAGGTTGTGGAGTTAAATTTGAAAACAGTAGTGCCTTGCTGCAGTGGACCCAAAAGGCCTCAGGACAAAGTTGCCATATCTGACATGAAAAAGGACTTTGAGAGCTGCCTTGGAGCCAAGGTAGGGACCTGGGAGAGGTGGATGGAAATCCTCCCCAACGCTGCCCCAAGCCTGGCTTCTTTGTGCACAGGCTTCACCGCCCTCGATGATGAATATTCCTGAAGCCCTGTGCTGCAGGCGTTTCCTCTCCATCCTGTAGTCCTCGACGCCTCCCTCTGCATTAGCTAAGAGCCAGGCAGCTTCCTTAGAGCACTTGATTTTCTGTAAACACAACTCAACCCTCCTTTTCAATAGCATACCTCCTTTTCATATGACTCACCACAGTGTTCACTCGGCTTGCCCGAACTTTTCTGGCCACTGTACTTTTGTTCATGCCATCCCCTGCCTGCATGTCCCTTCCCGGTCTGCATGCACTAATCTCTCAGCTCTTCCACAATGTGGCCTCAGATCTCATAGCACAAAGTCATCTCTCCCTCATTTGAACCTTCATGGCATCAGTCGGAAACCCTGTGATGGTGTTTCATAGCCTTTAATTTCGTTGTTGGTACTGTATACTATTTGCATGTCTGATTTCCTTTACTAGACTGTAGATTGAGGATAGGATTTATGCACAGTCACCTTTGTATCCCACAAAGTGCCCAGCATAGTATCTTGTACACAGCAGATTTTCAATGAACATTTTTCAAATGAATAAGATTTGTGATGGATTTTATCCACGGGATGCCAGCATTTTACCAAATGTTCAGCTGCACTGTGTTAGCCTTATTGCTTATGATGGTTGAATCTGGCCAAAATGGCACCTTTTTCTAAATTTCCATAAAGGTTAGTATCAGCGCCCTCAGTGTAGCCATTACATCTGTACTTATTAGCTCTAATTAGACTAAGCTAAATTTGTAGTTTTAGTGTTTCGGTATTTGAGGTGGGGAATAATTGTTAATAATTTCAAAGCAAAATCAGATTCAGAAATCGACTCCCTTTTATAAAGATTTAAAAAGAGTAAATTTAATTTTTCTGTAGCATTTCAGAGTTTACCAGCTGAGATGTTTGTTTTGTTAAGAATTCGCCTTTAAAACTATAGTTACCAAAGTATTTCTTCTTCTTCCAAAGTGAGAACTTTTGACCATATATTTTTTTTTCTTTTTTTCTTCCTATAGCAAGGATTTAAAGGATTCCAGATTGCTCCAGACCATCATAATGACCATAAGACATTTATCTATAATAACAGCGAGTTTACCCTTGCTCACGGTTCTGTGGTAATCGCTGCCATTACTAGCTGCACTAACACCAGTAATCCATCTGTGATGTTAGGAGCAGGTAAGTGCCTTTGATGGTCATGTGGACGTGTGGGTAAAAATTTCCCAAGACATGACCTAGGGGCTTAACTGAGTTCTACATATAGTTCCCTGAGCCTTATCCTTTCCAGATGCAAAGATTAATTGGCCCAGAAATGTTTACACAATAAATAATGCTGAATGCAAAGTATTTAAAGTAGTATAGTCGTTAGAATGAACACAGAAAGTAAGGAGAAGAGGGGAAAGAAAGATGAATTTCTGGTAAAGCCTAGAATCTTATGTCAGACTTTAGAAGAAGAAAACTGTTTTCATTTCACAGACTGTTTTCTCTATAAAACCCGATAGGCCTTTTTGTACAGTAGAGTTTAGTCTGTCTTAGATGCACTGTCAAGTGCATCTGAATTAAGGCACAGGGCACTGGTCGATAAAACTTATCTACCTATTATGCAATTCTGTTTAATTATTTAATATTTACATGCAGAGTTTCATTACTCTAATGTCTCTTTAGTTTCCAAATTTTAAAATATCCCTAAGAGTTCCTCTTGTGTCCACAAACAGTTCTTTCTTTATGAATTGGACAAGTGCGTAAGGAAAACCTTCTTTGTCTAGGAATTCATCTATTGCCACCTAAGCTTTGGACAAACCAATTTCCTTAAGATAAGATACCAGCTTGTCTGTAGCCTTTTGTCTCTTTATATCCCCAACTCCTTATTTCTTTCCTACTTCCCTGATATGTCCTAAGTCAAAGTACCCAGTGTCCCTGTAATAAATAGTCTCTGTATTTGCCCAGTGTCAAGTGGCCCAAGAGCCCTTGATCTTCCACTTCAAGAAATATCTGAGGACTAGATTTTATCTTCTAGGCAGACTGTATTCCTCACCAACAAGTTTACAATTCATATACTTTAAGAAGGGGCCCTTCCTATTATTTTTCATCTAAATAAAATATAATTAGAAAGACTGCTTTCCCTCCAAAAATTAAAACTCATTCTATAATATAATCATGATTGGTTCAGGTTTATCTCTTTTTTTATTTTTTATTTATTTATTTATTTTTATTTTATTTTTTTTTTCAGTATGCGGGCCTCACACTGTTGTGGCCTCTCCCGTTGCGGAGCGCAGGCTCCGGACGCGCAGGCTCAGCGGCCATGGCTCATGGGCCCAGCCGCTCCGCGGCATGTGGGATCTTCCCGGACCGGGGCACGAACCCGTGTCCCCTGCATTGGCAGGCGGATTCTCAACCACTGCGCCACCAGGGAAGCCCTATCTCTTTTTTTTTAAAAAAAGGCACAGCTCTTTTTATCTTTTTCTTCATGTCTATGGCTAATTTTGAGTTTACTGAATACATGTAAATGACTTTGGGCCAGCGAGCTTTTGATTTCTGTCAGGCAACAAAAATGGCAGAAAGCATCAACATGAACGGGGCTCTGTCAAGCAGTGCAGGAAGTGCAGACTGAAGTCAGTCTCTTTCCTGAAATGTCCATGGCACCTAGAGTGGGCAGCCCCACACACCGTGTCTGTGTTTACCATTTCACAGGCTTGTTAGCAAAGAAGGCTGTGGATGCTGGCCTGAATGTGAAGCCTTACATCAAAACTAGCCTATCTCCTGGAAGTGGTGTGGTCACCTACTACCTGCGAGAAAGTGGAGTCATGCCTTACCTGTCTCAGCTTGGGTGAGGGAGAAATCTCTTACACCATTGCTTTTGTTTTATTGTATTCCACAGGTATTTTGCCAAGTCACCTTGTAATGGATGTAAGCTTATCTGATGGTGTCTAAAATTGTGTAGTCTTCTGTCAGATGGTAAACAGACAAACCCTCACATTCCGACAGAGCAGGGCCCTCCTGTGCAATTGTACTGGTTGTTCATCAGACAAGGGTGTCTGTGAAGAGAGCAGGGGCTGATATCAAGCCTGTGCTCTGCTGTAGCGCTGCACTCCTGGGGCAGGGAGCGTCTTTTCTCAGTTGCATGAAGGTGTGCTATGGGCTAGTGTTGGCTCTGCAACTGAATCTGCCCTTTGGTATGAAAATAATTACTTCCCATGCCTAAAAATGTTCTGACTCCTTGAAGTCAATTAGTTACCTGTTGCCAAATACAGTTTCTCCAATTAATCCACTATTCCTAATTTGGATGACATAGATTTTTGTCATGTGCCTCATAAAAGTCAGAAGTCCTTGGGATTATATAATAAGAGTAGTGAATAAAGACATCAAATGGCATATCTGATTTCAACTTTTAAAAATTCCAGATCATTCAGATAGACTCCGTATAATTTTCTTATAAATTTAAAAAGTAAATTACTTATAAAAGTAAATTATATGGAACAGAATAGAGACACCAAAAATAACCCATACAGCTATGGTCATTAATCTTCAACAAAGAAGGTGAGAATATGAAATGCAGAAAAGACAGTCTCTTTAGCAAGTGATGTTGGGAAAGCTGGACAGCCTCATGTAAATCAGTAAAATTAGAATACTCACACCATATACAAAAATAAACTCAAAATGGTTTAAAGATCTAAATGTAAGACATGACACCATAAAATTCCTAGAAGAGAACATAGGCAAAACATTATCTGACATAAATTGTAGCAATATCCCAAGGCAAAAATAAACAAATAGGACATAATGGAACTTAAAAGGTTTTTTTTGTTTTTTTGTTTTTTTGTGGTACGCGGGCCTCTCACTGTTGTGGCCTCTCCCATTGCGGAGCACAGGCTCCGGACGCACAGGCTCAGCGGTCATGGCTCACGGGCCCAGCCGCTCCACAGCATGTGGGATCCTCCCGGACCGGGGCACGAACCCGTGTCCCCTGCATCGGCAGGCGGACTCTCAACCACTGCACCACCAGGGAAGCCCAAAAAGTTTTTGCACAGCAGAGGAAAGCATAAACAAAATGAAAAGACAAGTTACAGAACGGGAGAAAATATTTGCAAATGATGTGACCGACAAGGGATTAATTTCCAAAATATACAAACAGCTCATACATCTCAATATCAAAAACAAACAAACCAACAACCCAATCAAAAGATGGGCAGAAGACCTGAATAGACATTTCTCCAAAGAAGACATACACATGGCCAACAGGCACAGGAAAAGATGCTCAACATCACTAATCATTAGAGACATGCAAATCAAAACTACAATGAGGTATCACCTCACACCAGTCAGAATGGCCATCATCAAAAATAATAAATGCTGGAGAGGGTGTGGAGAAAAGGGAACCCTCCTACACTGTTAGTGGGAATGTAAATTGGTGTAACCACTATGGAAAATGGTATGGAGGTTCCTTAAAAAACTAAAAATAGAGCTACCAAATGATCCAGCAGTCAGTGGAATATATCCAGAAAAGACAGAAACTCTAATTTGAAAAGATACATGCACCCCCGTGTTCATACCAGCACTATTTATAATAGCTGAGACACTGAAGCAGCCTAAGTGTCCATCAACAGATGAATGGATGAAGTAGATATATATACACAATAGAATACTAGTCAGCCATAAAACAGAATGAAATATTGCCATTTGCAGCAACATGGATAGACCTAGAGAATATCGTACTAAGTGAAGTGAGTCAGAGAAAGACAAATATTATATATTACCGCTTGTATGTGGACTCTAAAAAAAAATAATACAAATGAATCTATTTACAAAACAGACTCACAGACATAGAAAGCAGACTTATGGTTACTAAAGGGGAAAGGAGGGATTGCGGGGGAGAGGTGGGATTAGGAGTGTGGGGTTAACAGATACACACTACTATATATAAAATAGATATGGGACTTCCCTGGTGGTCCAGTGGTTAAGACTTCGGGCTTCCACTGCAGGGGGTGCAGGTTTGATCCCTGGTCGGGGAACTAAGATCCCACATGCTGCGTGGCGTGGCCAAAAAAAAAAAAAAAAAAAAGATAAACTACAAGGATTTACTGTATAACACAGGGAACACTATTCAATGTCTTGTAATAACCTATTGTGCAAAATAATCTGAAAAAAAATGTGTGTGTGTGTGTGTGTGTGTGTGTGTGTTTGTATATGACAATCACCTTGCTGTACACCTTAACATAATATTATAAATCAACTATACTTCAGTTTTTTAAAAAAGTAAATTATAAAAAGGACTCTTAATTGAATGATTTAGAATGGTTGAATAGTAGATCAAAATGTTCGCAAGAATGAAAGCTTTATAGAAACAGCCCTGTACTAAACTTACTTAAGTCAGTGGTCTCTAGGAACTGTAACCAGCAGGTGAGCCCAGAGAGTCATTCTCCATCCTGTGCCTCTCTCTTGCACCTAGGTTTGATGTGGTGGGCTATGGCTGCATGACCTGCATTGGCAACAGTGGGCCCTTACCTGAAGCTGTGGTAGAAGCCATCACGCAGGTGATTACAGAGGAACTTGTGGGTCTTCAGAGCTGTTGTCATGTTTCATATGATGTGTGATCAAAAGGCTGGTAATTTTAAGAAGGTCCAGGGAAGCATGGGATGTGGTTAACAGTACAGTCTTTGGAGTTGAGCGAAACTTATTAACTGTATACCTTTGAGCAAGTTAATTAACCTCTTTGTGCCTCAGTTTTCACAACTGTAACTGGAGACAATAATAGCGCCTGTTCCATAGAGTTGTGAGCATTAAGGTGATAGTGGACACGAAGGACATAGTGCAGCACCTGGCACACACGTGCTCCCTACACGTGGTTTTGACTGCAGAAGGCACAAGAATCGTTTGTTCCTGTTGTCTAAAAACTGGTTCCACGTCAGACAAATGAATGTAAACTAAATTGCATTGGCTTGATTTTTGTCCCATAAATTCTATAGCATTGAGAAATACTATTTGGTTTGCTTTGCATTAATTATAGAATCCCTGTCAGTCAATGTGGCTTCCTTTAGCTTTCAACATGCAGTCTTCCCCACCTGTTCTCAGGCCCCAGCAGCAAAATAACCAGGATGCTGCCTCCTGACCAACCTGCTATTTTCTCATGAGCAGAAACCACTGAATGTGTCTCTCAGCTGCTTTTGACCCAGAGTGTCTCCCACAGGGTCACCCTGTGTGCTCTTCTTCCCAGGGAGAGGACCAGGTGAAGGGGAAGCTTAAAGGGAAAACTTTGACAAATGGAGCCTAGGCACTCTTCTCTTTGCGACCTGCTTTTCCCCTTGCCTCACACAGGGGGACCTTGTTGCTGTTGGAGTACTGTCTGGGAACAGGAATTTTGAAGGGCGAGTCCACCCCAATACCCGAGCCAACTATTTAGCCTCTCCGCCTTTAGTAATAGCGTATGCAATTGCCGGGACCATCAGGATCGACTTTGAGAAAGAGCCACTGGGTAAGATCTTATTTGAGGGGTTACAGTTTTTCCAATGTATTTGAAAACATTACTGGGAGAAAGTTATTGCTTTCTTTAATAAATAATGAAAGTTAGACCCTCCAGAGATCAGAGGAGGAGTCTTCTTTATGCCCCAATACACAGCTAAGTCATAACTGAAATAGTTAAACAAGAATTTACTAAAGCGGGCTTCCCGGGTGGCGCAGTGGTTGAGAGTCCGCCTGCCGATGCAGGGGACACGGGTTCGTGCCCCGGTCCGGGAAGATGCCACATGCCGTGGAGCGGCTGGGCCTGTGAGCCGTGGCCACTGAGCCTGCGCGTCCAGAGCCTGTGCTCCGCAACGGGAGAGGCCACAACAGTGAGAGGCCCGCGTACTGAGGAAAAAAAAAAAAAGAATTTACTAAAGGGGGAGGGACAACAAAAGGGAAAGAAATACCCAAAGTAATGGAGATCTTGCCATTCTGGCTTCTTCTCCAGTCCCTTCCTTTCCAGTTCCCGCTTTAATCTAATGACAGGCACTGTTTTAATGTCTCCTCTGTAGGAACACATCCACTTAGTGCAGCTTCTCAAAATTCTGGGGAAAGGATGCTTTGTTTCCTTTCCTCTGGTCTCTTTGCTGTACCCTCCTCAACCCATGCTAATAAGCAGATTAGATAATATGAAAATGGTGCCCTGGAATTTACTTTTAGGAAATCATAGCTTTAGACATACAGCGGATCCTCATTATATATGGATTCCCTGTTTGCAAATTTGACTAATCATTAAAATGGATTTTAACCCCAAAATCAATGCTTATCACTCTCCCATGGTCACTCACAGATGTGCATGGGGCAGGGGCGAGGAGGGGTGCAGGTGTGAAAACTTTGAGTCCCTCACTGTGCCTGCTCTCAGCTGAGGTCGAACAAGGCAACATTCTGCCTTTTTACTGCAGGTCTTATACTGCAAACAAGTGTCCTGTTTGTGCTCTGTTTAGCACCATGTTTTTCACATTTTTGTGCTTTTTGTTGGTGATTTCACTGTTTAAAATGACCCCCGGGAGTAGTGCTAAAGTGCTGTGTAGCGTTCCTAAGCCCAAGAAGGCTGTGACGGGCCTCGTGTTAGACAGGCTCGCGAGTTCAATGTGAATGCATCATCGGTATGTGTGAAGTAAGGTGTCATGAAACAGAAACACACATAAAACAGGGTTATGTCTTGATCAGTTGACGACAGTGTTGTGGATGGAGGCTCTTGGGATCCTAACCCGTGTGTCCTCTGGGGGCAGTGACTGAGTATTCTCTGAGTGTGCACGTAGGCTTTACAGAACGTAACTACCCTGAACGAGACTTGACTGACTGTATGGGGCGATGAAAATGGGGTATGAGATGAAGTTTTTCTCACTAATAAACATTTTTTTTCCCCAGGGGTAAATGCAAAGGGACAACAGGTATTTCTGAGAGATATCTGGCCAACCAGAGACGAGATCCAGGCAGTGGAGCGTCAGTATGTCATCCCTGGGATGTTTAAGGAGGTCTATCAGAAAATAGAGGTGAGGTCCCAGCCCACCTGTGAGGGAAAGCTGCTCTTGTGCATCATCTCTGCCACCCTTGAGGCCAGTGGTGGTATCAACTATACAAAGTAACATTTCTTTAGATGATTGGGGAGGTGGTTATCCATCATTTTTCTCCTAAGACTCATGTTTTTCCAGACCCCACACTCCCCAGATGTTCCCAGAATTGAACAAGTGAGCGGCAGCCTCAGGAGGAAAGGCCCAGCTGTGTGTGATTCCTGGCCAGCTCTCCACAGCTACCCCCTTCCTCAGGCAGCCTGGAGTGTGCATCAACTATGGTTGAGGACCCCCTGATGTCACTGTAGTGGGTCACTGAGGCATCAAATGGTTGAATGCACCTCTCAGATGTATTTGCATGCTTTAAAAAAATAATAAAAATAAAAGCCACTCAGTAGGAAACACCACCCTATCAAACTACCGAAATACAAAACAACTTGCCGTGCATTTTACAAATACAGGGAAAAATGTATGGGGCTCAGCATCATTTTCTGCGCCCCTTGGATGTTACCACTTTCCCTAGTCTCTGTGATAGGCTAACACAAGGGCTTCAGCCTGGGGCTGGTGGTTTGAAACAAGAGGGCAGACTGGGGAGCAGAGTCACACGGGGGTCATATTCATGCATCGTGAATCCCACAGGCTGCTCGGTGGGAAATGGTACAAGGGAGTTTGGTAGATATTGGGTTAAATGTATTTCTCCGAAGTCTGAGTCAATGGACATGTAGAGCTAATTCAAGCCAATTTGAAGGCATAGCAGCTGTCTTTTACCAGCTAATGTCCTTATGACCTGGAGGTCTACTTCCCAGAATCTTCAGAGCATACATAATTTCCCCTGGGGTACAATCTGATTATTTCTTCATAAATTATATTTATAAGTATATGTATTAGTTATCCATTGCTCTGCAACAAATTACCCCCAAACTTAGTGAGTTAAAACAGCAAGCATTTTATCTCACAGTTTCCATGGGTTAGAAATGGAGGTGCAGCTTAACAGGGTGTGTGTGCCTTCACAAGGCCCCAGTCAAGGTGTCATCTGGGGCTGCAGTCTCATCTGAAGACTCAACTGGGGGAGGATCCATTTCTAAGACCACTCATGTGGTTGTTGGCAGGATAAAGGACCTCACATGCTGTGGGTGAAGGCCTCAGCTCCTCACTGTCTGTCAGCTAGAGGCTGCCCTCAGTGCCTTACTAGTGGGTCTCTTCACCTGCTCTTCACAGAATGGTAGCTGGCCTCCATCAGAGCAAGTAAGCAAGCAAGCGAGGGTAAGAGGTTGAAAGTGACAGAAGGCAGAGACTCTTTATAACCTAATCCTGGAGGTGAGTCACTAGGCTCAGCCCTTACTGAGCAGGAGGGGATCACTTAGGGGTGTAAATCCTAGAAGGCAGGTCTGTGGGGGCCATTCTAGAGGCTGCCTATCACAGAGCACATGTATTTTTAAATTACTTAGCATGGTGCTATCTTAGTATAGAGGAACTCTGTTTTGTGACCATTTAGAATAAGAATGGTTTTTACTGTGCTCTTAGCTTGAATATATGTTTGTGTATGCATGCTAAATTTTCCTTAGGATGGACTGTGATTAGATCTGCCTTTCCTTTTTTCTTTTTTCCCCAAGACTGTGAATGAGAGCTGGAATGCCTTAGCAGCCCCGTCAGATAAGCTATATTACTGGAATCCCAAATCTACATACATTAAGTCACCACCATTCTTTGAAGACCTGGTAGGACTTTTTATTTTTTAACAAAATGAGTTCTTAAAGTTTCTTGCCTTGTAAAATCTACTTGACTACCCAATACCCCTGCTTTGACTACCCATTTCATTAAAACCTTTACAAACCCGAGCAGATAATACTGGGGAGAGTTTGGGGAAGCTGAGTTATTTGGCTGGAGTGGGCCTACAGTTTCTCTGTCCAGGGCTTCTGTGTGGCTGTGTAGAGATCCCCTGGTGATCAAGTACCACCTGGACAAAGACTCAGTAAAGTCTGAGGGAATGTCCAGGAGAACATCCCCTGGGACCTGCCATATTTAACCTTATACCCATAAAAACAAGGGAAATCTTCTCTGAAACTGATGATCAAGGAGTCTGCACTGCCCTGGTTGGGACCGGGAGGACTCCTGCTGTCCTCAGCATCTGAGGCCTTCTCTGTATGTGGAGAAAGAGAATGTCGTTTGCAGCAGCATCCCTGTAGCTTTTGAGGGGATAGTGCCAATACTTCACCTCCCTTCAAGAGTGAGATCTGAATATTTTGCATAAATTCACCTCACTTTTCTAAACATCCCTGATAAAAGCAATAAAACTAGAATTTTCTATGCACTGATATAGGGCTATCATCTGGTTCAGGTCCATGGACCGCTACCGTTGGGGTTCCCCTGGTGACATGTTGGAGAAAACCCGGGCAAACACTGACTTACTGTGTTCTTTGGTAGACTTTGGATCTTCAGCCCCCTAAATCTATAGTGGATGCCTACGTGCTGTTAAATTTGGGAGATTCAGTAACAACGGACCACATCTCTCCAGCTGGAAATATTGCAAGAAATAGCCCTGCTGCTCGCTACTTAACTAACAGAGGGTAAGTAATGAATAAGGGGAGGAAGGCCTGAAGGCAGAAATGGAGAGAGTGAGGCCAGTAGTTCTCTTTTCATCAGGTCTCCTTAGAGTCAAACTTTGGTTTTTCACTGAACCCTGGGGCTTTTGTTTATTTTTGTTTTTTGTTTTTGCGGTACGCAGGCCTGTCACTGTGTGGCCTCTCCCGTTGCGGAGCACAGCGGACGCGCAGGCGTCGCGGCCACGGCTCACGGGCCCAGCCACTCCGTGGCATGTGGGATCCTCCCGGACCGGGGCACAAACCCGCATCCCCTGCATTGGCAGGCGGACTCTGAACCGCGCCACCAGGGAAGCCCAAACCCTGGGACTTGAAAACCAATTGCTCTAGAAAGAGCAATTTTCGAAGTTTGCTGCTTCGAAGCTTCGAAGCTTCCCTGGGAGACTCCATCAGCACATGAACCCCCACAGGGATGAGGACCTTCTTTATGAGCAGGTGTACTCATTAGACTCAGCTGTCATCCCTACCCCAAGCTTGGCTGATTGTTAAAGTACAAGGCTCTGCTCTTCACCTGTGGCAGAGCCTGATTACACCTGAAGCACTCGACAGGGCTAGAACTGGAAATGCATTGATATTTCCTGGTTGAGAGACATATTCTTTACAGAGATCCACTTCAAGGATCTGCAGTTTACGCATCCATTCAGCAATCCTTCAGTCACATACCAATTTTAACAGGCATTATACCAGTATTATCCACTGTTATTTAATATACCACTGTCAATCGATGTCGATCCTAAATGGGACTTTCCATGAGAATTGTCTAGGGAGATAAAAGTTCCTGGTTCCTGTCCCCACCTCCTGAATCAGCTTCTTCAGGGATGGGGCCAGAGCCAATTTGAGAAAAAAAATTCAACACCTTTTTTTTCCCAGTGGGAGAGAACAACTGCCTTGCCCCTCATCTCACTTGCCTGGTGGCTAACCCATTTTCTTCATGAATTTCCCTTTCTATCCTGCCCACTCATCTCTGCCTTCTCCTAGTGCACCCTATGGGACAGTCTATTCATTCAGACCAAGAATATTTCATATTCCCCAGAAATGTGAGTGTTTTAAGTTTAAGAAGATAGCCCACATCTAGAGGAGGTGATGCACAGTGGTCTGTGTCAAGATTTTTCTTTAACGCAGGGCAACCATTTTTTAAAATGTATGGGAACTGCCTATACACAGATACATATTGTGAGATTTTAAAGGGATATGATTCTGCTTTGAGTGGGAGACACAAGTCCATCAGCAAGTAGAAAAGGGCAGGTGATATTCAAGATGAGTCAGTGAGTCCGTGCTCTTTCACTCACCCACACTGCTCGGGACATACTGCCCACCACCTTGTTCACTGAATGTTCCAAGCAAGGCCAAGTACCCTTCTGCCTGAGAGCCTTTGGTTGAGCTGGCTGTTTTTTCCTCTTGGATGCCCTTCCCCAAGATACTCTTAGCTAACTCTCTCGCCAAGTTCAAGTCTTCCTCCATGAGTTCACTCCCACCATACTCCTGTTCTCCTTGCCCTGGTCTACCTTTTCTTTTTTCTAAGGTATTAACCACAATCTAGTAACACTTGCATAGGATGCTCTTTAAAAAAATGTCTTTGTCTCCAGCTTCTAGAGTGTAAGCCCTGCAAAGGCAGAGATCTTAATTGGTTTTGTTCACTGTTCACCCAGAACAGCTCCTGGCACATAGCTGGTGCTCAATAAAAAGTTGTTGAGTGGAATGAATGGGAGAAAAGGCTTCTAAGAACAAACAGAAAAACTAGAGAAACACAAGATTGAGGCTGGAGGAAGAAACTAGAAAATGAGCAGTGACCAACACCTTTTTAGATTGGTGATTATTGATACTCTAGAGAATTGAATGAAAGGAGATATACCTTTCCCATAAAAATGCACATGCACATTTTAGACATAATTTCAGGGGTTCATAGACACACTCACCTACTCCTGAAGCCCATTCAAAGACTCTCAATCTTCAAATTAGATCTAACTAATAAATCATTAACCACACGCTTCCTAGCATTAAGAAACAGCCCAGTGAACTGGTCACCATGTTCATTTTAAGATGTTGTTACTCACTTTGCAAAGTGTCCTTTCATTGGGACCCAAAGACAAGATTCTCCTGTCTGCCTCTTTGACACTGCCCTGATTTTGATCTTATGAAAATTCTAAGTCATGTCTCCAGTTATGTGTCTTTTCATTGCACTGAGGTCCTGGTAACTCGGGGACAAATTTGAACCTACTTCTGTTTAGTTTATAGAATGTATTTTATGTGTCCCCATTCTTGGCTCCACCTGACTGGCCTACCCTGAGTATTATTCCCTTTGTTTGTTCTTTTTATCCATTTTTAGCATTTTACCTTTTGTGAAGCTTTATAGGCTACCCTACTGAATCAGTAAAATAAATACTCTTATTAAAGTCCCTCCCGATTGCTCTACTCAGATTTACAAGGCTGTAGGTTGCTGCTGGGAGCATACTGATTCACAATCCCACCTGCCACCTCTTACTCTGCCCTCAGTTGAAGCTATGGGAACAGCTTTTCTGCCTTGGAGAACAATACTTAGCAGACTTAGAGAAACACCTAGGTTTGTGGGTTTTCTCTTTTCTTGGGGTAAGCCAAGTTTAATCTTCTCTAACCAGCTCCTCTCCTGCTTTCGTTATCAGCTTGACTCCACGAGAATTCAACTCCTATGGCTCCCGCCGAGGTAATGACGCCATCATGGCACGGGGGACATTTGCCAATATCCGCTTATTAAACAAATTCTTGAACAAGCAGGCACCACAGACTATCCATCTGCCTACTGGCGAAATTGTGAGTATTGTGTCTTCTACTTCATTAAGCCAGAATTTCTCAGGCTCTGGGTGGTTGGATGTTTGCACCATCACTTTCCTTTCGGTCTTATTTTTATTTCACAGCTCATCCTACCTCTTGCTTTGTACAGTCCCTCTTGCCAGGTGTCCACGTATATAGAGTTCATCCTTGATGGAGAGGCCCTTTAAACTGGGAAACCTTTTCCTGCTTAGAGATTCTGCTTCATGCTTTAACTAAGTCTAGTTTCCTAGGAGTTGAGCTTAAAAACCGCTGAGTGAAATTTCGTCAGTTCAGAGTACTCGAAGGGGAAATTCCAGGTTAAGGTGTAGGATATTTATTAAGAAGTGCTTTTTTATTGGGTTGGCCAAAAAGTTCGTTTGGGTTTTCGGTAGCCTCGTATGGAAAAACCCGAATTAACTTTTTGGCCAAGCCAATATAACTTTAATAGCATTTAATTAATTTACCGTATCACTAGGAAAAGAAGGAATGTAGAGGATTGTGCAGGCCTGCTTGGGTCCTAACGGGAACCGTTTGGAGTTGGCATATTACAGCTGGAATTGTCTGTTCACAGATGGCAGGCCTATGAGAGGTGGGGAAGCCTGCACTTTAAGTCAGACAAGCCTGGGTTCAAGCCCCAGCTCCACCTCATATCAGCTGTGGAGCCCTCAGCAAGTTATCTCCCTCTCTGAGCCTCATTTTTCTTACTTGAGAAGTAGAAATAATAACTACTTTTTAAGGCTCTGAGGCTTAACCTTGAATGGAATGACAGGTAAAACACCTAGCATAGCATCTGGCACAGCAGTAGGTCCTCAAGGTCACTCCCCTTCCCAGTGAATGCTGTGAAACCGCATGAAAACTGGTTAAGCTACTTACGAAATAACCCTCACAAATTATTTTAAAATGATAATGGCTAAATACGTCTGTGGAACTTACTCCATCCCAGGTGCTGTTCTAAGCTTTTTGCATATACTGACTTGTTCAATCCTCATAACAACCCTTTGAGTAAGGTACCATAATTCTCCTTGTTTTAAGTTGGCAAGTGGAACCTAGAGAGCTCATGTAACTCCCTAAGTTCACAAATCTGAGGAGCTGAGATTAAAACCCACGGAGTCAGGCTCTGTCCGAAGTCAACGCTCTTTACCACCAAACACACTGCCTCACTTGTAACTGGTTCTATGTTTGTAAAGCAAATTCATCATAGATACTCTGATCACCAGGATCCAGCACAAAGTCAGTGCACAGGAGATATCTGTTCAGTGAATAGCAGGGATGATAAACTATTAAGTGAAAAAGATACAAATAAATGGTAAAATCCCCAAGAGATGAAGGGGAAGGACTTGCAGTTACAGACTTTGGAGGCCTCCAGGATACTGACTGTCACAATGAATCTCCCTCATTTACAGCCCTGCCATTGCACAGAACTCCTAGTCGGTTGCTTAGTGCCTCAGCTTAAATAAGGAGACAGAATGAGAGATGAAGAGTCAGGCCTTGAACTTGGAAGACAAAGAACAGAGGATATATAAAGGACAACAGATAATTCAAAGAGTAGAAGAAAACTAAGGAAAACAACTGTCTCTTCAGAATGATAAGAGATGATTTTCTGTTGCTGTAAAGTAATCAGAAGACAAGAAAGAGCTCCTTAAAAAAAAAAAAAAAAAAGCCCCTAAAATTTCACAGGAAAAGTTGATTAGTTGAGAATATCTTCCAGAATATAGAAAGACAAAGGGGAAATTAGAAAATGTAAGAAAATTAAAGACTGAACTGAGGAGGGCCAACATCTGACTGAATAGAGATGCTAAAAAGAACAGACAAGATCTGAGAGGAAATTATTAGAGAATTAACACAAGAAAATTCCTCAACTGCAAAATCTGAGATTCCAGATTCAAAGGTCCACTGAGTGCCCAGCCACATGATTAAAGAAGACCCACTCCAAGTGACATCATTGTGAAATTAAGACAGCAAAGTTGGGAATTCCCTGGCGGTCCTGTGGTTAGGACTCGGAGATTTCACTGCTTGAGGGCCTGGGCTCGACCCCTGGTTGGGGAACTAAGATCCCACAAGCCGCGCGGCACGAACAGCAGAGGTAAGGAGACCTAGAAACTTCAGAGAGGGAAAAACAGCTTATGTGCATTGTCCTGGGGATCAGACGCGCTCACAGCAACCCAGGAAACAGACTGAGGGAAGTTATTAAAATCTGTGTCCCTCATACTTCCAGCCAAGCGAGATTAAAGTAATAACACATTCAGATATTCAAAAGCTTTAAAAATACCTTCAGTCTCAGTCTCAAGAAGCTACTTAGTAACTGTATTACACCAAAACGAGGGAACAAACCAAAAAAAGAGGAAGATGTAGGATCCAGGAAAAAGAAATACAGGGAATCGACAGGATGTTGGGGAAAGAATAGCCATCAGTCCACACAGGAACGTTGGGCTCCAGGAGTAACACCCCATGAAAAAGATTTTTAAATTAGATTGCCTGATAGATTTGAGTGTCTTTAGAGAAGACTTGTATTGATACTTTAGGCAGTGCATTTGGGGATTAATTAACAGGTAGGGACAGAAATAGGTGAGCACACACGCAAAAATTTTATTCCAGTGCAAAAAAATTTTTTAATTGCCAAGAAAAGGAAATCAGAGTATATTATGTGGCTCAGCTATAAGTGGCATTTACATAATCAAAACGTATGACAATGATATGAGAGGGCCGCGGAGAGTAGGGGGTGGGGGAGGGGAAGGAGCACGGTGGTTAAAAGAACTAAATCATCAAAGTAGGAAATTAATAATAAAAAAGGAGAAATGAAGAACTGGCCGATTAAATATAGTACTTAGGGATACAGAGGCACAATAACAGAAGAAACCATTAAATTTTATGTTTTCTTTAGAAGAGCAGGAGAGTGCAGGAGCTCATGCTTTATAAGCTGCTTGCTACTCTCAGTTTGGCTCATGTATGAGAAAAGCCAGGAGCTGGCAATTCTAGACCTGCTTAGTCCCACTCATCTTGGGTTCCAAGACCTGCTTTGCCATGGGATTGTCAGCTTTGCGGTAGTTTTGAAAGCACTTTAAAAAACACACACTCCCACAGTCTTAATATACAAAGCTACTAATAAATATCTCTGAAAATATCAGGTAGGTTGTTTCTTTCTGGTCTTTGAAAGGATCCAGGCTATTTGGTTAGGGAAGGCTTTCACTGTTGTGTTTTTGTTTTGGTTTTTTTTTTTTTTTTTTAACAGTTTCTATATTCATGAGCTCTATCCAGCTGAAGACATACAGAATCTTACCCAGATTTAGGCAATGCCATGTGACATCAACCACAGTCTCCATCCTTTCACCACAATAGTAATTTGTGAAAGCCTACTTGAGAATTTGATTAGACACCTTTCTAGAGCTCCTTTCAAATCAAATACTCCTTCTTTTGGACAGATCTTATTTTCTGACTTAAATAGCCAGGAGAAAACAATGTTTTATTACTCACCAGCAATGATATCATCTCTTTGTGAAGTCTCAGCTCAGCAGAATATTCAGAGTTCCTGTGAGAAACAAATGAACCTATTTGTGGAAGATGTTTCTCATATATACTAAAAGATCCGTTAATCCTTTCCTGTCCTTTTTTTTTTTTTTTTCTGTCCTTTATTGATTGGTGCTTCCATCAGTGTTTCTACTGTCTCTACCTTGACCTCTATGTAGAAGGGTGACAAATAAGAGTTTGCATTTTATGTAATTTCCGAACATGTGACCTTCTTTCTGTTTGGCCACCCTTCACAACTAACCATCACTGAGTTTCTGGTACTCAGTCAAAACCCAGGTTTAGGTGGGATTCTCTGCTTTAGCTTTAAAATATTTTAATCAATGGAAGAGTTTTAAAAAAAACTGATCTAATTTCCTTTTTTTCCCCTGATGCCCTAGGATTTGAATGTTTTTCTAAAACTAGGACAATTAGGCATTTCACTTAAGAGTATAAAATTCAATTTTATAGAGGTATGTAGATGGAGTTAACTGGAAATTTGTAGACCAGGCAACTGACTGGTTGAGTGTTCCATTGACTTTACGTTGGCTTAGCCGACTACAGACACTTCTGCCCCTGCATGTCCCACCAGGACTCACTGCCGTGTGTCCACACTCTGTGCCTTTACTGCATCTGTAAAGCCTTCCTCTTCTCTTCCTCAGCTTGATGTGTTCGATGCCTCTGAGCGGTACCAGCAGGCGGGCCTTCCCCTGATAGTTCTGGCCGGCAAAGAGTACGGCTCAGGCAGCTCCCGAGACTGGGCGGCCAAGGGCCCTTTCCTACTGGTGAGTAGGATGCAGAGACATCCCAGCAGGCAGCTGCCCCTCTGAACCGGAAGGGAAGCTGGGAGGGAGGCCAGAAATAAAATGCTTTGCTTCACTTTCCAAGATGTTGTAGAAGAGCAAAGCAAGCTCGGGAAAGCATGGAATGTTTATTCATCTCCTGCTTCTTGGTAGATCAGGATTTACTTCACTGAGTGAAGGGTAATCTAGAGTTCACCGGGTTCCCTTAGATCAAACGTTGCTATCCTGGGAGCTGTGGATCTTTGGGGGTGTCTACAGAACAGTTCGGGGGAGGGTCCTGAAGTCTGTCTATCCAGAAGTGTGTAGTATGTGTCTTTTTTTTTTTTTTAATGGGGAAAGTTTCATGGTTTTCATAACGTTCTCAAAGGTTAACACCTGATGTTTATTCAAGGCTCTTGTCCCAGGTGAATGTGAGGAATAAGCTACGGCTACTGTATCGTCAGGTTCACAGAAGGGAAAAAGTAAGGAGCCTGAGCTTTGGATAAGCTTGGGGAATGCACTTTTTACAGTTGCTTATCGCTGCCTGTGAAAAGTCTGCATACAGGCTCAACAGAAAAGGAAGCCCTCTCTGTATGTAGACAGTCAGCTCTTTGGAACCTTCAGCCATTTCAGGGCTTGACCTGCATCAGGTGTCCCTGTGGGAAGGGCCATGCAGGAGCTTTTACCTCTCTAGCATTTGCTTGCTCTGAAAGCAGGGCACACTCCTGGTGACTGACTTTAATCCTCAGGATAGGGCAGAATAGCTTAGCTGATATCAATTTAAATAATGATGGCTCAAGCAAATCAATGCACTTGGCAGACGCTAAGTAAGTTGATATCCACAAGTACAGTAAAAAAAATATATGGCTGTATGGCAGGCAGCCCTCCAGAAGCCCAGGCTTCTGAAAAATGTCTTTGAACATCACACCTATATTTTTTTTTAGGCAATCGGTTTGCAGTGGGTGGGGGGGGAGATGTTCTTATTAGTTGGCAATTTGTCAAAGGCCTGCCTTTTCTAGAAACTGCTGAAAAGAACCTAAGAAATTACAGAAGAAAGGATTTTAGGGAGGGAGCTGGGCGCTGCAGGGAGCAGTCAGGTGGGGACAGTGAGATCTGGGGAGTAAGAAGAGACCTGGCACCGAGGGGCTCTCTAGAGGCTTGTTGGGCTGCACCAGCCACGAGACCAAAGAAAGAGCCCGGATACAGCGACAGAGACATCAGTGGTTTAATAGAGGGGGGCTCTTACACATCTGAAGCAAGGTCCTGCGACGACACCCCCACCGTGTGCAGCAAACAGCAAGCAGGACACAGCAACAGTCTTCCCTCCCCTGGGGGAGGAGGAGACTACCATTTATAGGGAGGATTGATGTCAGGTTGGCTCATTAGTTACCAGGGAAACCAGCAGGTGGGGCCTGTCTCTCACAGCCCCTCAGGTTAACCACCACCACTAGGGCAGATGTTTCCCTTTAATAAACTAGCAGGTGGGGCCGTTCTGGCCTAAGGGGCAGGGGGCAAGCACATTCATGTGAGTAGGGCAGAGGTGAAGCAGGGACTGGTCGAGCAAGGGATGTACAAAGAGCAAGAGAACAGCCATCTTGAGGGGCCTGACCACACACGTCTATAGACTTCTCTACAGAACTGCTCCGAGTTCTGTCTGCCCAGACAGCCCTACACACTTCATTCTGTAGCTGCCCAGCCTCGGCCACTAGGCAACCCCGGGCTGTCCTCATGCAGAGAGGGACAGACAGCTGTGATCTGCAGTGCTGCAGGGCCCTTTACACAGAGCTTGAGACGTGAATGACCTGTGTTTACAAAGATTGCCACTTCCCCCCAAATAAGTATACAGTACATATATACATAAATCCAACAAAATACCTACTATCCTAAAGAATCTGCCCTTCCTCTATAAATTTGCTTTTAAATTTGGAGACACCTTGGGATTTTAAAAAAACACCTGTGCCTGGATCTCATTCCCAGAGATTCTGGTTTAATTGGTAAGGGGAAAGGCCAGGACATCGGGATTTTAAAAGTCTCCCCAGTGATTCTAATATTCAGCAGAGTTTGACAACTACTGCTCTATAGACATGGTTCTCCTAAAAGAATTACTCTCTTCTCCCACCCATGCTCCCTGTTAGAGATTCTGATACAGTAGACCTGGGGTAGTACCCATGAATCTACATTTTTTTAAAATTAATTTTTATTGAAATATAGTAGATTTACAATGTTGGGTCAGTTTTGGCTGTACAGCAAAATTAATCAGTTATACATATACATATGTATAACTCTTTCTAAGATTCTGTTCCCATATAGGTGATTACAGAGTATTGAGTAGAGTTCCCTGTGCTATACAGTAGGTTCTTATTAGTTATCTATTTTATATATAGTAGTGTGTATATGTCAATCCCAACCTCCCAGTTTATCCCCCCCATTCCCCTTTGGTAACCGTAAGTTTGTTTTCTACATCTGTGACTCAAGAATCTACATTTTTAACAAGCTTCCTGAGTAACCCTGATTCAGGGGATCTTAAAAGTGTACCCTAGATATTGAGACCTTTTAGGGGTATCTTACTATTATATTACAGTTAACTAATA
Organism: Kogia breviceps; assembly: GCF_026419965.1. Taxonomy (NCBI): domain Eukaryota; kingdom Metazoa; phylum Chordata; class Mammalia; order Artiodactyla; family Physeteridae; genus Kogia; species Kogia breviceps. The sequence goes on along the minus strand of NC_081317.1, from coordinate 43,115,302 downwards.
TTTGAGGATGGGATATTCTAGTTAATCAAGTATCCTGGTTTATTGATCATTGCTGTACATTGCCAGTTATAGATTACCAGTAAAATGTACTTTATAGGAAGCTTTCTATCAAGATTATAGTCAATGTAATTTGATCCCTGAAACAGGAAGTATAAAAGCAGCACACAGTAGGTAATCATTTACTTTCTCTGTAGTATGTTCTGAAAGTTGTGTTTTTATTAAATCTTCGGTGTCGGCTGATGCACCTACAGTAATAGCAAAATTCAAGGGGAAAAATGAATTTTCCTTATGTTTCTTTGTGCTGAGGTTTCCAGATACAGTGGAATTTTGCTGAGAAATGTTGTATCACAAAGTGGCTAAGTGTGTGGTTAGACTGCATGGGTTCAGATATTGGGTAAACCACTGACTACTAGGGTACAGGGGCACAATAACAGCGTCTACATCGAGGGTTGGGGGAGGGTGGGAGGAGAGTTCATTTCAGTGCCTACATGCTGCCTACACAGTGCAGGTAATCAGGTAAGCCTGGCTACTGTTGTTTATAACTAGGGGGCGACATTTTACGTAAATGATTAATTGTTACTTATGAAGAATTTAGGTGGGAGAAGAGTTTTGACTTACGAAGCCTTTGTAAAGTGTCTGTGTAACTAAAGAAAAACTGTCCAAACTACTCTGTTGGCTCATCAGGGAATCAGAGCTGTCCTGGCTGAGAGTTACGAGCGCATTCACCGAAGTAACTTGGTCGGGATGGGGGTGATCCCCCTCGAGTATCTCCCCGGGGAGAATGCAGACACCCTAGGACTCACAGGGCGGGAACGATACACTATCAGCATTCCAGAAACCCTCAAACCACGAATGAAAGTCCAGGTCAAGGTAAGTCGGCGCCTTTCCATGCCAGGCCCCGCTCAAAGGCCCTGCGTTCGTCATCAATCTTGTTAGAAGGAAATCAGTGGGATTTGGAAGGAAAAAAAAAAAATCCCTCAGTAGACGTGCTTTAGACTTAGGAGTTCTACTAGCACCTTTCTGACCTGCCAGCACAGTGATGCCACACTATGTCGGTTTATTATTTATTCTGTTTACTCATAGAGTTATATCAGTTCCATCCTTCCTCCCAAACCCACCAGCCCCACTGTCTCCTGTTCCTCCCAATCTCAGCCCAGAGAACAGTGATGAAAGCTCAGGGATAGGTAGGGCATTTTCACATTACCTTAAAAACACCTTTTTAGTATAAACCTGCGAACAGACACACTCACCCCATCCCTGAGCCTCACCCCAGGAGGCCGACTTTTATTAGCCCAAAGGTGAAAATGACAGTGCCCTGGATGAGGTAAGGATGAAGAACCAGCACCAAGGTCCCAGGGTGACCTAGCTGCCCAGGCAGACTAAGCCGCTGAGCTGTGTCCCAGGGTGAGCAGCTGGGCCAGTGCCTAAGGGACAACCTTAACGAAACATCTGCTGACTGCCGACACTTCCATCCTCGGGCAGTCCCTGGAGGAAGTTTAGAAAATATCCCAAACGCCACTACTAGCTACTGCCCTGAGAGGCTATTTCTAATTCTCAGGTGTCTCTCACTTCCATCACTTATTCTCTGCAGTGCTTGCTTTACTGTGTACATCAGTACACTGGGGATCTTGTTAAATAAAATGCAACTTACTGCTCAGCAGGTCTGGGCTGGGGCCAGCGGGCGCCTGTTCCTGGCACTGCCGGGGTGTGGACCACACTTGGAGGGGCAGCCTGAGGGCAGGCCGGGCAGGAGGCCTCTGCAAAGGGCTGGCTCGCCTCCTCCCTCAGCGAGTCTTCTCTGCTTCTTCGTCCTCCCAGCTGGATAACGGCAAGACCTTCCAGGCTGTCATGAGGTTTGATACCGACGTGGAGCTCACTTATTTCCACAACGGGGGCATCCTCAACTACATGATTCGCAAGATGGCCAAGTAGGCGCTGGTTTCCTCGGAGACGGGCATCCTGGCCGCAGTGGGGAGGAAGCGCAGTGCCTGCAGCCCGCAGGCCCTGGCATGGCAGTCTCTCCACCCCACCCTTTCCCCTCCCCTCCCCTCCCCTCCCCTCCCCTCCCCTCCACGCAGGGGCGCTTCCTGCCCGGGGCGCTTCCTGCCCAGGGCGGCCCTAAGGTTCAGTGCCAATCCTCTGCACACAAAATCAGCAGTCTCTACATGCTCTATTTTTGTTAATCTTTTTATCTTTTTCTAGAATTTGGAAGCTTAGAATGGTGGGATTGTCAGTTGTGCCAGAAGGGAGAGCTGAGCCCTTTACAGTTACTGATCATAGTATATGTTGATTTTTCACTCTTAGCCTGTACTGTTCAGCTGAACACAAATGTCTCCTGCCTGATTTTTGGTTCCTCTGTTACCCTCTGCTCAGTGAAACCTTTCCCTCGAGAGTCCTTTGCCTCTGCATACCGTCCCAATGTTAACTGACAAGGCAGAGAAGTACTTTTTCACACTTCAAATCCTAGCTGTGACAGTAATCCCCTCGCCCCGCCTTTTCCTCCAGAGTGAATGATCCAGACACCTCGTGGATGGCTCAGAGGTTGAAATTTTTGGATTATGTACCTTTTGATAGATCAACACTGAAGAAATATGGAGGTTTCTTTTACTATATTCAAACATTTTCCCCAGAAAATTTTTCATGTATCGAGAGAACTTTGGATGTGGTTTTGGAGAGAGATGCAGAACATTTCTAATTTGAATACGATTAAATCTATTTTCAAGGAAAACTTTTTGACTTTGATACTGAATTCTGCTGTGCGTGTGGCCCTCGTTTTGGAATATGTAGAGCAGAGCAAATCTCAGACTGCAGGATCCTGAAGCCTGGATGACCTTCGAGTTCTCCTCTTTTTGTAATCACGTCAGTAATATGCAGGTTAAATGGCTGTGTTGAACCTCATTTGGGAGCAAACAAGAAGGTAGCAATAGCCTGGTAGCAGCAGCAATAATGTAGTCTGGTGAACGGATCATAATTTTTTTATTTTCATCTAGGTTATCTGCTCATTTTCATCACTGAAGTCATTTCAGGGCACATGTCTTAGGCTACTCCAGCTGCCATAATGAAATATCATAAACTGAGTGGCTCAAACATCAAACATTTATTTTCTCACAGTTCTGGAGTCTAGAAGAGTCCAAGATCGAGGTTCCAGCAAATTCACTTTCTGGTGAGAGCTCTCTCTCTTCCTGGCTTACAGCCAGCTACCTTCTCACTGTGTCCTCACGTGGCCTTCCCTTAGTGCCTGCGCACGGAGAGAAAGCACGAATGAATGAGCTCTCTGGTGTCTTCATCTTACAAGGGCCCTACTCTAGTGACCTTTTTTAACCTTAATTACTTCCCTAGAGGTTCCATCTCCACAGAGTCAGAGTGTCGGGGAGGACTTCAACATATGAATTTTGGGGGGACAACATTCAGTCCATAACAGGGCACCTTAACAGCTTACAAATTAATCTTCTTGTAATGAATTTTAAGTCTCAACTTTAGCACACAGGGTTTGTGCGCTGGTCAACAGAACACCTAGGATCAAATCCTGTCTCCACCTCTTCCCAGATGACAGACAAGGCAGGTTATTGAGCGTCCTTGCCTCTGATGTCCTGGGATCTAGCTTCTGTTTATGAATAAAAATTACAAACAGAACGTGTTGCACAAGAAAAGCCTGTGACCCTCAAATTAAGATCAGTCCTAGGATAAAAACACTAAGAAAGGGTGAGAAAACAGATGTCCACCCCTTAGCCCCCCATTGTGGAGCATGGGAGCAGCCTGGCTCCCCACAATCAGTGCTTATGGGGAAACAGATTCCTGCAGCTATGACTTCTGGAATGGGGTCCCTTCACTTCTGGACTCCCCTCCTCTACCTCCAAACACAGTATCTTGTTCATTAATAAAATGTCTCAGCCAGTGTCCCATCCTTGCTCTCCACAAGGCTGAACAAATAGACCCCTTTTACCTGGTTTGTCAAGAAGGCACTGGGCTGCTTACTCTCCAGATTAGAAGTCTGCTGCTCTTGCTAGACCCAGCCCCTCCTTCCTCTCTATGGGGTTCCCATCTCCTTTGTTCTTAGTTTTCTAAATCCATTCCTGCCTGATCCCTCCTAGGGAAACAAGCACTCCTTGGTGTGCACAGTGAGTTCACTGACCAACTTTTTTAATGCAGCAAATAAGCACATGTGTCTTTGGCTACGGGACAGCCTTCATGTAAGTGGAGAATAATCTAGGGGAAGGATATATTAGTCATGACTCTTAGTTGTAGTGTTAGAAGCACAATTCAAACTGCCTAAAGCAAAAAAAAAAAAAAAAAAAAAAATTGGCTCCAAGAACTTGAAGAACATGGGTGGCCATGGCTGCAGGCTTGATTGGATCTATGACTCAAACTCAGGTTCCTTCCCTATCGTTCCCCTCTCGCCCTTCATTTGTGACGGCCTCTTTCTGGAGCGGGCCGTGTGCCGGGGAATATGGCCACCGGCAGCTCTGGGGTCACAGTTAATAATTTGTGGTCGTAGAGATTTGTCTCCCAGTATCCCCTAGGCTAAACATACTGGAAGTTTGCTAGTCACCTAAATGAAGAACCTTATTTTTGGCACAGTCGGCCTTTCAGGGTTGAGTTAGGACAGTTTGGCATACCCTGCAGGGTTATGAGGAGCAATGCAGAGCTGCTTCTGAAACACAGGAACCAAGGTTCCACTGGCTGCCTTCTTTGGAAGTTGTTAAATGTCATGACCACAAACAGAATTTAACATCCAAGTAGTTTTTGTTCACCCAGACAGCCTAATCATTGTGCACAAAGACTATATAATTACAGCTGATATTTTTAACAGGTTTAATAATTTGCATCCCCAAAACTGAGATCTACTTTTTAAATACAGATTTGTTGAGTGGAACTTATAGTTTTATTACATAATATAATAAAACAGAGTTACTGGTATGATCCTGAAATTTATACTCCAATTTGGTTCTGGTTGTCTAGTCAGCATCAGGGCTGAGTATCTGCTACTGTGCTTCTACAGGGTGTTTACAACGTCGCATGAATAAAAGGGGTCCAGGGTCGGGGTATCTGGGAACCCTGGGTTAAATGGGCCTTATTACCGCAGAATTGACATAAGGACACACAATGGCAGTGTGTACTGGAAATCGCTCATTTGAGGGGAGAGGGGGCAGCAGACAATATAGAATCCTATCTGCCCACAGAACTGCCTTCTTCAGAGCATCTCACAGCACTTGGGTTTCACAGGACACACTTGAGGAAACTGACCTGATGGCTTGTTTTTAAATTCAAATAATAATGTCAGTTTTAAGGGTGGGAATCAGTTTACTGGCCTTGTGACACAATCAGGCATTTGAATGAAGGTGACTTTTCATTTCAGGTGAAAAATATCACAGGGTGAGCACTGGTGGGGACCACAAAGTTAACAAGATCCAGTGGTTGTTATCAGATTATATCAGAACCACCTGAGGAACTTCAAAACGTACACGTGGCTAGACACACCCTGGCAGGATGTTCTAAGGGGGCTGGGCATGAAAAAGACTCCCCAGTTGGTTCTGAAATGCAGCCTTTGACCTAGAAATCCAACGACCAGCTTTTGGACATCAGTTAAGCGTGTGCAATTCTTAAAACCGTACCTACTGGTTTCTTTCATTCAATAAATATTAACCAAATGCCTACTCTGTTCCATGCTCTATGCCTGCAATGGGTTGACTCCAGGCTAAAGTCAAACAAGGAAATTATTTTTCTTGTTTCAGCTTTAGACTGCATTCTTCTGTTGGCTGTACTATTCACCAAAGAGATACTTGTTAGATTGGGATTTCTAAGAAATATATATTTGGTCTTTGTCCCTAGTTTCTGGCACAGAGCTCCTAAAACCCTTGGAATTTCCTGATAAGAGCAACAAAGGTGTCTCTTGTTATGTTAATGAGTGACTTTTGGACTGCCTCTAAGGATGGGGGCTGGTTACTGGAAAGCCAACCACGTGATTAGAGGGTTAGACCTTTCAGTCCCATCCCCTGACCTCAGGGGAGAGGAGAGGGACTGGAGGTTGAATAAATTACCAATGGCCAATGATTTAATCAATCATGCTTACGTAATGAAACCTCCATTAAACCCAAAGGACAAGGTTCCAAGAGCTTCCAGGTTTGTGAACATGTAGAGATTCAGAGAAAACACAGAAACTCTGAGCCCCTTCCCCAAACCTTACCCTATACACCTCTGTCATCTGGCTGCTCCTGAGTTACTTCCTTTTATGATAAACCGATGATCTAGCAAGTAAAAGGTTTCTCTGAGTTCTGTGAGCCTCTCTAGCAAATTAAGCCCACAGAGGAGGTTGCTGTAACCTCTCATCTGTATTCAATTGGTCAGAGGCACAGGTAATAACAATTTGGCTTCTGAAGGAGGGAAGAGGCGGGGCAGTTTTGTAGGACTGAGCCCTTAACTTGTAGGGCTCTGACGCCATCTCCAGGCAGGTAGCGGCAGGATTGAGTTGAATGGTAGGACACCCCGTCGGTGAATTGATTGGTGGTGCAGGAACAAAGCCCATATTAAAGCTGGTGACCAGAACGTTAATACTCTAATAATACAAATGGAAAATGCATAAAAATCAGCAAGCAAGTTGGCTTACATAACCCATTTTTTTTTGTTTGTTTGTTTTGTTTTTGTGGTACGCGGGCCTCTCACTGCCGTGGCCTCTCCCGTCGCGGGGCACAGGCTCCGGACGCGCAGGCGCAGCGGCCATGGCTCACGGGCCCAGCCGCTCCGCGGCATGCGGGATCCTCCCGTACCGGGGCACGAACCCGTATCCCCTGCATCGGCAGGCGGACTCTCAACCACTGCACCACCAGGGAAGCCCTACATAACCCATTTTATTGTGTCTTACTAAGCATACTATTAATAGCCATTATCAAACAACTACTATGTATGTCAAGTACTTACATGTTATTTCAGTTAAAAACTCTCCACTAACCCTCACAGGTATGTATTATCCTTGTTTCACAGATGAAGAAAATTAAGCCTAGGAGAAGTTATGTAACTGGCAAGTTCTCTGATTCTCGTCAGATCCAAAGGAGGAAGAGGTGGCAGCAGGTCACCCCACTGATCTCCAGGACTGATCTGGGGGTCTGGGTGGCCTCCTGGACACCAGTTAGCCTTCAGATATAAATGGGTGCTCTCTGATAAGAGTTATGCAACCCCTTATGTTAAGCATATTAACATTTTATGATGCTTGGAGGTTTGTTTAAGCCATCGATGGTCCTAGTGAATTACAAACAACTAATCTGAATCTGTTTTAGGAAGATGCTTACATTACTATAGAGGCTATCCTGAGCGGAACATAAAATACCTTGGCCTGGATGGAGACAGTAAAACTCGGGTAGTTGTCTCCATGTCTGGAAAACCCCAAACTAAGCTCTGGAGCATCAGGAAACTTTGTTAAATGACACAGGAATGCCCTTTGGATATGTAGTCTAAGTTTTTAAATAGAAAGGACAGCCAAATTAAACTGCCCCTTCAGTATCATCCAAAGGACCTACCTGAGAACAGAGTCCGAATGCTGACCATCAACTATTACTGGAAAATGGCTTGAAATGACCATTTGAAGGGAACAATGGCACAGGTTAAGAAAACAAATTAATCGGTCAAGATGTACAGTAAACCAAAAGAAATCAACTTCTCAATGAGTACTGTATTATTTAAATGCCCCCACTACTAAAAACTGTCCACTGTAGAATTTTAAGATCAGATGCCACACATAGAGAACACAAGTGTATGTGACTATTATGCCTATGTATGTGTATATATATTGAACCTTTGGAATTACCAAGGATCAGCAAAAAGGAGCCAATGGAAAAGACTGGGGTAGAGTTTGAAGCGCTAGCGGCCAAGAGGGAGTTCCAAGAAAGGAGTATTCAACAGGGCCAAAAGCAGCAAAGAGGTCAAACAGAGGGAAGGACTAAGACGTGCCCAGTGGATTGGGCCACCAGAGTCACTGGTGACCTTGACAAAAACTATTTCAGTAGATTATTAAGGGCAAAAGCCAGTTTACAGTAGTTTAAGGAAAGAAAGGGAAGCATGGAAAACCTTTCAACATTCCATTCAGTCATTCATTTATCCCAATGTGTACTGAGTAGCTAGCGGTGCACACTGGCAGTGGGTTCTGAAGGGAAGAATGGCAATAAGTTAAGCCTTTTTCATTTTTCCCAAGCTCTACTGACCTACAAAGTGATTCACTGAGTGCTGTGATTCATTCACTTGTGTTTTATGTAAGTGATACAGTACAAACTGCTGAAAACAACAGAAGTTAAGTGATATATACTCAATACAGTACAAGCCTTAGGGAAAATATCTTGACAGTGGTACAACTGATCTGTGATTCACCCACTGGTCTAATTTCTTCTTCACTCAAGGTCACCCATTCCCTGCAGACTGAGGTCCTGAGCTCAAGTGGACATTTCTGCAAGCATCAAATGGGATCTTCTCAAAATGAAAGTGCTTCCACTTTGCATACAGTGTCTGAGCTCCAGTTGCAACATCTTCCACCACAAAACTTTCAGTCTTTATAACTGGAATCTCAAATACCTTATACTTCACATGGATTCCCCAGTCATAGCTGCAGTCCTCCCTGGCACAGAAGATCTTTGCCCTCTTCTCAAAACTCCCAAAGCTCTTTGGTCTGGGGTATAACTTACTCACAGAGTGCTCCCTGAAAGCAACTCCAACCATAGTGAAATGGCATTCCTACAGATGAAGGGATCGAATAGCATACAAAACAGAACGTTAGAACCAGAACATAATTGTGATTTTAAAAAAAGAAAACTCCACAATAATCAGAGATGAAGAGAAGGCAGGATCCCAATTCTTTCACAGATGGAGTAAGAAGGAAATGTGCATTTGCCTCAAGGCCAGAGTAGAATCCACGCAGCCTGACCCCCAGTGACACAGGTGGAGGTGAGGGTGGAGGTGGAAGTGCAAATGAGGGGTCAGGGGACACCTCATGAAGGGGAGGACTAAGAAGTTTCCAGGGGCTTCCCTGGTGGCCCAGTGGTTGAGAGTCCGCCTGCCGATGCAGGGGACGCAGGTTTGTGCCCGGGTCCGGGAAGATACCACATGCCGCGGAGCGGCTGGGCCCGTGAGCCATGGCCGCTGAGCCTGTACGTCCAGAGCCTGTGCTCCGCAACGGGAGAGGCTACAACAGTGAGAGGCCCGCGTAATGCAAAAAAAAAAAAAAAGAAGTTTCCAGGCAACCCAGCTCCCCAAAATAGATACTCCTTATTAATTCAGACAAAGGGGTATTTATTGAAGATCTGTGAAGCCTGAGTTCACCAGTGGCCCTGACAGGAAGAATCCAAAGGATACAGAGAACAACAACAAAGGGTCAATGTGCATCTGAAGAGGCTCAGGGACTAATGTGTCCACTGGCCCCACCCATAGTCAACGTTAGAATAAACCTGAACAAACGCCACAGTGCACAGAACAAATGCAGATCCTACATAGCAGTCCCTCGGGAAAACATAGTCTAAAAGGGCCATTTCAACAGAAGATCACCCACACTGAAGCTGAAAGGACCTTCCTTTTACTGCTAAAGAAAAAGACTCAGAAAGGTATGGGAACTTGCCAGTATTTCCCCTAATACGCTTCTTGCTCCAATGTTGGACTGATTAGAGACTCAGCTTTCTGGAGACTAAACAGAACCCTAAAGTAATAACTCATCACCTGACCCGGCCCAGGCCCTCCACCCTCCCCAATCGGCAGCAATAGTTACCTCCAATTTTTGTCTTTGGAGATTTTTCTAACCCTTTATCTAAGAGTTTTAAGAAAGAAAAATAGAAAGCTAACCTGCAGATGTCATGTTTTTAAAATAAGGAGATTTTGCTTCCACTGTAAAAGTGATCCATATCCCCAAATGAAAGTTTAGAAAACATAAAATAGTAGAAAGAGAAAAAATCATGGTGTCTCACTGCAAAATATTAATACATTTTAGTATACTTCCTCTAGCCTTTTTTTTTTTTTTTTTTTTCCGGTACGCGGGCCTCTCACTGTTGTGGCCTCTCCCATTGCGGAGCACAGGCTCCGGACGCGCAGGCTCAGCGGCCATGGCTCACGGGCCCAGCGCGGCACGTGGGATCTTCCCAGACCGGGGCACGAACCCCTGTTCCCTGCATCGCAGGGGGATTCTCAACCACTGCGCCACCAGGGAAGCCCCTCTAGCCTTTTTATAAGTATTTTTTTGGTGGTGGTGATGGTGGTATTGCTGCTATTATTTTGCACTGCTATGATCATAGCACATTTACTACTTTGTATCCTCGTTAATTTTCCCAGTTTACCATTAGTTTGTAAGAAGTTTTTCATTATACTATATAAGCTTCCTAATCATTTTGTTTAATAAACTTTATTTTGGAGTAATTTCAGATTTACACTGAACTACAGGTTTTACCACTTTTTCTAATAATATCCTTCATCTTTCTAGGATCTAATCCAGGATACCATGGTGCATTTAGCATAACCATTATTTGTAATAGCTACGTAATATTTAATTAAGTAGCTGTGCAGCAATTTTTAAGCTATTTCTTTATTGCTGAACATCAAGGGTTTCTTTTAAACTTTTTAGCCTTTTAAAAATACAAGGACCATGGCCATGATAACAACAGAATAACAGTATTCTTACTATAAATATCTCACTGATAGATAAAAAGCTTTAATGAGTGCTAAAAAATGACCCAGTGCTATTTGTTAAAAAGGCTGCCTAGGGACTTCCCTGGTGGCACAATGGTTAAGAATCCGCCTGCCAATGCAGGGGATACGGGTTCGAGCCCTAGTCTGGGAAGATCCCACATGCCACAGAGCATCTAAGCCCATGCGCCACAACTACTGAGCCTGCGCTCTAGAGCTCGCAAGCCACAACTACTGAGCCCGTGTGCCACAACTACTGAAGACCGCATGCCTAGAGTCCGCGCTCCACAATCAGAGAAGCCACTGCAATGAGAAGCCCATGCACCACAACGAAGACCCAATGCAGCCAAAAATAAATAAATTAATTTAAAAAAAAAAAGGCCGCCTACTTCCATCACTCTTATATCAGCTGTATAACATGCAAAGGTTTTGCACTTTCTGCAGAGCAGTTTTTTATTTTCCTTATCAAGCACAGGTTTTGCTATTCCTTGGTTATCCCTGATGAATTTTTCATGAATCTGTATCTGGCAAACCTAGATGCAAAAAACCAAAACAAACAAACAAAAGAACCTCTTCAAATATGTAATTTGAATATAACTAGGATATATATACACACACACATATATATGTACATAATCAGTCATTCCTATACAACTTTTCCATGAACATACAGTACCTGGCTTTGTTCATAAAAATCTCATAGGTAATTTTATTGATTCTCCTAACAGGAGAATTCTTTGTTAGTTAATGTTTAATTGTGGCCTCCAATTAGTCTTTTAATATCTTAATCAAAGATGCCCATAAAAGCACTAAAGATGTCCATAAAATAGTCATGTGACCCATGCTTTCTACTTTAGTAGTTGGTAAAATTTTAAAAATCCTTCACAGAGACTTCCCTGGTGGCACAGTGGATAAGAATCTGCCTGCAATGCAGGGGACATGGTTTTGATCCCTGGTCCAGGAAGATCCAACATGCAGCGGAGCAACTAAGCCCGTGCACCACAACTACTGAAGCCCGTGTGCCACAACTACTGAAGCCCGTGCACCTAGAGCCCATGCTCCACAACAGGAGAAGCCACCGCAATGAGAAGCCCGTGCACTGCAACAAAGAGTAGCCCCCTCTTGCCACAACTAGAGAAAGCCCATGCATAGCAGCAAAGACCCAACACAGACAAAAATTAAATTAAATTAAATATTTTAAAAAATAAAAAAATAAAAATCCTTCACAAACAGACATATGATATGCATTAACTGTTTCAGGAATAATTACACCCACTCGCAAGGCATAAACCCACTGAATGGAACAGTAGGCAGAAGAGTCCCTCACCGCCTAAAATCTTTTTTCTCTCTTCCCTTCCAACCACAGAGAGTACTGTTGAATTACAGTAAAATTAAATGTCTGTATAGGATGACCACATTCTATCTCAAACTTTAGGCCTTGGCTAAGTACAACTAAGAACACTGGACATTACATATAAAATAAACATAAGATTCTGTTGGGTGAAGAGAGGAAGGCAGACCAGCTAGGAACCTTGGGACCCTAGAAACAACATGGTAGTGAGTTTCCTGGGTTTTCTTTTTGCCTCGTATATCCCAGACATGGAGCTGAAGAAGCTGGCAACCAGAAATGACTATGGGGACAGACAAAGAAGTCTCAACAAAACCCTATCTCTCTAGCCAAAAGACCAGGACAGGGGCAGCCAGCAAGACAGAAAACTTTTAGACAACATCTGTTCTACCTAACACCAGAGGAAAGAACAGCAACAACAACAAAAAACCCTGAACCCTGAGGCTAAGTGTGGAACCTAGATTTCCACTCTGCAGGGCTGTTACAAAGCACCTCAACACTCCTACCTGGTGGTGTCAGAGAAAGCCAGGATTTTCAGTCCTGCCAAATGGTAGCCCCCCTCACCTGTGGTGTCCATGGAGACCACGTGGGGGGCCAGAACTCCCATCCCCACACAGCAGTAACAAGGAGCCCCCCCTTGCTGGTATCAACAGAGGCTGAGTAGGAAACCAAGACTTCTACCTTTACCTGACAGTGATGAAACATGTCCCCCCATCTCCCCTACCAGAGTGATATCAGAAAGAAGCCAGCTGACATAGAAGGTTGAATAAGATCCCAAGTCTCATCATATAGTATGAAAATCTCTGGGTTTTGATTAAAAATCACTCTTCATACCAAAAACCAGAAAAATCTCAAACTGAATGAAAAAAAATGACAACCAATTGATGCCAACATGGAGATGACAGAGATGTGAGAATTATCTGACAAAGATTTTAAAGTAGCAATAATAAAAATGCTTCAATGAGTCATCATAAACACTCTTGAAACATGAACAAATATAGAGGCTCAACAAAGAAATGGAAGACATAAAGAAGAACAAAACGTAAATTTTAGAACTAAAAGATACAATAACCAAAATAAAAAGCTTAGTGGATGGGCTCAACAGCAGAATGGAGAGGAAAAAGGAAAGAATCAGTGAACTGGAAGACAGAACAATAGAAATAACCCAATGTAAACAACAGAAAGAAAATAGGCCGAAATAAATGAATAAGTAAATAAACAGAGCCTCAGGGACCTTTAGGACTATTTAAAAATATCTAACATTTATGACACTGGGGTCCTGGAAGGAGAGGGGAAAGAGCAGAGCTTAAAAAGTACTGGAAGAAATAATGATGGAACATTTCCCAAATTTAACATAATGTAACATAAACCTACAGATACAAGATGCTGGATAAATCCAAATAGGATAAAGCCAAAGAAACCACACCAAGACACATTACAATTAAACTTCAGAAAACTAAAGACATAGGAAAGAATCTTGAAAGCAGCCAGAAAAAAACTGACACCTTACCTACAGGGGAAAAACAATCTGGATGACACCAGATTTCTCAGCAGACACTATGGGAGAGCAGAAGAAAGTGACACAGTATTTTTCAAATGCTGGAAGAAAAACCTGTCAACACAGATGCCTATATCCAGCAATATATCCTTCAAAAATAAAGCAGAAATCAAGACATTCTCAGATGAAGGGAAACTAAAATAATTTGTTCAACAGTAGACCTTCCCTAAAAGAAGAGCAAAAGGAAGTTCTCTAAACAGAAGGATATGATAAAAGAAGAAAACTTGAAACATCATAAAGGCAGAAAGAACATGGTGATTTCCACAGTATCAGCTGTAGAAGGATCCGTCTGTCCCAGTGGTTTGTGGCGCTGCCTCTCTTTTATCAAGTGTTCCAGGTGGAACCAGATAGCCTAGGTGCAAATCCTGTTCCTACCACTTAGCAGTGTGATTTGGGGCAAGTGCCTCAGTTTCCTCAATTATTATACAAAATGGGAATAATAATAGCATTTACTTTGAGGGCTGTTGGGAGGTAAGATGAGTTAATAATAGCTCAGGGCTGCCTGGCAGAGCTTTAATGCTCCTTGGTGTTAGCCTTGGTGTGTTAGGCTAGTCTTTTCCTAAGAACCATGAAAATGTTAATGATGGTGATTTGTACTTTAGTATTGGGTAGGGCAATACCCATTCATGAGTTATTTTTTCAGAAATGTCATAGCTATTTTCATTTATTTATTCTTCTGTATAAACTCAGGAACCATTTTATCAAGTTAAAATATCATTTAGGGCTTCCCTGGTGGCGCAGTGGTTAAGAATCCGCCTGCCAATGCAGGGGACATGGGTGCGAGCCCTGGTCCGGGAAGACCCCACATGCCGCGGAGCAACTAAACCCGTGCGCCACAACTACTGAGCCTGCGCTCTAGAGCCCACAAGCCACAACTACTGAGCCCGCATGACACAACTACTGAAGCCCGTGTGCCTAGAACCCATGCTCTGCAACAAGAGAAGCCACCGCAGTGAGAAGCCCGTGCACCGCAATGAAGAGTAGCCCCCGTTCGCCGCAACTAGAGAAAGCCCGCACGCAAGGAAGACCCAATGAAGCCAAAAATAAATAAATAAATAAATAAATAAATTTATTTTAAAAAATCATTTATACTTTGATTATGGGTTATGATAAACCTATAAGAGAATTTGCGGCAAATGCACATCTTTAAAATATTCAGTCGTTCCATTCAAGAGCATGGCATTTCTTTTCTTTTGTCTTAATCTACCTTCTATCTCTAAGTAAAATTTTTTTAGTTGTCCTTATTTACACTTCAAACATTTCTGGTTAGGCCAATAGATGTAGTAGTTAAACAGGTGGGCCCAGCCAGCTCCACCCCTAACTAGCTGTGTGGTCTACTGACACTGAAAACTTCCATGCCTCAGTTTCCCTCCTGGAGCATGACATAATAAGAGGCTCTACCACATGGAGTTCTATGAGGCCCGTTGATATAAATAAAGAGGCATTTGCAGGGCTTGGTGGAGAGCCCATGTTCTGCATGTATGAGTCACAGTTATTGTTGTCACTGTGAATGGAAACGTCCCACCCCCATATATCTTGTATTGGTTACTGATCATCCATAGAGAATCCACTGATCTCTAAAGCACTTCAAATTCAAATAAAATTTGATTTATATTTTAAAATTTAGGCCTGGAATACAGGTTAGGAAAACAATCAAAATATGATTTTCTCTCCCCCAACTCCCTACCCCATCCCACTTGAAATTATCTTCATTGTTTTTGTAAGAATAAAGGATGCTTAATGCTTCCTATTTTCAATTCAAGTTTTCACTGCTGTAAAACTGTTGCATTATGTATATTTAATCCCATTATTACCTTTGGGTAAATTTCTAGAAGTGAAATTCCTGGGTTACATGATATACATTTCCCTATGAGCAATTTTAATTTCTTTTTCTGAGACATGGTTCTGATCACTACTTAATGCAGGCTCAGGGTCGGGGGGGATCTGATAGGAAAGAGGGTAAAAATATAAACTTGCCCTTTGGGCATCCAATTTTAAAAATTCACTTATATCTAATGATATTCAATTATATACTAAAATTCAATTAAACATTAATAACCTCAAATATTTAAATGTCACTAAAGGCAATAAATATAAATCCTAATAAATTAAAACTAACTATTACTGCTATACTGAAAACTAAGTAAAACTCAGTAACTGGATAAAGAGGTTCAACCAAAGTCACAAATTAAGTCTAGAGCACACTGCTTCCCCATCGCCCACCTGTGGGTGAGAAGCAGCCTAACTCCCTGCACTGAGGTGGAAAGAGCGAAACTATGAAACCCCGATTGCGCACAGTCACGGGTACACATCATGTTGGAAGTTCTTCCGTCAAGTTGAACTTTCAACCCATATCTTATTCTCTACTCATAAGAAAGGAAAGTAGGCTTCCTCATTTTGATTTCAAATGACCTTCCACAACTAGAACTGTGAAAAATATCCTTTATACCTTATTCCTCCAGAATGAAATACTACCAGATCCTGAAGCTTCCATCATAGAAATAAGTTCTTGGATGCTTCTGGGCTCTCTACATGTTCAGATGGCTGGAGAGTAACCAGAGATTCCCCAAGGGCCACAGTGCTCTGGTGAAGGTCAGCCACGCGTAGACAATGGACAATGCAGCTGTGGGTGCAGAGAAGAAAGTGTACAGTCTCTCTCCCCCCTACCCAGGGATTACCCTAAAGACCTCTGAACTGGTTCCCCCTCTTCTTCAGAGTTTCTTTGATATGAAGGGCCCAGGTGCTCAGATCCAATTCCCAACCCTTAACAAAACACCACAGAAAGGGGGCTTACCCCAAGAACCATAAATTCCTTTTAGTTTTAAGAGCATAAGGTTTTCCCTACCTTATTATACTTCTCCTAAGCCTTTGAAGGCAAGGTCTTCCTCTTTCAACAGAGCAGTGGAGGCTGGTCACCAGGATAGGACAGGGACGACACAAAGACTCTGAATTCCCAGCTGCCATGGCATTGCCAGCTGCCAATGACTCGTGGCCGCACTTGTGCTGGGCCCTTGCTGATTCTTTACCACCTCTGCCCGTTTTTGATCTGTGGGTATTAGAGGAATCCCAAATGCTATTAAATAGCCTAATTCAACAGATATTTAAACCATTTTCTCCTCACCCCACTCTATGGCCTGGTGTACTGCCTACAAAAGAATGTCTATGTGTTTGTTCCAGCCTCCGTCTTCCTCAAGACTTTTACTCTATTGCTTCTGCCACATGTGAGTGTAAGCACCTCGTTACTCAGTGGGGGAGATA
This sequence comes from Kogia breviceps, assembly GCF_026419965.1. Classification (NCBI taxonomy): domain Eukaryota; kingdom Metazoa; phylum Chordata; class Mammalia; order Artiodactyla; family Physeteridae; genus Kogia; species Kogia breviceps. The sequence continues at coordinate 43,098,491 of NC_081317.1, read as the reverse complement.
AAGAATTATGCCAAAGCTAACATGGTTTTAAAGCCTTTATTAGCAGTGTCCCTGTATTCTACAAAATGGAGAAGTGGCTCAGTGAAAAAAACCTATCGTAAGTAAAATTAAGGAGGGAAATTAAGAGGAACTGAAGAATTGCCCTTCAATTCTGTTCAATGAAAGTGTGGAAGAGGTATTTTTAAATATCTTGTTCTCCAAACTTTAGGAAGAAAAGTTCTTTAAAATGAGTCAACGCTGACATAACACTAATTTTTTTCTAAAATAAGTATTAGTTCGCTTTAGATCATTCATTGCTTCTCAATACTTTTTTGAGCATACAAATTATGACTTTTCAAAATTATGAACCCTATGGAATCGGTCTACTAAATTGTAAGACTCATCTTCATGAAGTTTTAAAGTAGGCCTCATGCCTCTGTCCAGTAACAACTCCCATTTTTGAGCACTTATTTTATACCACGCACTGTACGAAGCAATGCATACGTCTCACTTTATCCCCCAAACTACGCTGTGAGTTAAATACTGTTATTTTCCCAACTTTACAAACAAGGAGAATGATGATTTCAAAGAGGAACTACCTGAAGTCACACATTTTGTAAGTGGCAGAACTGGGACTGGAACCACTGATTCTAATGTTAAAGCTCCTGCCCCAGACCTGCAGCGTTCGATGCTTCCAGAGAGTCTGAGATAAAATCTCTGCAAGTGGTCTGCAGAAAGTATGGGTGTGTGTATGTGTGTGTTTCCCCAATCTGCCCCCCCCATTTTTCTGTGTTATAAAGGAAATTACAACCAAACTAAGGTCACTACCGAGATGCTGGGCTGAATCAGTGCGCCACTCCGAAGTTCACACTATTATCCATACCTACATACTTCCAACACTGGGCACACCTCCCAGGCACAGTGCACTGGAAGCTTTTCCCTGAGGACTCTGGATGTTAGAGAGAGAGAGATTTGAGGAAAAGACTAAGAAGAGCTGTGTCTTGCAGTGTTAGGGTGTAGTGCTCATAATGAACTGTCAACTTAAGGGCAAGTCTAGCTCAGTTTGCCTTTTAGATCTAAAAACATAGTTTCAGGCATTAGCACTAATACAATATATTTTAACTCACTGAGACTCAAAGCAGAATAAATCTGATGCTCACTACAGGGTGAAATTTTAAGCATAAACTTATGGTTCTAAAATAACACTCTGGGGACTTCCCTGGTGGCGCAGTGGTTAAGAATCCACCTGCTAATGCAAGGGACACGGGTTCAAGCCCTGGCCTGGGAAGATCCCACATGCCGCAGAGCAACTAAGCCCATGTGCCACAACTACTGAGCCTGAGAGACCGCAAGCCACAACTACCGAGCCCACGTGCCACAACTACTGAAGCCTGCGTGCCTAGAGCCCATGCTCTGTAACAAGAGAAGCCACCACGATGAGAAGCCCGTGCACTGCAACGAAGAGTAGCCCCCGCTCGCCACAACTAGAGAAAGTCTGCATGCAGCAACGAAGACTCAACACAGCCAAAAAATAAATAAATAAATGTATTAAAAAAAGAAAGATGGTTAGGGACTTCCCTGGTGGTCCAGTGGTTAAGACTCCATGCTCCCAATGCAGGCGGCCAGGGTTCGATCCCTGGTCAGGGAACTAGATCCCGCATGCCATAATTAAGACCTGGCATAGGGGCTTCCCTGGTGGCGCAGTGGTTGAGAGTCCACCTGCCAATGCAGGGGACATGGGTTCGTGCCCCAGTCCAGGAAGATCCCACATGCCGTGGAGCAGCTGGGCCCGTGAGCCATGGCCGCTGAGCCTGCGCGTCCGGAGCCTGTGCTCCGCAACTGGAGAGGCCACAACAGTGAGAGGCCCGCGTACCACAAAAAAAAAAAAAAAAGACCTGGCACAGCTAAATAAATAAATAACTTTTTTTTTTTAAAAAGAAAGATGGATAAAAGGGTCACAGGCATTCAAATTAGAGATTATTGCCAGCTGGGAGAATTAGGGACAGGTGATGTGGAGGCAGGAGAAGAGGAAAAACAAAGATCAGCAGTAGCAGTACACACACAATTCCTTCAAAAAGGAAGAAATGATAAAGTCAGGTAGGCTGAAGTGGCTAATGCATATAATGGAAGAATGGGGAATGAGGTTGGAAAGATAAGTGGGTGCTGGATTTTGAAAATGCTTTAACATCAAGAAAATTGGGGAAACACTGGAGTTTCTAAACAGGCAAGGGACATGCTCATGCATGCTGTTGTTATGGAAATTAGAAAAAGTAAGAGAGACCAGTTAGGAGACTGTCTAGTTCAAGTGGGACACAACTCCTTGGAGTGTCTCTTCTGGAATACAGGGAGCCCACCAGCACCTAAGCACAACCAGGAAAGGTCCACATGTGACTGCCAAAGCGTCAATCAAAGTTGGAATTATCCTTCCATAAATATGTCAGCCAATGTCAGTCAAGTAATCAGTATTCATTGTGAACAAGAACCAAAATAGAGTATATGTTAGTGGACAAAACTGTAGCCACCCAGTCCTGACCAAGTAAGCCACCTTTAGGGCCAATGATACCAGGGTCCACTGTGCCATATGTCACAGTAAAGGAGAAAGGCTGGAATGACAGACACATTTACAAATCAGATAAAATGGCAGCCTTTTAGTAATGGCATGAAAGCTTTTCTCACCTCTGGTTTGGATCACTTTGATGACATTGCCCACATACTCATATAGGAGGACCAGATTGCACTGAGCAATGTCAATGCCTTCATCAGCAACTGAGGTGACAATCAGAATCTTGTTATCTCCGTCGGTTCTGAATGCATCCAATACACACTTCTATACTGGGAGGGTCATTCCTGTGTCAGAGTCAGAAGGCAGGTATAACTCACCAAGAGGGAACGTTACCCTTGAAAAAATAGCTATTAATTACGGAATGCTTATGACATGCCAGGTACTGTGATAAGTGCTTTACATTCATGATCTTACTACAACCGTTAGCGATAGGGCCCATCCTTGTCCTTGTTTTTGAGAGGATATTTAAGGTGGGGTCCAACAATTTGGACTCTGCCACAAGTCTGCCTGACCTAAAATCCCAGCTGTGGCACCTACTAGCTATGTGGCTTTGGTCATGGTATATCAAAACAAATATTGATTTTTTTGCAAAAATATCAACAGCTAATTTTAACACGTTTGCACACACACAGCAGTTTTCAGCTAACAAGACCGTTTCACATCTACGTACTCACTGGAATTTCACAAGGCCCTTTTAGGTTGATGTGGCAAACGTTATGATTCCCCTTTGTTACAGGTGAAGATCTTGACATTTTGGAGGTATGGTAAACTGACAGCTAGCTAGCAGCAGAATCGGGCTTTGAATTTAAGTCTAGGATCCAGCAGTATGCAGTTCCCAGCCACTGATACACTGAGAAGGAAAGAATTTCAGTGGTCTCCACCTCAGAGTTAAAAGAATTTATATATATATATTTTTATTTTTGGCTGCATTGGGTCTTCGTTGCTGCGTGCGGGCTTTCTCTAGTTGTGGCGAGTGGGGGCTACTCTTCGTTGTGGTGTACATCTTCTCATTGCAGTGGCTTCTCTTATTGCAAAGCATGGGCTTCAGGCAGTCGTGGCGCACAGGCTTAGTTGCTCCGCGGCACGTGGGATCTTCCTGGACCAGGGATCGAACCCGTGTTCCCTGCACTGGCAGGTGTATTCTTAATCACTGCTCTACCAGGTAAGTCCTGAATTTACAAAAGTTCCATTTTTTCCCTAGTACATTGGCAGCCAAAATCCTGAGATATATTTCGTTGAGGCCAAAACAATTTCTTTCCACCATCATTTCTACTGAACAATGAACATGCCCAAGACAGACACCATACTTCACTAATTTCTGAACTTATCCATTTGTTCATCAAATATTCATTCAGCAGTTATGTTCTGTCAGATAAGGCTGGAATGGTGAAAAGGTTCATTTTTATCTACAAGGAGCTCCTAGTTTGTGGAAGAAGGATATAAATAGGAAACTACAATTCAGTGTGATGAGCAATGAAATGGGGGCGGAACTGGGTGCTGTGGGGTCTGGAGGAGGGATACCCCTCCCTGGTGGTTGAGTCGTAGGAGGAGGGGAACGCTGCTTGGCAGATACACAGTGACTGGAACAGAGTAAGTTCTAAACAAATGCGGGTGGATGGATGGACAGACGGATAGATGAATGGAGGGATGGACGAACAAACAAGTATGAAAATAGTTTCTGGGTGCTTATGTGTGGGGGAATAACAAAGTTTGATAATCAAATTAGACTCATGCTGGAGTCATATGGCAGAGAACTCTGAATTCCAACCACAGTAATGTGGTGTTGGACTTCATTTGGTAAGCCAACTTTTCAAAATCTGACTTTACTTTTTAGATTCATGAAGTTTACATTTTGCATAAGGGGATGGGCTTCCCTGGTGGCGCAGTGGTTGAGAGTCCGCCTGCCAATGCAGGGGACACGGGTTCGTACCCCAGTCTGGGAGGATCCCACGTGCAGCGGAGCGGCTGGGCCCGTGAGCCATGGCCGCTGAGCCTGCGCGTCCGGAGCCTCCGCAACGGATTTTGCATAAGGGGGAAAGTGCAAGGGTGACGACCGAGGACTGGCAGCAAGGGGACTGCTTATTATAAATAACACTAAATAAGAGATACAGTAAGGACCTGTCATTGCTGGTCACTGAGGCATGGGGAGCATGGCTGTGAGAATGTCAGGATGAGGACCGGCCACCTAGAATCCTCCTGGGTGACAACAGAGGAAGCCTTTCATCCTTTAACACCCCTACCTAGGTTTCAGGATTATCTCTAGGACTTTTTAAAAAATTACAAAATATATAATATTTTATAAAGTATCTATAGTTTAAAGAATAACAATAAAATAGAAAGAGAACATTTCTGTTTCCAGTTAATCTTAATCTATTGGCCGAGAATTTGAGCAAGAGAGTAACATACTCAAACAATATTAAAAAAAAAACTTTGGTTTTGTCTCTAGGACCTATGGAAGGAGGCAAAGTCTACAAATTCCTGGCATTTGAGCACTGTGATGGCTTTTTGATGTGTCCACTTAGTTAGGCTGAACTGCAGTCCCCAGATATTCACCTAGGTGCTTCTGTGAAGGGAATTTGCAGATGTAATTGAAGTTCTTAAATCAGTTGACATTGTTACACAAAAGGGACTTCATCCTAGGTGGGCCTGACCTAATCAAGTCAGCCCTTTAAAAGAGAGCTTAGGTGACCCCTGAGCTCAGAGACTCCAAACAGCTCATGCCTGTGGGGTTCCACCTGGTCCTGCACCTGCCCTATGGACTTCAGGCTTGCTTTGCCAGTCCAAGTGTCTATGTCAATTCCTTGTAATAAATCCCTGTGTGTGTGTCTGTGTACAACATATATATGTACGTATATATGTATGTATGTATAATCTTCTACTGGTTTTGCTTCTCTGGTTGAACCCTGACTGATACAAGCAATAAGAAAGAATTCAAATATATTATATATGTTCTTATATATATATATAGCATACTAAATCTAATCCACTATATATAAATACCTATTTTCTGATTTGTTCTGCCATGTCCAGTCAATATGCCAGGTTTTAGAAAGCTGAGCTTAGGATTTTCTTCAATCCATTTCTTTAAAGCCTGAAAATGCAAAGCAATTATCAGTTGGATACTATTTGTATACTATCTGTATTAATTCAATATTGAATATACACAAGAAGAAGAAAAAAACTTAAAGTAAACTGTAATGAAAAAGAATATAAAAAAGAATGCATGTATATGTATAACTCAATCACTGTTGTACAGCAGAAATAAATACAACATTGTAAATTAACCATACTTCAATTTTTAAAAAGTACACAAACAAGTATACTTAATTAGTTTTCAGACTAATAAACCTGAGGGAAAAAAGCTTCTTGTAATTGAAGTCTATGCAATAATTAACTATAATGGTATAGATCTTTGTAATCTGATATGGTTTAATTTCTTAGATATTTTTTAAGTGAAAAAGGCAAGGTTCAGAATAGTGGGTATGTAGAACAATAAGTGAATTTAGCAAGATCTCAGGACACAAGATCCATAAACAGACATCAGTTGTATTTCTATATACCAGCAACAAACAATTAAAAGTACCATTTATAATAGCATTAATACTTAGGTATAAGTCTAACAAAATATGTGCAGAATCTGTATGCTGAAAACGACAAAACACTGATAAAAGAAACCAAAGAGTATGCGGCAGGTGGCCTCTAAGGCTGCCCTGAGTGATTTCCACCTGCTGGTATTCAGATCCTGTTTAACCTCCTCCCCTCAAGTGTGAAATGAACTTACTGCCTTGCTTCTTTTTTTAAATTTTTATTTTATATTGGAGTATCATTGATTAACAATGTTGTGTCACTTTCAGGTATACAGCAAAGTGACTCAGTTATACATATACACGTATCTATTCTTTTTCAAATTCTTTTCCCATTTAGGTTATTACAGAATATTGAGCAGAGTTCCCTGTGCTATACAGGGTCCTTGTTGGTTATCATTTTAAATATAGCAGTGTGTCTTATCAACTTGCTTCTAATGAATAAAATATGGCAGACCTGAGGGGAATCACTTCCAAGTTGAAGCTATAAAATGACTGTGACCTCCATATTAGGTCCTCTCCCTCAACCTCTCTTGGATCACTCACTCTAGAGGAAGCCAGAAGCCATGTTGCAAGGTCAGCCTGTGGAGAGGCGCCCGTGAGTGAGCTAAGCACATCTTCTGCCAAAAGCCACACAGTAGGGCTGGAAGCTGGTCCTCTGAGTCAAGCCTTCAGATAACTGCAGCCATGGCCAGCACCCTGACTGCAGCCTCATGAGATACCCTGAGACAGAAATACCCAGTTGTTTCCAGATTCCTGACCCATACATATTAAAAGATGACAGATGTCTGTTGTTTCCAGCTACTAAGTTTTGGGGTAATCTGTTATCAGCACTAGATAACTAATACAGAAGCTCTCTATAAATGAAGAGATATACTATGGTCATGGACTGGAAGACTCAATATTGTTACAATGTCATTTCTCCCCAATTTTATCTATAGATTCAATGCAATCCCAAATGAAATTCCAGCAGACTTTCTTATAGATGTGGATGAGCTGATTCTAAAATAACAATGGAAAGGTAAAGAAAGATAGCTAAAATAAATTTGAAAAGAATTAAAAAGTTGGAAGACTCATACCACCTGATTTAAAGACTTACTATAAAGTTACAGTAATCAAGACAGTGTAGGATGGGTGCAAGGATAGATGGTTAAATGAATGGAACAGAATAGAGAATCTAGAAAAAGACCCACATAAATACAGTCAACTGATTTTTTTTTAAGTTACAAAGGCAATTCAATGGAGAAAGGATAGTCTTTTCACCATATATGCTGAAACAACTGGATGCCCACATGCTAAAAGAAAAAAGAATCTCAACCCACACCTCAAAATGGACTGTAGACTTAAATATAAAATGTAAATCTATAAAACTTCTAGAAGACAACATAGAAAAAAATCTTTGTGCTCTTGGGTAAGCAAAGGTTTCTTAGACACAACAGCAAAAGCACAATCCACAAAAAGAAAAAAATGATCAACTGGACTCTGTCAAAAGTTAAAACTTTCAATCTGTAAGAGATACTGTTAAGAGAATGAAAGACCAGAAGAAAATATTTGCAAATCACATTTCTGACAGAGGACATTTTTGTCAGAAAAAAGAACTCTCAAAAACTGAACAATAATATGATAATTAACCCAATCAAACCCCATTTTTAAATGGGCAAAAGATGTGAACAGATACTTCACCAAAGGAGATATATGAATGGCTAATAAGTGTATGAAGAAATCTCAACCGTATTAGTCATTAGTGAAATGCAAATTAAAACCCTAGTGAGGTACCAGTAGGTACCCATACGATAGCTAAAATTTTTTTAATTGATGAAAAGAATTAAAAAGTATGAAGTGCTTTCTCTATGGGTATTAGAACTTACTATAAATCAGAGTGATTGAGACAGTGAGGTATTAGTGTAAGGATAAACAAACAGAAAATCAGAATAGAATAAAGAGCCCAGAAACAGACCCACACATATATGGATGCTTGATTGCAAAGCAATGAGGAAAGGACAATCTTTTCAATAAAATGGCACTGGGCCAATTTGTTATCCACAAGGAGGAAGAAGCTTACATCCACGAGTGCTCTGGTTTTCACAAAGAGGATGATTCTGGTCTCTGGGCTTAAGTGGTACTCTTCTTGCAAGATGAAGCAGAGATCTTTGAGTTTAGGGTTGTCATTGCTGGGATCCATGGAAATACATTCTAGTTCCTGCAGTTTCTTTGCAAAAGGGGAACATTTTACAAACGGTTTATAAATACTAGCAATGTAGAACACACTGTGACCTTTGGCTATAGTTCAAACAGTTTATCTCCCAATCTCTGACCAGAATTTTATGAGAAATAACCATCAATTTAATGCATACATTAAATATACTGATAAATGCATACACTTTCCCCCCAGAAAGCTGGTTGTTCAGTGTTTAGCAGCACACATATGTATAGTTAATACTTTGGTAGGCAAAAAAAATTAACAGTAATTACCTGTGGGAAAAGCATTTGAGAGAGGAAGAAGAGAGATTTTTCATTGAATATTTTCCTATATTTTTCTTTATATGAAGGCAGTGGGATTATAAGCCATGTTGGCTTTCTTCTTTATAAAGACGTATATATAATTATGGTCTTAATATCATTAAAACACTTTTTAGGGCTTTCCCGGTGGCACAGTGGTTGAGAGTCCGCCTGCTGATGCAGGGGACGCCGGTTCGTGTCCCGGTCCAGGAAGATCCCACATGGCCCGTGAGCCATGGCTGCTGAGCCTGCACATCTGGAGCCTGTGCTCCGCAATGGGAGAGGTCACAACAGTGACAGGCCTGCGTACTGCAAAAAAACAAAAAACAAAACAAAACAACCCGCTTTTTAAAACTTTATAAAATTACTAAAAGTTAAACCAAAAAATGCTACTATCAATTGACTATTTCGATGGGATGTATCCTTTGCAAATCCTATTATTTTTTCCTTCATCAAAACAAGAAATAGTATAAGCAGCAGATTCTTTTCACAAGCGCCAGATTTCCCTGAAGCATCACAGTCCTGACATGTATAATACCTTCTTAAGCCCAGGTAAAGTCCCTGAGCATAACCACGTGTCGCTAAGTGTGACACAATATGTGTAGGCTGTCCTTGGAGTCTCCAGGCTCCACTGGCTTCCTCTCCTGGAAACGCCACCCACCTTCAGATCTCTGAGTGAGAGCTTGCTCAATCTCATCAAATCCTGCTGCTCGGACATTTCTGAAGAAGTCTTTTAAGTAATCCAGAGCATCTTTCATTCGAGCATGCTCATTGATAATGAGGGCATCATTGTATCTGTTGAAAGTGAAAAGTTTCAGTATGTTTCTAACATCTAATGCATTCGCTGTACTCAAGTTCAATTTGCTGTAATTAACACAGAATTAATTTTAATAATAAACTTGTCTCAAATCTATTCCAACTTAGTTTTTTTTAAGATGGTCTCTAACAGTACTATAATAAAACCTTAGAACCACACTATAAAAAAAAAAAACCCTCAATTAGCTAGACTCATTAATTAATTAGGATCACTTTGGATTCTAGAATTCTACCTTAGAAGAGAAAGAAAATTCCAAGAAAAATGCATGTCAAAGACTAAATCACACAAAAATGTAATTCAGACATTCAGCTTAACCTTTTTATACACCCAAAGCCATCACTGAATTGTAATGGCACCTGTTCAGAATGATGGTGCTGAGCACTTACACCAGATAGTCAATTAAATTCATTAAAATTCTAGAAATTCATACTGACTGAGTGCATTTTAAAATATTTTCAATGGCACGACAGGCAGAGGTGATGATGGTTGTTGTCACTTACCTTCTTGATTAGCCAGCAATTAACCAGAGACTCTGGGTTTCTCAGCATGTTGCTTGACCAAAAGCAGGAAAACATGTGCTTCAGGATATGGCAACACGACCCACCTACTGAACTTTAAAGATGGCTGTCAGGGGTCACGTATCTACAATAATGTGCATCACCACCCAGTGTTTTCCAATTATGCCAATTATGGGAATGCTAAGGCACAGCATACAACCTCAGCCTTTGTTTCTGTCCCGTTGCCTCTAGTGCTAGGTTTCAGAGAGCAAAGAAGACACTGAATGGGATAACTTTTGGAGTATGTTTCATAAGAGCCACCTGGCAAGTGGCTAAGTGATGCTCTCTCAGCTGCCACAGTGCAGCTCCCAGTAGGTGACACGACTGAAATATGCTTTTCCAAAGAAGCCACATACCCACAAATGCGACGTGTAGAAAAACAGTGCTTTACAAATTCTGCTCTCTTCATCTTTGGCATCTGAAACACCATGCACGCTTTCTGAACTGCGATAATCCACTGTTCATATCTCTGTGTTCCAAAATTCCTATTTTGAATTTGAGATAAGTTTTCTGAAAAAAAAAAAAAAAAAAAGTTTTTCATTGTGCCATCTGGCCAGTCATTTAAGGTTCTAAGCATGCCTCGCCTTCTAATTTTCTTCCTTACTCTCTGTACACAGATATTCCTCTTGAAAAAGTTTTCATTAGTGTGTCTGTGTACATATTTGATTGTTTACTGAATACCTACTATGTACCAAGAATCAACATGTCTTACATTTAAAATGTAAGAATAGAATAAAGAGCCTGTAAGGCAGGCGGATTCTTAACCACTGTGCCACCAGGGAAGTCACTCTGATGCCTTTTCGACCTCACTTGTTTACCTCTCCGTTTTAACTTGGCTGACTTCAAGATCTGTCTCAGGCATCAGCTCCCCTGGGAAGTCTTCCCTGCAGCCCAGTCCATGCCTAAGCTCCCATATGCTCCCATGACGCCCAGTGTGTAACTCTGCCCTATGGCATGGCAACTATTCACATCTGATTCTCATTGTTTGACTGTGAGTTCCTTGAGGGCAACACTGTCTTTAATCTTGGTGTTTCCATTACCTAGCATAGTACCTGGCACAACACCTGGTGAATTAATTAATTAATTTTAAAAAGGAGAACAGAACTTGGTGACTTCATGAGAGCCTCAAAACAAGAAAGAATCAAAGATCACCCCTAGGTTTGTTTTTTTTTTGTTTTGTGGTACGCGGGCCTCTCACTGTTGTGGCCTCTCCCATTGCGGAGCACAGGGTCCGGACGCACAGGCTCAGTGGTCATGGCTCATGGGTCCAGCCACTCCACGGCACGTGGGGTCTTCCCGGACCGGGGCACGAACCCGTATCCCCTGCATTGGCAAGCGGATTCTCAACCACTGCGCCACCAGGGAAGCCCTCACCCCTAGGTTTGAATCTGAGCCTTCATGGGAATGGTGGTTTCATTCATATACATAGGGAGATCAGGATGGAAAGCTAATTTGGAAGGCCACGAAAGCAAAGAATTGATTTAAATACAGCATTTTTCAGGTGTGTGTGTCCAGACGGATTTACTTGGGATTTAAAAAGAGAAAAAAAAAGCAAGAGAAAATAAAGGAGGACTAAGAAGGCTCCTGAATAACCTATAATCAAGAAAGTCAACCTCTAGATATGGTCTTGACATTGCCTGAACTAAGGAGAGTGCAAGACACCAGTGAACAATAGATGGCTATTCCCAAATGGAGAGAATACAAAATGAGGTTATTCTCACCCAAAGTTATGGTACCAAGTTCTTCAAAGATACTCTTTACCAGACTCTGTCTCTATCATCAACTGAGATATGTTGCATTTAAATCTGTCGGTGGTCTGTGATTCCACTTTCCTGAAAACTAGAGCCATCAAAGGAAAATGAGTATTATTCAGGAAGCACACTTCATAGTTCAAAACATGCCTCTCCAAACCTTTCTCTGCCTTTGTTACTTCCTCTGTAAAACCCTAGGCCCCAAGCTCACAGGCAAGTCACCTGAATGATAAAACAAATACTCAGAAACCTTGCAGCAGCTCCCTAGTGTTTAATGCACTGATTCTAACATCTCTTTCACTGGCTGGGTCTAATTCAACTTCTTACTCAGGCTTTCCTGTTACTCAACACATAGGCCCTGCTCTGACAAGGCTGATATCCATCTTGTTCCTGCAAATGCCACATTTAAAACCCTGTCTCTGTTCTTTGATCTTCTCCCTTCCCACCCAACCCCAGGAGTGTTCACAATGTTCCTAACATTCATTTTTGCATTGTATCCACAGAAACTTATTAATCGTCTACCACATGCTGTGTTCTGGTGATAGCTGAAAAGAACAGGCTCTGTGCTCCAGAGAGGTCTGTCTTTTTAGGGGAGAGAAAGATACACAGCCAAATGACCACACAGAGTGCTGTGACACAGTATGTGCAAGGTGTCATGGAGCATGGGAAAGACCCTCTCATTCTTCCCGGGGAGGCAGTGTCGTGGGATAAATAGGGGAAGAGGCAAGAAGGAGTGAGCACAGTCATGTGCAAATGCTCAGATGGACAAAGCTTAGAGACAGAACACACCACATGACCCATTTGAGGAGCCCAAGGAATGTGACTTGGTTGGGCTAATGGGATGTGAGAGGAGATGAAACTCAAGGGGCAGGGGGGACCGGACTATAAAGAAATTTGTACGTGATATTAAAAGGTGTAGACCGGGTACCTTCTCTACACTCCTCACAAGCAACTACCTTACTATTTCAGGTATGTATGTTCTGCCTTTTACTCATTCAGTCATATGCTATTCAGAGAGCAAGGAGATGAAGTTATATGTATCTTCTGTACCCTTCTCCCTTGCTGGGTTAATATAGCATTCGTATTCAAGAAACATTTGTTAGTTGATCTTATTAATAAAATCATATTCTGATCTTTTGAGGGAAAATATGATGAGCTCAGATAATTTCACTTCAACCAAAATTACCAGATACATATTCAAATGATGAATGGGAACTCAGTGTCTGCCTCAGGCAGAGAAAGCAGGGAAGGACTGAGCCATCTACATGATTTTCTAAGCACCCCTCTCTCAGTGCCAGTACGTTTATAAGAGTTTTGCAGAAATGAAGAGTAAGAATGTTTGCTTTCTACAGGCCACTCCTGAACTTCGTTGGGGAAAGAAGCTGGAAATGTGATTACTTCCCAAGTTTGGGGTTAAATATTTTCCACTAAACAGAGGAACGGTAAAAATTCAGGGTTCATCTAAATGGCCCTGAACTAAGAATAGCAGGGAGTAACAAACTCCCAAAGGGCTTGTTACTGGATCCCACTTACACTTCTGGGGCTTAAAAACAATCTCCTCCAGTTCCTCCAAGTTGTCTTTGACTGTTGCTACCACTGATGCGTCGAGAGAAGCACACAATTTGCAGATTTATTCTGTGGCTTCAGCTGTATTTCTGGCATCCCCAGTGCCAACCGAGGCAGTCAGCCCAATGACCTGTGAGGGAGCACTCCAAACCGTTAGATGTCTGGGAAATAGCATGATGTTTCCACAACCCTTCATGTAACTCTTTCCTGCTAAAGTAGGTTTTGTTCTGTTTTTTAAACTAACTTCAGATAAAGAGCAAGAACGTTTTTTTTTTTTTTCTGACATTCTCCATGACATCAAAAATGGAAAGGTCCCCATTAGGCAAAGCACTGAATAAATGCAGGAGTCACTACTCAGCAGCTAAACACAAATCAGCATAGAAGCCAAGAGAGGAAACCCTTTCAAGGCAGGACTTTTCTTTACCCTTGTTTCCCCCAGGATGTGTAGAACAACATACTGAAAAGGAAAAGGACTAAAATCAAGAGACATGCTTGCATTCCAATCTCAGCCATGTCACACTGTCTGTGTGTCCTTGGACAAATATCTTCAGCTGTCTGTAAAGTTGGGAAACAACAGCCATTTAAAATGGTAGCTGTGGGGCTTCCCTGGTGGTCCAGTGGTTATAACTCCATGCTTCCAATGCAGGGGGCATGGGTTCAATCCCTGGTTGGGGAACTAAGATCCCACATGCTGTGTGGTACAGCCAAAAAATAAAAAACTTAAAAAAAAAAAAGAGGTAGCTGTGTGACATAGAGAATCGACTTGTGGTTGCCAAGGGAGAGGGGGTGTGGGAAAGGGATGGATTGGGAGTTTGGGATTAGCAGATGCAAACTATTATATACAGAATGGATAAACAAGGTCCTACTATATAGCACAGGGAACTATATTCAATATCCTGTGATAAACCATAATGGAAAAGATTATGAAAAAGGATGTATATCTATGTATAACTGAATCACTTTGCTGTATAGCAGAAATTAACACAACATTGTAAATCAACTATACTTCAATTTAAAAAAAACGGTAGCTGTGTGAATTCAGTAAGATAACATTTGTAAAGAATTTAGTTTAACAGTCTCCTAATAAGTATTTATTCCTTCCTCTCATAGCCACTCAAATATTGAATGACTGAATCATTCAATCAAGCAAGGAATCTAATTAACTACCGAATTTATTCTAGAATAAAAATCTGTAAGAAATGTGATTTCTACTGAATTTTCTCTATGGGCACCATACTGAATTTCTTTTAACCTGTGCTTCCTAAATGAGTAATTATTAAGGTTAGAGAACATGACTCAAATGTGAGATCAGTAAACCATAGTCATGGTTTCCAACCTCATTTGGTCCCAGTATGACCAGGCAATTCTTCTGTGTTCCTCTCAGTTCTGTCTCCCATTTCAAATCCTCTCCGTACACCCTGAGCTCCCTCCTCCATCTCCATCTTGATTATCCTCAGTGAACAATCTCTCTTTCCTACATTCGAGAGAAAAGAGAGGTTATACACCAGGGATTCCCTACCCTTCCTGCCTCCATCTATTCTCTGTCTGAACTCTTCTCAGCCACTCCTCTCTGATGACACCAAAATTAGCGTTTCATCTGCTCTCCCATACTAATGCATCTACTTGCCTACCTATCCCATACCCTCTGGTGTCTCCTGGAATCTTGTTCTGTCAATCATTCCCTCTCTCCCATCCTGCCTCACCAGCTGCTATTCACTACTTCACACTCTGCACTCAGGCAATATCAAGAACCTCAATATTCTTGGGAATTCCCTGGCAGTCCAGTGGTTAGGACTCAGCACTTTCACTGCCGTGGCCCAGGTTCAATCCCCAGTCAGGGAACTAAGATCCTGCAAAGCTGTGCAGTGCGGCCAAAGAAAAAAAAAGAACTTCAAGCTTCTTGAGCGCCCCATGCTCTTTCATAACTCTCTGCCTCTGGACACACAGTAGCTTTTACTGAAAACCATCTAGCTATCTGCCTTGTAAACTCTTGTTAGTTTTTGCCTATCCTAACTTCTGTTAGGTCCTGCCTCACTTTCATAGCACATTTAGGATCTCTGTCATTTCTGTTCTGGACCACTCCATCATGTGCCATCACCATACATTACAACGTAATTCTCACATATTTTGCTCCCCACAAAACTGAAGCTGTTTGTGGGCAAGGACTATGTCTTTTTATATTTATACCCTAGTGCCTAGCACAGTGCATGACACATGGAGGCACCTAATACATATTTGTTAAGTGAATAAATGAATGAATGAATCAAAATTAACGAATGAGTTGTACAGTGTGCACTCAGGATCTCAGAAGCACATCCTCAATATGGCCACAAGGGTAAATAAACAGGATTTAGGAAGGTTAGAACTCTTCTGAGAAATCCATCTGATTTTAGAGATACCCGGGGCAGTGAGTCTGAAGATCCTCCAAGTTTCTGATCTAGATAATTAAACATGATCATATTATAAGGATGATATTTACTAGTGTTGTGGCATTCATCAAATATCATCAAAGTAAAGACAGAGAGTGACAGAATAGTCCCATTTTTAAGGCTGTTCACAAGAATCTGTGGAGTTAAAATGATGATGTCATTGTTCTCAACAGTCTGTTCCACAGAGACATTGTCAGATGTTACTCCAGAAATGCCTCCAACTTTGTACCTGGAAAATGACAGAAATTTCCTATTACCAACCATGATGTGAATGAGGAACCACAAAGATATGAAATACCAGGTCAGAACATCGAGGGATTAAATTCTCCTTAAGTCCAAAAGGAACAGATCTGGAGAAAAGTTAAGTGCTAGCACAAAGCCTGACACACAGTAAGTGATCAATAAATGTAAGCTAGGAAGAATTGCTAGTAGAATATATTCCATGTGGCACCTGCGGATACAGAGGGCTGACTAATTCTTGTAAGCCACTGAGAAAGAAAATAGTAAGGAAAAGAGTAATATTAAATAAATTATAAAATCATTAAAAAGTTAAATGTGCCATTTAAATATAAAATTTATCTTAAGTCATTTACTCACTCTATAAGAGCTAATCAAAGGAATTCAGGATTTCAAGTCTATCTAACAAAAAAGACTTGAATCCATGAAGGAACTACATCTGGATTATATAAAAGCTTAATCTACTATAAATTTTTTGAATCTTGGTTTTCCAAAAGCAACACAAAGCAGAAAACACATCAGTTACATGAAGCTAGAGAAAAAGAAGCTGGACCAACTGATACCTACCCAAGTCTTTCAAAATACTTTGAGAACACAGATTTCTGCTGTTCATACACTGGGAGTTGAATAGCAAAACAGACCACTTTCCCCTTTTGTCCTTGTGGAAATTTTTTAAGATGATGTTCACATATAAGAAGAAACAAAGGTTTTTCCACAACCTTTTAACATATAAAGAGAAAGACAACATGTAACTAATAGTATACTAAAATACTTCTGTAGAAAGGTCATTATTTTAGGCTCCCCTAAACCCACTGAGCTGACTAGTAAATTGGTGATATGGGCAGGTTAACAACTGCAGAATTTACACTATGACTGAAAAACCAAGCTACGTCCTAGTTAACATACATTCAGACAGTCAGGGCCTGCAGGAAGCTAAAAGAGGGCATTTTTCGGGGGCTTCCCTGGTGGCGCAGTAGTTGAGAATCTGCCTGCCAATGAGGGGGACATGGGTTCGAGCCCTGGTCCGAGAAGATCCCACATGCCATGGAGCAACTAAGCCCGTGCGTCACAACTACTGAGCCTGCGCTCTAGAGCCCACGAGCCACAACTACTGAAGCCCGCATGCCTAGAGCCCGTGCTCCGCAACAAGAGAAGCCACAAAAATGAGAAGCCCACGCACCACAACAAAGAGTAGCCCCCGCTCGCCTCAACTAGAGAAAGACCGCACAGCAACAAAGACTCAACGCAGCCAAAAATAAATAAATAAATTTTAATAAATAAATGAGGGCATTTTTCTTTCCTTCCTCATGTTCCTTAAAATACCTTGAGACTACATTAATAGAATGGTTGTTTCAAAAGACAAATGGAACAATCAAAAAACTGAAACTTGCCCATTGTGTCCCAGTGTTCAATAAAGGGGAAAAAAGGAAGCAAATAGAGAAATAAACTATATCAGTAATGGCAACTGGCTTACCAGTAGGAGCACATATTATTGTGCTTTTTCCTTTCTGAGCAGGTAAAGCAAACTCTAGTTGGTAATTTCTTGGCTTCAATGGGCTGTAAGTATGAGGCACTGCTGTAAAACAAAAGAAACTAAGTTACCAAACAGTGACTGCTCTGAGAAATCAAGGCAACAGGTATTGTCCAACAGACAAGAATTCTGTCTCTAGAAAGAAAGGCCTCATTCAAGAAAGTTTAGAATCCTTGTCTTTAATCATTCCAGCTTCTGCACTGATTTTTGAAGTACAGAATTCTCCCCCAATGACAAAGTACCAATGGCAAAAAGGAAAAAAGAAAAAACCCACAAAGATTTCTTTCTGAAACAATCATGGAAGCCTAATAAGGAGAAACTAAAGCAAGAATGGCCTAATTCAGGGCAAGACAGATGGCCACCAGTTAAAGGAAATGCTGTATGAGACAAAACAACCACAAACCCCTCCAAGATCTTTGAAAAACACCTAATTGTGAATACTGAACTCCCAAAGTAATCTCTTATTGACGAACAACCATGCTTTGTAATTCTGCAGGCTCTCACATGGTATTCTCTCTTCATAGAATGAGAAGTTTTAAAAAATAATCAGAGGCTTTTCTCACTAACAGATAAGCATACAGAATATTAAGAGCTAGAAGAGACCTTGGAAATCATCTATTGAGTCCAACCTACCCATTTTAAAGAAAATGGGAATTTCTAAAAGGTTAAGTGAGTTCACTAAGGACCTTTATATGTCAGAAAAAATGAAAGCAATTTGCATTCACTGATTTTATTCTGGAATAACAAAAAATGTGTATCATTCGGTTGCAGAAGTAATCTATACATTTTCACCTTATGTTGTTATCCCCAAATCACATCTTTCTTCTAACACTATTCATTATCGATCCTAATTGTTTCCCTGATGCCCTTTTATAAATAACTCTTTACTATGGCTTATTATGCAACTCTCTGGTCTCCTCATGAAAATATGCTTCAAGAAACATTAAGTGGGCCTTATAGGGTCGTAGCTAACTTATGTGAGAATTAGAGAAAGGAGCCCCTTTTGGAGGACACAGACCCTCAGTGTATTGTTTGCCAAACAACACAGGCTGGATCTCAGCCCCACTCAACCTCTCAGCTCCACACATCTGTGCAGGACACACACTTCATCAACATACACTGCAGCCCTGAGATCTTGAGAGGAAACTGAGCAAGTGACTCACAAAAAGTAGAAGTATTTCTTTAGAAAGCAGGGCTGATTTTGGATTTCATAGACATTGAGTTTCTGGGAGGACTCTATTTGCATTTTCAATGTATACAAGCAAATACTTAGTGATAAAAGAAGACAAAAAAAGAAGGAAAAAAAAGGAAGAAGCTAGCAATAGCTATGGAAGGGAGAGAATGACATTTTTAATTACAGAGAAAGTATCCATTTTAATATAAATTCTCTTTTCTTTCTTACTTTTCCTTAAATACCTTTTCATTAGGCTATGACTTTTGGCACTGCAAAACATGACCCCACACAAAATACCTAAAGAGCATCATTATGGAAAAGAACAAACGATGCTGAGTACTTGAAGAAGGGCATGAATTCTGACTAACATTCTGGTTTTCTGGTTCTTCCCTGTAGAAAATCTATACATCCAAAGCTTTCATTTCATCATCCTCAAGATCTTTCATTTTGACATCTTTTGCACCTTTATGAGACCAAAACACATCTTAGAATCTTTACGTTATTTGATTACAATCTTGATGGTGAACGCCCTACAAAGAGATCATAATACTAAAATTTTAAACTTCCATTAAGATTTCTCACAACTACTCCCTCCACCTTTTAAAACAACCAAAGGAATCATTTTTATTTCAAATTGAAATCTCAATTTGGAGTTTGAACTCCAGTGTCATTTAGAACTTTATTATTCAAAGTGTG
Source organism: Kogia breviceps (assembly GCF_026419965.1). Classification (NCBI taxonomy): domain Eukaryota; kingdom Metazoa; phylum Chordata; class Mammalia; order Artiodactyla; family Physeteridae; genus Kogia; species Kogia breviceps. The sequence continues at coordinate 43,079,108 of NC_081317.1, read as the reverse complement.
AAACATGGACCAGCAACTTCTTTAGGCGCTTGTTAGAAATGCAGACTCTTGAGCCCCGAATGAATCAGAATCTGCATTTTAGCAAGCTCCCCCGTGATTTACAATCAAACCAAAGAGAAGCACGATTTAGCAGACACTCATGTCTTCCATTCCTGACCCGACCCAAGAAATCAGATGTGTATTTAGACAGATAATTTCTGGAACAATTTGGGATCTTAAAGAAGCCTACAAAAGGCTAAGACCAGATACTCAGATGGTTTACCAAACTCAACTTTTAAAATAATGCTCTGGGCTTCCCTGGTGGCGCAGTGGTTGAGAGTCCGCCTGCCGATGCAGGGGACGCGGGTTCGTGCCCTGGTCTGGGAGGATCCCACGTGCCGCGGAGCGCCTGGGCCCGTGAGCCGTGGCCACTGAGCCTGTGCGTCCGGAGCCTGTGCTCTGCAACGGGAGAGGCCACAGCAGTGAGAGGCCCGCGGTAAAAAAAAAAAAAAAAAAATTAAAATAATGCTCTGAGAAGATGTTATTAGCTTCAGGAAGCCAAATGATGGCTCAGATACTTAATCACAACAGATTCTTTTTTCCAATCCTGTTCTAGTTCAGTTCCAGATGGCTTCCAGGCAAGAGAACCAGGCAATGTCCATCATGATTCTACTCTGAAAAGGGGATGAGTCCTGGAGTTTGAACCTGTAACTCTAGAATTTTCAAGCTATTTCTCTGATAATCTAAACCCAGACAGCGAGCTCAGACTCTGCCTTACCCAAATGCTTTGGGCAGGATGGGCTAATTCTGGATGAGAGTGGTTTGTTAGGGGTTATATACAACCTAACTAATTCTGTAGATTAAAAAAACAGAACCCAATTTCACGCTGGTCTCTCACTAGAGATGTAACCATGAGTATTTGCAGGGGAAAATGCCTCTGACAGTGAGAGAAAAACAGGCAGGACTGAAGGAAGCCCTAAGTAGAACTATGAGGAAGGGAATGTTTTCAGACCCTCCCACCCTTCCAAACAGTGTACCTTTCTCCACCATCCACAGTTCACTAAACTTGCTCTCTTCTTTCTCCAATGCAAGTTTCAAAGTTTTGGGCCAGTTCTCCTTGTCTGATCTGAGAAGGCATTCAACCATTTTCTCTGCACCTGCCATCAGCCCCTTGTTGGAACAAATCTAAGCAAGACAAATGCAGTTGATTGATCAAGTTCAAAAGTTTTCATTTTATGAGTTTTTACTGAAAAAATATCAATTCAACTACTATCTGATTTAAAATCACTGTGTACTTTGGTTCACTAGATCTCCTTCATGACCGTTCTTGCCCCATCCAACTCAGTCTTTTAAGATACCCTTTCCTTCATCCTTGTCCTCTACATGTGATATCAACATGTCAAGCCATGTGTTCTTACCTCCTCTGAGATGTTATATGTATCATCATCAGCTCTATTAGGAAGACAATGAACCTATCTGACACCCATTCAAAATATGGGTATATTGGCATAGGTATATTTGGAAGGATATGACAAAATATTAACAAATGCTTTTTTCTGGGTAGTGCGACTTACATGACTTTTATTATTAATCACAATAATTAAAATTTATTGAGCACTTATTATTATGTGCCAGGGATATGTAAGCACTTTACATATATTATCTCATTCAATTCCTACAAAAATACCATATTAATAAGGTACTATTATTATTTTTATTTTATACAGGAAGAAACAGAGGCTTAGAGAAACTAAATAACTTGCCTAAGATAACACCACTAGTAAGTGGTTGAGTTTAGATTAACAAAATTTGTGTCCAGAGCCTGAACACTTAACCACTGGAGTCCATAGCCTTTTTTCTTTTTTTCCTTTTTCTTTTTTTAATTAATTAATTAATTTATTGGCTGTATTGGGTCTTCATTGCAGCACGTGGGCTTTTCTCTAGTTGCGGTGAGAGGGGGCTACTCTTCGTTGCGGTGTGCAGGCTTCTCATTGCGGTGGCTTCTCTTGTTGTGGAGCATGGGCTCTAGGCATGCGGGCTTCGGTAGTTGTGGCACATGGGCTCAGAAGTTGTGGTTTGCAGGCTCTAGAGCGCAGGCTCAGTAGTTGTGGCACACGGGCTTAGTTGCTCCATGGCATGTGGGATCTTCCCGGACCAGGGCTCGAACCCATGCCCCCTGCATTGGCAGGCAGATTCTTAACCACTGTGCCACCAGGGAAGCCCCCTTTTTTCTTTTTATTTGCTAAACTGTTTGGTTGTATTTAAATTTACATAAAATATTATTCCTAAAAGTAATAAAATAATTTTATCTGATAATAGGGCAAACCTGAAAAAAACTTGTGACACAAAAATTACTCAGATCACAATTAAAAATACTCTTCTAGGTAATTATGCCTTAGATTTGAGGACTTTCGTAGATTTCAATGATCTTGCTCAGGTCTAAAATAGTATAGAAAATAGAAGACATTCCTCATGTTCAAATTTTTCCCCCAAATTCAATATTTAATATTAATTAAAATACCTGAATAATTTCTTCACATTCCTGATTAATTAAACGTTCAGATATTTCAGGAATGATACCTTTTGGATTGATCATGGTTTTAAATTCTGGTTGTAAACTCTTTAAAAGTAATTGTACAACCTTTCAATTTTTTGGAAATCCCAACTTTCAATGGCATCATAAAGTCCAGAATAACCTGAAAAGTAGGAAGAAAATGGGGCTTTTAGAACACTAACTAGAAAATACTTTGAGATTAGTATCATAGAAATCATGTTTGAATATTCAGTGAGAGAAATGAAAACATATCTGTAAATCACCTCCATTATTTATGATCTTTTAAAAAGAAAATTCAGTATTCATTTTAGGCACCCCACATTTCAGGTCCTCTAACAATGTTTACCATCTCTTAGGAGAAAGTACTAAGGATAAATCTGAAGTCTTACATTTGGTCTTAGTATGAAATCTTCTTTCCAAGGTACCCCATGGACTTCACCTCAACCTCTGATTTGTCTTTCAAATGAGTCAAACTGTCATGCTATTAAGTATCTCCTCAGTGCAAAGTAGTAAAAAGGGCCAAAAGAAATCAAAATTTTAATTCCTGCCCCTCAGGGGCTTACCTCCTACATTATTCCAAGAAAAGAATAGTAAGCATAATGGGAAATTTGAGGGGAAAAAATTATTTTCAACTGTAATAATCCAAGAATGCTTGGCCCTAAGATTCTCTTAGCAGAATAACCAGGCTTGTCTGACTATAAGGCCCACACTCTTTTCTTAGGCTATAAAGACTATAAGCACAAAATGAGCACAGATGAACCTACTACCAGACTTAAGAACTAGAATATTCCAGTACCTTTGTGGGTGTATGCCTCCTCTCTCCCACCCTTCTATCTTCCTTCAAAGATACCACCATCCTGTATTTGATTTATCACTCTTGATTTTTTTTTGAATAGTTGCATGGCCTATGTTCAGTTCCCTATACAATACACATTTAGTTTAAGCTTGTTTGAAACATTATAATTATATCCTACTAAATGCAATTTTCTCAGATTTTTAAAAAAGTTAAATATTACATTTTTAAGTTTCACCTGTGTTGTCATCTGTAGCTATGTTCGTACATTTTCATTGCAGTATAATAGACTCTTATGAATATCATAAAATTTATTTATCCATTTTCCTCTTGAAGGATACTGGGGTTGCTTCCAGTTTTGTTTGTTTGCTTGCTTGTTTTTGGCATTACAAATTGATTACACTATGAACATTCTTATATGTGTATTCTGGAATATATGTGTTAAGAGTTCTTCTAGGGCATATATCAATACTTAAGAGTGAAACTGCTGGACAAAAGGATACAGGAGAGTTGAACCATACAAGATGATGACAACTGTTTTTCAAAACAGTTGTAGCATTTATACTCCCTATTGTGATCCTTAAGTTTTCCCATTATTAAAAATCCTCTTCAAAACTTCACACTATTGGACTTCTTAAATTTTGCTATCTAGCACTTATAAAATGCTATCTCATTGTGTTCCTAATTTACAATTTCCCAATTGTTATCTGGACTGAGAATCTTTTCATATGTCTATTAACCTTTCATGCTCCCTATTCTTTGAAGTGTCAGTATCTTTTGCCTTGTAAATGTTTTCTTTCTTTTTCTAATTGATTTTGAAGCCTTTTTAAATACATTACGGATACTAATTCTTTGGTGATTATATATATATATATATATATATATATATATATATATATATATTTTTTTTTTTTTTTTTTTTTTTTTTTTTTTTTTGCGGTATGCGGGCCTCGCACTGCTGTGGCCTCTCCCGCTGCGGAGCACAGGCTCCGGACGCACAGGCCCAGCGGCCACGGCTCACGGGCCCAGCCGCTCCGCGGCACGTGGGATCCCCCCGGACCAGGGCACGAACCCGTGTCTCCTGCATCGGCAGGCGGACTCTCAACCACTGCGCCACCAGGGAAGCCCGGTGATTATATATTTTGAAAATGCCCTCTCCCAGTTTGTCACTTGTTTTTTCACTTTCTGTATAGTGTTTTTTGATAAACAGATGTTCTTAATTTTAATGTTATCAAGTTTATCAATCTTTTATAGTTAATGCTTTAATGTCTCATCTCATAAATCCTGCCATATCCCAAGGTCATAAAAATGCTCTTCTGTATTCTTTTCTAAAATTGTAAAAATTTTGTAAAGCCCCTATCACATGTCTAGCACTCAGTAAATAGTGACTATTATTTATAAAGCTGAAGGATTATATCCACTTTTCCATTCTTTTGTTCTTACAGTTAACAATAAATGTTGGCTATTATAACCAGAGGTTAATAGGTACCATTGAGAGTCAGTGTGGTATAGTAAAATAAGCACAGAATCTGAATTCAAATCCCAGCTCTGCCCTTACAGGCTATAATCACAAACAATTCACAATCTGTGAGCCTCAATTCCCTATCTGTAAAATGGGAATGAAAACAGTACCTACATCCCAGAGTTATGAGAATCAAATGATATAATCCATTTAAAGGACTTGGCATGCAGTAAGCCCTTATTATACAATGCCCAAATCTGTCTATCCATTCATTCCTCCTGACTGCAGTAATCAAAATGATTGAGTGCCTGGGAATGATATTGGTATGGCCTATGAAAAATTCTGTTAGAAAGATGAATGGATAAAGAAGATGTGGCACATATATAAAACGGCATATTACTCAGCCATAAAAAGAAATGAAACTGAGTTATTTGTAGTGAGGTGGATGGACCTGGAGTCTGTCATGCAGAGTGAGGTTAGTCAGAAGGAGAAAAACAAATACCGTATGCTAACACATATATGTGGAATCTAAGAAAAAAAATGTCATGAAGAGACTAGGGGTAGGACGGGAATAAAACACAGACCTACTAGAGCATGGACTTGAGGATATGCAGAGGGGGAAGGGTAAGATGTGACGAAGTGAGAGAGTGGCATGGACATATACACACTGCCAAACGTAGGGTGGATAGCTAGTGGGAAGCAGCCTTATGGCACAGGGATATCAGCTGGGTGGTTTGTGACCACCTAGAGGGTGGGAGGGACGGAGATGCAAGAGGGAAGAGATATGGGAACATACGTATATGTATAACTGATTCACTTTGTTGTAAAGCAGAAACTAACACACCACTGCAAAGCAATCATACTCCAATAAAGATGTTAAAAAAAAATTCTGTTAGAAGTCTAGGTTAGTCATTTCTACCCAATTCACACAAATATTTTGCTGTTTATAATTCCCTGAATGGAAACTTGGATCCTTTTACTATATGGTCCCATCTAACCATAATTTCTGTGTTTGCAAATCTCACCATATGCCTGTTTATTTGAAAAGAAAAAAAATTAAAATTGTTAAAATTTTGCCATTAAGAAGAATTAAGTCTTTAATTCTTTTGATTTATTGTGTGTGTGCGAGTGGGTGCGTGTGCATGGAATGAGGTAAGGAATACAAATTTAGTTGTATCCACATGGATATGAAAGTTAGGGTTTGGTTTGCCTGGTTCTCAACATTATCCTGTTTAAAGTAGCCCATTGTAATTTATCAAAAAGCCCCTCCTTTCCGAGTGATCCCCGTTTCCCAGTGATCTTCAATACATCGGGTTTCTATAAATATATGAGTTCGATTGAAGGCTCTCTATTCCATTTCATTGGTCAGTTGTTCAATGCCAGGACCAGCATTACACTGTCTCAATGCCTATGGTTTTTAATAAATCTTGATATCTAGAAAGGGAAACCCCAACCTACTTAATTTTTCTTTAGCGGTGTATTGACTATTCTTGGGTCATAATTCTTCCACACACATTTTAGAATTAGTCTGTCAAGTTCATGAAAAAGCATGCGGGATTTTTATTTGGAATTGTATTGAATATATAGATCAATGTAGGGTATACTACATTGATACATTTTTTGTGTTTTTTTTGCAGTACGCGGACCTCTCACTGTTGTGGCCTCTCCCGCTGCGGAGCACAGGCTCCGGACGCACAGGGTCAGCAGCCACGGCTCATGGGTCTAGCCGCTCCATGGGATGTGGGATCTTCCCGGACCGGGGCACGAACCCGTGTCCCCTGCATCGGCAGGCAGACTCTCAACCACTGCGCCACCAGGGAAGCCCGACATTGATACTTTTATGGTATCAAGTCTTCCTCTCCACGTGCATAGGTATATATCTCCACTTAGCTAGGACTTCTTTTTTGGGGGGGCCATGCCGCACGGCTTGCAGGATTTCAGTTCCCCAGCCAGGGATTGTATCCAGGCCATGGCAGTGAAAGAACAGAATCCTAACCACTAGACCACCAGGGAACTCCCTAGGACTTCTTTAATACTTTTCAATAAACTTTTATCATTTTCTCCATTCAGACTCTACACATCTTTTGCTAGGTTTATTCCGAAATATAACTTTTGTTACTGTTATAAATGGTATTTCATTTTGGATTACATTTTCAATTTTTTCCAGTGGGTGGAAATACAATTAATTTTTTAAAATAAATTTATTTTATTTATTTATTTTTGGCTGCACTGGGTCTTCATTGCTGCTTGCAGCCTTTCTCTAGTTGCAGCAAGTGGGGGCTACTCTTCATTGTGGTGCACGGGCTTCTCATTGCGGTGGCTTCTCTTGTTGCGGAGCACGGACTCTAGGCATGTGGGCCTCCGTAGTTGTGGCACGTGGGCTCAGTAGTTGTGGCTTGCAGGCTCCAGAGCGCAGGCTCAGCAGCTGTGGCACACGGGCCCAGCTGCTCCACGGCACGTGGGATCTTCCTGGACCAGGGCTCGAACTCAGTTCCCCTGCATTGGCAGGCAGGCTCTCAATCACTGCACCACCAGGGAAGCCCACTAATTTTTATATACTGATCTAATATCCAATAAACTTGCTAAACTGTCCCGTTAGTTATAATAATCTCTCTGTAGATTCCTTTGGATATTTCAAGTAGACAATTACAGCATCTGCCTGAAAATAGTCTTTACGTTGCCTTAGATTAAGAGACATGAACTAAATGTGGATACTTATAAATTAATAGTATTTCACTTTTACAGCATTTTGAAACAGTTGAGTAATATACTCTGATTTGTGAGTAAAAAGGATGAACTAACCTGCTTGGTCAAGGGCATCCAAAAAGCCGCAGAACCAGCTTTCCTCCTGGCTCCAACAGGAACTGGAGAAAAAGTGAGGCAGCCTCCATTGGGCCCTTGTTGTTTTTCTCAGCCTGAATATGCTGCATCTCATCTACAAAACAGAAGCAAGAGTGGCATCAAACTGCAGAAACTAATCATTGGAAGTAAAACCATTAATCATTGGAAGGGTTGGTTGTCAGACCAACTTTCTCAAATGGGACTGCGGAGTATAACAAATCACGCAACGAAACGAACTGCAGGAAGGCAGCAAGTTCTCTGCCCAGGCCAATCACACCCATTCTTGACCAACCCCGCCTCCCATCCTCTCTGGAAACTTCTCAATAGTTTGGTGTGGAAGTCTGGGAACACGCTGGAGGGCAGTCCTTAAGAAAAGGAGTTTCTTAAAGATGTTTGCAAGAGTCTCCCCATAACAAGGGAGAAGTCAGGGTAGCACCGGGTTAGGTGGAAGAACAAAGTCTTCTTCTAACATTTTGATAGCTTCTTGTTTAAAAGTCTAAATTAATTACAGGACTAAAAGAGTGTGAGGATAGGACCACTCATGTCATCAGTAACAATTACACTGGACACAGCAAGCAGAGTTAGGATAAACAGAGATACTTTCATGGACCTTTTTCCAGGCTTTTGCTAAGATGTGTAAAAAAAATAATAAACAGAAATCTCAATTAAATAGAGTCAGGAGACCAGAAGGGGGCGCTCTCATGCCCTGTGAACATAGCAGAGCCCAAGAGGAAGAAGACAGACTCTTCTCTCCTAGCAACGACTCAGCCAATGAAAAGCCATAGACTCTTTGTTTACTACAGCCCTCCCAGCCTCCTTTCCTCTCTAAAAAAGTGTTCTCCCTTTGCCCTACAGGGACTTGCACATAGCTGCCACGGTTGGAGACCCCAGACTGCAATTCTCTGCTGACCCTGAAAAAACCCATCTTTGCTGGAGAAATATCTGGCAGTCTATTCATTTCAGGTCAACAGACAGTAGGAAATATAGTAGAAAAGAGAAAGCAAAAGAAGCTAAAGAGAAACACAGTTAGGTCAGGTAACAGAAAACTATCCACCAACCAGCTGGCTTCGCATGACCTGACATTTGATAATTTTCCATTTTTTTCCCCATTGTCAATGGAATGTAAATTCCAATGGAGTAAGCCAGTTGTCTGGCTGGTTAACCTCTGTATTTTCAGAGTTTAGAAGAAGACCTAGTACTTAATATACACTTAACAAAGGTATGCTGAGTGAATGCAAGAAGAAAGGAAAGAATGCATTCCTTCTCTGCAACACTAAAACAAACCTTTCTAAAGTGTAAAATTCAATAGTTTTTAGAGTTTTAAATCTAATTTTAGTGCCTTTTCCTCACTGTAAAAATAGATCTTGTACCCATTAGCAGTCATCCCCATTTCCCCTCCCCCTAGCCCCAGGTAACCACTAATCTTCTTGGGTCTCTATGGATTTGCCGGTTTCGGACATTTCATATGAATGGAATCAGATAATAGGTGGTCCTTGTGGTCCTTCACTTAGCATAATGTTTTCAAGGTTCATCTATTGTGTATCATTTATCATTCAATCCTTTTCCTTGCTAAATAATATGTCATTGTACGGATACACCACATTTTGTCTATCCATTCATCAGTTAATGGGCATTTAGGTTGTTTCTACATGTTGTCTTTTATGAATAGTAATGCTATGAACATCCAAGTACAAGTTTTTGTGTGGACATATGTATTCATTTCTCTTGAGTATACACCTAGGCATGAGATTGCTGGGTCCTATGGTAACTCCATGGTTAACACTGTAAGGAATTGCCAACCTGTTATCCAAAGGAGCTGCACCATTTTACAGTCCTACCAGCAATTTATGAGGATTCCAATTTCTATACATCCTTGCTAACACTTTTTACTACCTTTTTAATTTTAGCCATCTATATTAGTTTCCTGTGTCTGCAGTAACAAATTACCACAAATTGGGTGGCTTAAAACAATAGAAACTTATTCTCTACAGTTCTGGAGGCCAGAGTCTGAAACCAAGGTGCTGGCAGGGCCACACTCTCCCTGAAGGCTGTAAGGGACAAGGCATTCCTTGTCTCTTCCAGCTTCTGGTGGCTGTTGGCATTCCTTGGCTTGCGGCCACATCACTCCACTCTCTGCCTCTTTCTTCACATTACCTTCCCCTCTGTTTGTCTGGCAGTCGCATCACTACAATCTCTGTCTCTGCCTTCACATGCCATTCTCTTTGTTCCTCTGTGTCTTCACATGGCTGTCTTCTTAGGAGGACACCAATCATATTTGATCAGGAGCCCAACCTACTCCAGGATGACCTCATCTTAACTAACTACCTCTGTAAAGATGCTATTTCCAAATAAGGTCACATTCTGAAGCCTGGGGTTAGGACCTCAATATATCTTTTTGGGGGGATAATTCATAAACCATAACAGTAACCTATCTTGTCACCTATCCCAGCATCCTTGGGCACACAACCCTTTGCAATATTTAATCCTTTTCCTAAACCTAGTCCTTACAGCTGGGTTCTTGCTCCCAGGCTTCGCTGCTGTTTGTTCTTCCGCTAGACGTGCTACCTATGAGCCATTACGGATAGTCCACATGGAGGTCCAGATTCCTCTAATCACAACTGAGACCTTCCCAGGTAAACTGACTTGCCATATCCTGGGCAGTTTAGTTTTACTCTGCACATGGTTGGGCCCACTGTGATGCTGCCTGGCCCCAACGTCTGCTGCTACTAGGTAGTGTTACTTTCCTCAAAAGCACTGGGAGTTCAATGCATGGAAACTCGCATTTTTGGCAGGCAGTATCTCTCACTCCTTTTGCCATCCTGGCCACTCTGTGATGCTATCCTCAGCTCCCCAAGGCATAATTTCTTGGTCTTTCCCTGTGCTTTCTCAGTTAATTTACCTGCCTCTGACTGGAGCGCTGACACTGCATAGTACATAGTAATCATTTGGGGGCCTGTCTTCTCTCTTAGACTGTGACCATGAGCATGTTGTACTCATTTTATCTGCATCTTTGTCTTCTAATCATCAACAAAGTGCCCAGCTCATGCATGTGTCCAGAATATGTTAAAGGAATGGACAAATTCTTAGAATATTGCCCACCAGCACCCTTCCAGGATAAGGGTTAGTCTTGACTCCAGAGGCATATTGAAAAAAATCTGTAGCCCACACCCAGGTCTACATTGAAACATCCTGGATAACTTGTGAATAGGCAAAGCCCTGAGGTACCCCAGTCACCAAGCAAGCTCTCCAGAAGAAACATGGCTGCAGTGCTCCTTTCGCAAGAGGCAACTCATGCACAATATCCAACATGTGGAGAGAAGGATTATAGCAAGAGATAGTGGATGTTGCTAGTGTAATTTAAACATATTGGTGTATGTGTGTGGGGGGGGGGGATGTATGGGCATAAGGAGAGTATGGATAAGCCCCCACTGCCTTCTAATGAGGGCAAAAAAAAATGAGTCAAAAAGCTTCTAGCCAGCCATAATGCTCTTTAGTGTCTGTGCTCCTTCACTGAATCCTGATGATAAAATATATTTGTCACAGTTAAGGTTAACCAACAGAATCCAGAGCTTCCAAAGCAGCCAAGAAAAAAAAAAAATAGGGAAGAGAGAACTTTATCAATCTAACAGAAGACAGAAAGAGATGGGGAGAAAGCAAAGAGTTTGTGATAAAATATAAAGAAATGAACAGGAAAGATGTTAACCAACTAAATGAAAACAGCTGCCTCCAGGGAAGGGCTCGAAATAAAAACTCTATGGTATCATTAACAGTCAAAAATAAGAAAATATTATACAGTGTTCTTCAGCTTGCTTTTCTAACTTAACTTCTGGTGTTTTTATTGTGATTGTATTGTAACTATAAATTAAAACTAATATATATTAAAAGCTATCCCACTTATGTGCTCCCTTAGCACACTACGGTTTTCCATCAAAGCACTCACCACACTTTATGACCATTGTTCTGTTACTTGCCTTCACAAGTGCACTCTAATCTCTTAGGGCAGGAACCACTTCTATAGAGCTCACCAGTGAACCCTCAGTTCCTAATAGGATGCTTCCTGTTAGATAATATGTGTAGTAATATGTGTTAATTGTCTCCAATACTAGCCTAATGCCTAAAACACACCTTAACTGGGGTTAAGTTGCTGGTAATTGAATCAATACACGAGTGCCTGAAAGGATGGGATTCCTAGCATTGTTAGGGTTTCACTCATTCCAAGGATTTCTAGAAGGGACAGATGTCTTGCATGGCTTACATTCTCCAAGGGCCCAAGATACTCTTTTGTTACTTTTCTCTGAGCACAACTAGAAAGTAGGGGTCTATTTGTGTTGGTGGCATTCTTCCACTCCTCACTCCCCAACCTGTGCTTTGGTTTTGCACAGCAATTAGCACTCAAGTTACCTGTCTGCTTTAATGCAATTTCCAAAAACCACCTCACATCAGGAAAGCTACATAGGCACTTAGAGCAGATTCCTTCTCTCATCTCAACCCTTCCAGGCACCACCTCTCTTCTCTTCTCCCCAAGCCTCTGCTCACCTCTGCCACAAAGTACTTCAATACAAATTTGTAAAGCCATTATCCATCATCAAGGGACTTATAAACCACATGGAAACACCTGAATTGAAGCCTAAAGCCATTCACTCCAGGGAGTCTTGCTCCTCTCATAATTCAAAAGGATTCATGCACCCCAGTGTTCACAGTAGCACTATTTACAATAGCCAAGACATGGAAGAAACCTAAATGTCCACTGACAGAGGAATGGATAAAGAAGATGTGGTACATGTATACAATGGAATATTACTCAGCCATAAAAAAGAATGAAATAATGCCATTTGCAGCAACACGGATGGACCTAGAGATTATCATACTAAGTGAAGTAAATCAGACAGAGACAAATACCATATGATATCACTTATATGTGGAATCTAAAAAAGTGATACAAATGAACTTATTGACAAAACAGAAACAGACTCACAGACTTCGAAAAGAAACTTATGGTTACCAAAGGGGAACCCTAGGGGAGAGGGATAAATTAGGAGTCTGGGATTAATGTATACACACTACTACATGTAAAATAGATAATCAACAAGCACCTACTGTATAGCACAGGGAACTCTACTCAATATTCTGTAATAACCTATATGGGAAAAGAATCTGAAAAAGAATGGATATATTTACATGTATAACTGAATCACTTTGCTGTACACCTGAAACTAATACAACACTGTAAATCAACTATACCCCAATATAAAATAAAAATTAAATTTAAAAAAGTTTCCGATATTTGCCAGTGCAAATAAGATCCAGATCCGGCAGAGTAAGCCTCAACTTCCTTTGAGTTCTGACAGCACTTTGCAATCATTTGTGTACTTCTGTCCTCAACCATCTCCCATCTCCAAACCCTTGGACTTTAAAGTATTTTAAGTAAGGCCTTGTATCTTATTCTGAATCTCTGATGTCAGCCCAAAGACAAACACAGGAGACGCTAAGTATTAGTAGAAATAAATGAAATGGACAGCGACTTGTTTCCCCAGCTTTAAATCTAAATAGATGTGCCCCCCTATGCAAGTCATTTCACCTCGCTGGGGCTCAGTTTCCCCATCTGGACCTCCAAATGCTCCTCAAACTCTTGACAATCTCTAGTCTAAAACGCTGTGGAGATCTTGCCACAAACCCGGTGTTCCCACTAAGCTACCTGTATTGATTGAAAGACTGGGGGGAAAAAAGCAAGGCGGAAATAAGTCCTGAACTGTTTTCTCGCCCCAAGGGGCAAGCGCCGCTGGGAACCACTCACTGTCCCTAAACCAGGGGGTCACGTAGCTCAAGACATAGGTAGAGTTCACGATGTTCCTGACCTGGTTCCAGAAGGCGTGCATTCTGCCGCTGCTCGGCGGTCCTGCCCGCGGCTCCGCTCCCCGCGAGTTCCTCGCCTCGCCTGCGCTCCGCTCCCTGCGCTCAGCTCCCAAGAAAGCCCCGCGAGCCGGGAGGGATTGTCCAAGAAAAGCACCCAGCGCCGAGAGGCGGAGCTGCAGGGAAACCAGGACTGCCAAGGAAAAATCGAAACTGTGATCAGGGGTGGGAGACGGCGGCCGCCCAGTCTCCGCTCACGCAGGTCTCCTGCGCGGTTTCGTTTCCTCTCTGGCTGACGGGCCCTCCCACCCGCGGGCGCACGCTGACCCAGAGGGACCCAGGAAGACCCCTGCGAATTGCTTTCTGATGTTCATTTTATTCATCTTACTTTCTATTTTGCTTTTACAGAGGTAAAATTTAGTTAAAATAAAATGCACAGATTTTAATTTACAATTCTGAGTTTTGGAAAATGTATGCGGGTGTAACCACCTTCCCCAGGTTGTGTGGGTTCTGTGGCCAAGTGTCTTAACTTTACAGGGTTCTGTCACCTGTCTTCCAAAATGGCCGTCCCATGGTCCCTTCCCTCCTGGAGTGTGAGACAGCTCCAGGTGATGCACATCCAGGAAATACACGCGTCGGTCAATTTTTTGTTCGCTTGCTTGGTTTGGTTTGGGTTTTTGCCAGGTGTGAAATGGTGCATTATTGTCAAATATGTGTACTCCAGATATCTTCTCCCAGTCTGTGACTTATTTCATTTTCTTCAAGGTGTCTTTTCAGCACAAATCTGTTTTGGTGCAATCTAATTTGCAGGGTTTTAAAAAAATTTGTTTGCTGCCTTTTGTGTCCTCTTTAGTAAATCTTTGCCTACTCCAAGGTCATAAATATATTCTGTGTTTTCTTTAAGAGTCTTTGTGCTTTTAGCTTTTACGTTTAGGTTATGACCATATCAAATTAATTTTGTTGTGGCGTGAGGCAGAGGTCAAGGTTTCATTTTATTCCTGCACTTGTTCCACACAAACTGTTTCATTTGTTGAAAACTCTTCCTTCTCCCATTGAATGGCCTCTGGCACCTTTATCAAAAGAAAAAAAAAAAAAAAACAGTTGACTGACTGTATGTGTGAAGGTCTATTTCTAACTCTATTCTGATCCACTTATCTAGTTGCTGATACTGCTTTATTCTTCTTTGTGAAGATTATATTGATTATTCTGGGATTTTGACTATATTGGGATTTTTTTTTTTTTTTCCCGTACGCGGGCCTCTCACTGTTGCGGCCTCTCCCGTTGCGGAGCACAGGCTCCGGCCACAGCTGACGGGCCGAGCTTCTCCGCGGCATGTGGGATCTTCCTGGACCGGGGCACGAACCCGTGTCCCCTACATCGGCAGGCGGACTCTCAACCGCTGCGCCACCAGGGAAGCCCTATATTGGGATTTTGATCAGAATTACATTAAACCTACAGATGAACTTGAGAAGTGTTTTTTTTTTTTTTTTTTCGGTACGCGGGCCTCTCACTGTTGTGGCCTCTCCCGTTGCGGAGCACAGGCTCCGGACGCGCAGGCTCAGCGGCCATGGCTCACGGGCCCAGCCGCTCCCGCAGCATGTGGGATCTTCCCAGACCGGGGCACGAACCCGCGTCCCTTGCACCGGCAGGCGGACTCTCAACCATTGCGCCAACAGGGAAGCCCGAGAAGTGACATTTTTAACAATGTCAAGCCTTCGAACCCACGAACGTAAATTTTCATTTATTTAAGTTTATTAATTTCCCTCCGCAATATTTTATAGTTTGAAGAGTACAGATCTTCTACATATCTGTTAAATTTATTCTTAACTATTTTATGTTCTTTGATACTACTGTAAATTGAATTGTTTTTAAAGTTTCATTTTCAAAATTTTTGTTGCTAGTATATAGAATTCACTAATTCACTTATTAGTTCTAGTGATTATTCTATAGTTTTCTTTAAAATCTCTAGGTAAACAATCATGTCATTTTTGAATACATGGTTTTTACTTCTTCTTTTCCAATCCTTATGCCTTCTATTTTGCTTCCTTTCCTTATGGCACCTCCTATGGCTTCTAACAGAAAGTTGAATAAAACTGGTGAGAATTGGCACCCTTATTACTTGTCTCAGCAGGGAAACAATGTTTCACTTTAATTACAAAGTTTGTAACAGAGAAGGACAAACCTGACTCCATACTGAATCTATTCCTTTAGCTCTAACCTTGTGCTCTGTTGCCTGTGCTTAGTCATGCTGGCTCTGCACCAAGGGCTCGTCAAACAAAAAATATTGCCTCCAGACTGAAATACACAGGATAGCGCATTCTCAAGGCTCTGACCTTTAAATGTATAACACTTTTCCATTCATAATAGAGATTAAAAGTTGCAGAACAGAGAATAACATTTGTCTTGTTGCAGGTTTATAGGAACATGTGACCAGACCTACCTTGACAGCTGCAAGAAGAAAGGATTCCTGCACCAAGAAGTCTGCAGCAACCAGCCACACCCCCTCCCCTTTTGGTATAAAAGAAGCCTGAATTCTGACTTGGGCAAGATGGTTCTTTAGTACGCTAGTCCACCATCTTCACAGTCCACTGGCTTTCCGAATAAAGTCGCTGTTCCTTGCCCCAACACCTCATCTCTTGATTTATTGGCCTGTCGTTTGGTAAGCAATACAAGCTTGCACTTGGTAAACAAGTTGGCCATTGGTTTTTCTTAGATGCCCTTTATCCGATTGTTTTCTTGTATTCCTAGTTTGCTCAGTTTTTATCATTAATCGGTGTTGAATTTCTCAAATGTTTTTTTCTGTATCTATTGAGGTGATCATATATTGTTAACATACTAAACATTGATATTTATTTATTTATTTATTTAGGCTGTGTTGGGTCTTTGTTGCTATGTGCCGGCTTTCTTTCTAGTTGTGGCGAGCGGGGGCTACTCTATGTGGTGGTGCGTGGGCTTCTCATTGTCGTGGCCTCTCTTGTTGAGGAGCATGGGCTCTACACGCGCGGGCTTCAGTAGTTGTGGCACACGGGCTCTAGAGCACAGGCTTAGTAGTTGTGACAAACGGGCTTAGTTGCTCCGCGGCATGTGGTTTCTTCCCGTAGCAGGGCTCGAACCCATGTCCCCTGAATTGGCAGGTGGATTCTTAACCACTGCGCCACCAGGGAAGCCCCATTGATTGATTTTTGAATATTAAACCAACCTAGAACTCTTGGGATAAATCCCATCTGGTCATGATGTAGCACCCTTTTAAAAATTATTCTTTTCTCCTACTTCCTTCGGGTTTAATTTGCTCTTTTTTTACTAGCTTGTTAAAGTAGAAGTTTAGATCACTAATTTTATACATCTTTCTTTCCTAATATAAGCATTTAAGGTTATAAATTTCCCTTTTCTCATCTAAGTTCTAACATCCCATCAGTTTTGGTACATTGTATTTTCAATGTCATTCCATTTGAAATAGTTTCTAATATCCCTGTGATTTCTTCTTTAACCTATGAGTTAATTAGAAATGTGCTGTTTATTTTTCAAATATTGGGAATTTCCTAAACAGCTTGATGTTATTGACTTCTGATTTTTAAATGTTGTGATCCAAAAGCATACATTGTAAGATTTCAGTCTTTTGAAATGTACTGAAACTTGCCTTATGGCCCAGCATATAATGACTGTCTTGATATATCAAGTATCTTCTAGATACACTTAAGAAGAATGTGTATTCTGCAGTTCTTGAGTATAATGTTTGATAAATTTCAATTATGTCAGGTTGGTTTTATTAGTGTGGTTCTAATCTTCTATATCCTTACTAATTTTGTCTACTTGTTATATCAAGTAGTGAGAGGGGGTGTTAAAATCTCCAACTATGATTATTGATTTGTCCATGTGTCCCTTTTGTTCTATCAGTTTTTCCTTCATAAATTTTGTAGCTCTGTTATTAGATGCATACACATTTAGGATTGTTTTTTTCCCGATAAATTATGTGTTTATAATTATGAAATGTATTTTTGATACTTGTTATATCAAAGTCTACGTCATGTGTTATTACAAAACCTGTAACAGCTTTCTTATGCTTACTGTTTGCAGTAAGGATCTCTTTTCCATGCTATTCCTTTCAACCTCTGTTAATATTTAAAGTGCGCCTCTAGTATATAGCTTATAGTTAGGTGTTCCTTTTTTATCCAGTCTGACAATCTCGGCCTTTTAATTGGAGCATTAAATTATTTCCATTTAATTATTATATGGGTTTAAAACTGCAATTTTGTTGTTCATTGCATCTGATTTTGTTCCTCTGCTCTATTCCTTTGGGTTAATCAAATATATATTTTACCTTTATCTTTCTTAGCTATAAATTCTTTGTTTTCTTTTAGCTTTCTCTTCCTCCTCCCACCCATATATGTGTACACATAGTGGTTGCTCTGTTGTTTACAACATGCATCTTTAATTTGTATCAGTCTACTTATTTTTAAAAATATATTTTTAAATAAATTTATTTATTTATTTTTGCATTGGGTCTTTGTTGCTGTGCATGGGCTTTCTCTAGTTGTGGTGAGCGGGGCTACTCTTGGTTGTGGTGCACGGGCTTCTCATTGTGGTGGCTTCTCTTGTTGTGGAGCACGGGCTCTAAGCATGCGGATTTCAGTAGTTGTGGCTCGCAGGCTGTAGAGTGCAGGCTCAGTAGTTGTGACGCACGGGCTTAGTTGCTCCGTGGCATCCGGACCAGGGCTCGAACCCATGTCCCCTGCATTGGCAGGCGGATTCTTAATCCCTGCGCCACAAGGGAAGCCCCTATATCAGTCTATTTATAATCAATATAAGATCAAGTAAATATAAAAGTATAAGATCCTTGCAGCCATGTAATTCCATCCACCCCAGCCCATCATTTGTGCTATTGTCCTTTTACTCTTCTATATATTATAAACCACATAATACAATGTTATAAGCTTTATTGTAAAAAGTCAGTTGTCTTTTAAATAAAGTAAGAAAATGAGAGTCTTTTCTATTTTCCTGTGCTTTTTACCATTTCTGATGCTATTCATTCCCATTTGTAGATACTGGTTTCTTTCCATCTGATGTCACTTCCCTTCTGGCTCCTCCAATACGTTGTTTAGGCTTCCAGTGAATTTTTCATTTCAAGTATTATTTTGAAAAGTTCCAAGAGTTCTACTGGTTTTTTCTACTTTCAATTTCTCAGCTGAGAAACTGTTCATTATAGCTATCTTCTCTTTAAGTTCATGTATATATTTCTAATAGTGTGTCTTTAAAGTCTTTGTCTGCTAATTCCATCATGTGGATTATCTCACAGCCTGTTTTTGTAACTTTTTTCTCTTGCCTATGGATTCCTTCACTTGTCTAATAATTTTTTATTTTACACTGAACGTTACAGATATGCTGTAGAATCTCTGGATTCTATTATTTTCTCTGGAGAGTGCTGCTTTTTGTTCTAGCATGCTAACTTACCAGCTATTCATTTTGAAATTACAGAGGCCTTGTTTCACACATTGTGGTGGGTTTCACACATCTGTTAAAGTTTTGCCTTTAATGAAAGGTGACTCCCTTATTCAGGGGTATAGTCTTTTCTGCTAAGGCAGGGCCCTGAGGGGCTTCAGGTGAAAAGCCCTACATGTTTCCACTGCCTTTCCAAGTTGGTGGGACTCAGACTCCAAATTCTGCCTTCCCTTCTCAGCTGAGATCTCTCTTGAGCTTTTCCAGCCTTCCAGCTATTGCTTACCTGGGCCCCTTGGATTCTCCCCTGCATGTATACATCTCAAGGACAGCTAAGGATTTGAGTGCAGGTTATATACAAATTCTAAGGGTCCCCCTTTGTGTTTCCTTTCTTTCAGAATTTTCCCCCTCAGTATTGTCACTTTGGCAGCCCCAGGGTTCATCTTCTAATTCAATGCCTGTGATTTTCTGCTTATCTGCAAACCTCCATGTGGACTGGGAGGGAACCCTTAGAAGAAAAGCCAAATAAATGCAGTTTTCATGCAGTACAGTTCCTGGGTTTCAGTAGTCTAATTCCCTCTAGTTTCTGCCTTTTGATTTTTTTTTCAGTGCCTTCAAGTACTTGTTCTTTATATTTCGTCCATTTTAATCAGTTATACAAGCTATTCTGCCACTAGTTGGGTTTAGATTTTTAACTGAGAAAAAGAAATCAGATCCAAAATTCCTTAAAAAAAAAAAAAAGACACGCTTCCTTTTATGCTACCAGTAGGAAACAACAGAGCTTTGAATAACAGTGGATTTATTAAACATCAACAATTATAGTGTAGAATCTCAAAGAACTGAAGTCCCAGAGATAGAGTCAAGTGATAGATTTGTACGTAAAATCTGACCAAGGTCGGGGAAGAAGGGAAGTGTCACAGAATGGTGAGAAGAAAGGATTCAGCAGACTCTCTACCTCACCTGGGCATTACTTCATCCAATGCATTTACAGAGTATCTACTGTATGTCAGGTATTGTGAAAAGAACTGGGTATCTGGAGCTATGTGAAAAACAGTCTCCCTCAGAAGCTTAGAGTCTGATTGGAGGAGGGAGCAGACAGTAAAGATGTAAAAGTGTAAACAATTAAGAAATTGCCAAATGTGAAGTAATACAAAGAAAGTAAGTAGAGTCACGAGATGGAAAATAATGGACATTGGAAAAAACTATTTTAATACAATGGTAAGAGAATATTTTTCTGAGTAGGTCACATTTCAGCTGAATCTTTAAGAATGAGAAGGAATCAACTATTCAAAAAAAAGCTGGGAGGGGGATTCCATGCAGGGGGACAGAAACAGAAGTAGGTCAAAAAGAAAAAGTGAAAGACACTTGTAGCTGGAACTTCAAGAACAAGGGGTAAATGGTAGGCAGTGCTGCTGAAGAGGTAAACGGGGGCTCGTAATACAAGGAATGAAGCGCACTGGGAACACCTTGCAGGGTTTTAAGCAAACAATAACATAGTCTCATCACATGTTTTGAAAGAACTCTCTGGCTCCTACACAGAACGAGTAGTTCGGTTGGGAGGTGACTCAAGTAGGAGATGATGAGGGCTTAGATAAGGACAGTGGCAGTGGGAGTAGAAGAAGAGATATATTTTAGTGATAGGATTGCATGAACAGCAGCAGAAAAGAAGAGGAAAAGGAATCAAAGCTACAGTCCAGGTATCTGGTTTGAATGACTGTGAAAATGGTAGCACCATGACTAAAATGGAGAAGTTAAGTTTAGAGCTTATGACATTCTAGTGTGGGAGTCAGATAAGAAAGTATTGGTAGATGCCAGGTAGTAGTAAGGGCAATGAGGAGAAATAAAGCAGAATAAGGGAATAAAGAGTAACAGGGCTGCTTATACTACATGAGTTGATCAGGGAAGACACAAACAAAGTGAGGGCATGCCAACTGGGTGAAGAGCATTCCACTCAAAAAAAAAAAAAAAGCTGCCACGGCGGGAAGGCAGTAGTGAACTGGGTCCGCAAAAGAAAAGAAGGTGCGCAGGGTTGTGGGGTGGAATGGGTTGGGGAGAGGGAAGACAGAGGTGGCCAAGGCTGTTCACGTAAAGCCTGACAGACTTATCAAAATAAGGACAACGGCTTTGATCCTAAATATGCTGGGGTACCACTGCAGGATTTTAAGAGGGAGAACAGAAAACAAACTGCAAGGGGGAAGGGGGAAGCAGTGACCTGGTAAGAAGCTACAGCACTAGTCCCAGTGCAAGACATGGCATATTGGACTAGGATCAAGCAGTGGAAGTGGTAAAGTTGCTGGATATATAACCTTAAAATCCCACACAATCTGCTGTTGAACTGGATGAAGGATATGCGAGAGGGGAGTCAAGGAGAGCTCCCATTTGTTTAACCTGAGGCGCTGCACGAATGGTGGTGTCAACTATTAACAGGGACACTGGAAGAGAGAGGCAAGCTTGGAGGAGGAAATCAAGAACATGCTCGCTTGCTTGCTGATGAGAACTATCTACAGGCGGTGCTTCTCAAACATTAATGTGTACACGAATGACCCACAGGTCTTGTAAAGTGCAGATTCTGATCCAGTAGACCTGAGACTCTGCGTTCCTACCCAGCTCTCAGGTGATGCTGACGTTGCTGGTCCACAGACCTCACTCTGAGTAGCAAAGTCACTGAAAAACAAGAGATAAAGGAGGGAGGAAGATAACTGAGACACCAAAATTGTGATTAAAGTGAAGGTAAGTGAAATCCAGAGAACATAGGGAGGATTAGCCTCCATCAGAGGTTCTCAAACTGGTTTGCAGGGCAGCAGCATCAGAACCACCTGGAAACTTGTTAGGAAAACACATTCTTGGCATCCCATACCTTCTGAATCAGAAACTGTGGGGGTGCGCCCAGCAAATCCATGTTTTAACAAACTCTCCAGCTGCTTCTGACGCATGTGAAAGTTTGAGAACAGAGGCCTAGAGAAAGAGGGCTTCATCCACTGAGTGGAGAGATGAACATCATGGTAGGTCGAGAGCGAAAATTACAGTTCACTTTTCCAAAAAATTTACACCTTTTACAGTGTAACTCTGCAGTTCCTCTCATCAACAGTGGAGTCTCTTTTCCCTCCCCTTGCATCTGCCTGGAATTATGACTTTGCCGTAGGCAACACAATGAGGGAATGACAGTGTGTTGATACTGAGCCCAGGTTTCAAAAGACTTTGCACACTTCTGCTCTCTCTTGGACCCCTGTGACCACTATAGAAACAAGCTCAGGCTAATGTGCTAGAAGACAAATGACCACATGGAAAGAGCCCCGTAATCCCAGCTGAGGCCATCCTAGATCAGCAGACCCACCAGTTGACTAAACATATGAGAAAGCCAGTAAAGACCAAGTAAGCAGGCAGTGTCCCTAATAATGTGCTAGAGGTATTGTTTTTGATAAACAGGCTGAGTTTGTTTGCCTGACCTTGACACTGACCAGAACTGCCCAGCCAGTATGGAAAGTGTGTGGTAGAGAGAAATGGGTGATTTGGAGGAGGAAAAGATGTGAAATATCCATTATATCAATGGGGAAGAATAATAAACTTGTACAGTAATGTGTATCATATGAAGCTGAGGCTGGTGATTGTGTTTTCACAGTGACACTAATCTATACAGTTACTGATTTCCTTCAGGAATGCTTTGCAGGATGCATGTAGGGACAAGTTAAGAGCTGGGTTCATCCAGATTGAGGTCTTGCTAGGTAATGGGTTAGCAAACTATTGCTTGCAGGACAAATCTAGTATGTGGCTTGTTTTTTACAGGCTGCAAGCTAAAAAATGCTTTAACATTTTTGAAGTGTTATAGAAAAAAACAAAGTCTATAGACAACAGAGATTGCATATGGCCCATAAAAGTTGAAAATACTTACTATTTGGCCCTTTACAGGAAAAGGTTGCCAACCCCTAAACTAGGTGAATGAGGACAGAAAGGCAAGAGAGTTGGAGGGAATTGCAAGGAAGTGATTTAAACCTAATCCAGAAAATCAAAGCTGGGCATGAAGGAAAAGTGTTAACAAAAGACAGTGATTGAGTAAGGTCAAAAGACTGTCATTCATAGTCCTGTACTGTCTACATCATATTAGATATCCTCGGAGGCGGCCTCACCTGCTCTACCCAGTGGAAAATCTGCTTAAGCCCTACTGTGTGCAGGATACTGCATTTAACAGAGGAGATACAAGACAAAATTGGAGGCAAAAAAAAAAAAAAAGTATATGGCACTAGAAGAAACACCTCTCAGTCTCTCTTTTTTTTTTGTGGTATGCGGGCCTCTCACTGCTGTGGCCTCTCCCGTTGCGGAGCACAGGCTCCGGACGCGCAGGCTCAGCGGCCATGGCTCACTGGCCCAGCCGCTCCTCGGCATGTGGGATCTTCCCGGACCAGGGTACAAACCCGTGTCCCCTGCATTGGCAGGCGGACTCCCAACCACTGCACCACCAGGGAAGCCCTCTCAGTCTCTTTTGAAAGCATCTCTTCATCAGCCTCCTTAAGGTTGTGTTCGCTAGAATTCTCACCTATGTCTGCTTCTCTTCTTGCTCTACCTCCCCTCTCTGGGAGATCTCATCCATTCCCACAGCTTCATTACTACTCTATTCCCAGTGACTCTTAAATCATCTCTCTAGCCCCAATTTCTCCTCCAAGATGCACACTCCTATTTCCAGCTACCCACTGGAAATTTTCATCTGCATGGTATGCTCTATTCCATGCTGTACAAAGAATTTTCTGAGGTGATGGAAATGCTTTCTACCTGTACTGGCCAATATGGTAGCCACAAGCCTCATGTGGCTATTAAATGTAAATAAAATTCAAAATTCCAAAGTTCCTCAGTTTCACTAGCCATATTTCAAGTGGTCAATACCAACATATGGCCAGTGGCTACTATATTGGACAGCACAGCTCTAGGCAACTCAAACAGTTTCAAACTGAACTCTTTTTCCTCCCCCAACTATCCCTATTTCTGTATTTCCTACCTTGAATATTGTCACCATGTATCTCTCACAGCCCATCCTTATCAAAATGGTGCCCAAATCTCATCTCATCTACCTCAGAAATCTACTGAATCTAGCGTCTCTTCTGGATCCCTATTGTCACTGTTCCACAGGCCCTTTTGATTTCTGGTTTAAACTACTGCAAAGAGCTTCTCAAACATTTTTTTTTTTACTGAGACTTTCCCCACTCCAAACCTTCTACATTATCTCTACTTGTTTCTTAAGAGCCAAGACTAATTGTTCCATCCCCACCTTCTTTAAAATTCTTGTTGGTGCCCTCCTATTCATCCTTATAACCCTAGCATTTAGCATAATCTTGGACCACAGGTACACAGTATCTGATGAATAAATGATTTTACAGATAGAAAAACAAAGAGATAGCCCCTTGCCTAGGAGTGAACTGTTCACCTATATGAAGTGCAGATGATCTTTCAGAGAAACAGAAGCTAGCCTATGCCAGGCAAATCCTAGATGCTTTAATTTTGCCCCGTGTCTACAGAAAGCACACCACCTAAGGTTCTCGCAAACATTGCAGTTGTGGCTCCTACTGGGATGAATTTAGACTCAGACCTTGGCCTAAGGTGAATTCTATTTCCCTTACCTCTTGCTTTTCTCATGCACAGATCCAATGGTATTTACCATTCCCCAATATCCTTGCAAAGTAAAGTAGGAAAGAATTTACTTGCTTTTCTCAGGCACAGATCCAATGGTATTTACCATCCCCCAATATCCTTGCAAGTAAAGTAGGAAAGAATTTACTAATTTCCATGACATTGTAACAAGCAACTGTACTTTTTAAAGTGGCCAAATAACACTTACTGTTTTCCAATACCTCAGAGATTCAGGTATTGACTGAAAACTCAAAATGAGGAATTAATCAATTATTTACCAAGCTTTGGTTATCTTCTGTGCATGAGTCAGCTGCTGCAGCAGAACATGAGCGTAAAGGACAAGATATAATACCCGTGACACAACTACCATTTTCTTGTCCATCCTGTATCTCCCACCATCACCCAGAGTGTTCTTCCATGTAGAGAATACTTAACAGCCTCACAGATCATTATCCTCAATTCCAATCACCTTCACCTCCACCCATTTTTGTAACTTCCAGTCATGGCTAGAATTAGGTGCTCTCTAAAATATTTTTTCAGTCTTCTTACTCCTATCCCCACTATGCCTACTTGAACCTCACGGGAAAATAAATCCCCTGATACCTCACTGTTCTGTAAGTATAATGGTCACCTCATAGCTTCACTTCCTTCCCTACACAGCCCAGACACCAGAATGCACTAATTCAACTACACTCACCAGTATCTCCCTCAACTCCCTTGCCCATTTTTTTACCACTTACATTCAGCAATATGTCAACCATAGATAAATCCATCCATTTGTTCATTCACTGTAGAAATACTGAATGCATACTAGATGTCCAACATTAGTTTCTGCTTCTATTTCCATATTGTTGAATGCTACCAGGGCAAAATCACAAATTTCAGGGTCCCATAAATTTAAACATCCCATTATCTCAGGTGAGACCTCAACACTCATCAGCAATTCTTAACTAAGCCTCTCTCCACGACCCTCAAGGAACATTTTTCCACTCCTCTCCTCAAGCCCAATCCTACTCAGGATGCATCTTTCTCAGAAGATGGCATTGCTTCCTACTTCATGGAGAAAAGAGAGGCTTTAGAAAATGAACTACTACCTCATCTTAATCATCTACCCACCAGTCTCTCTGCATTTTTACTTCCTTCTGCCACTTTGGAATAAGACTCGCCTCTGCTTCTATATCCATTATTAATTCACATACCTGTGTTCTGGATCCCCTTTGCTACAGCACTTACTGCTCTCCTTTATTTTCAACTTCTCCTATTCTAAGGCCTCCTTCCCCAAAATCTTCTCTCCCTCCCATTTGAAATTTTAAAAATAAAGCAAACTCTCCTTTCTTTGGTTTTATACCCTCACAAACTTGCTTCTGAGCATGGAATCAAGAGTAGTCTAGTGACTTCCGTTCTTTCTCACGGAGAAAGTGGCTTTAACAGTCACATGTTTGCCTTTGTGATTTTTTCTCCCTTTTGCAGGGTATACAAGGCTGATATCTCACTGACACATTCTCACATGCAGGCAACCTTGCAGGCCTAGAAAAGCACTTTTGAAACTATTTCAAACTTACGTGAAAATTACAAGGAGTACAAAGGATTTCTGCTTTACCCTCGTTCACCAATTTTTAAATTGTACCATGACTTATCATTACTCCTCTCCAACTACATACGCATCTTCTGAACCATTTGAGAATAGGTTACATAATGATTATGATTTACATGCCCATGTGGGTTTTCCTAAAGGCACCAATCACCAGACGTGTCTATACAATTTCTGGTCTCTACATTATCATAGTAATTTAAAATGTCACCAATTCGATAGTACACAGGTCTAATGAGCTTAATGTTAGAAATGGATCCATGCTCAGGAATTCCCTGGTGGTCCAATGATTAGGGCTCCACAGTTCCACTGTCTTGGCACTAAGATCCCACATGACGTGCAGTGTGGCCAAAAGTAAATAAATGAACAAATTTTTAAAAACCCAAACAACAGAAATGGATCCATGCTCTGAATCCTGATGAAATCTGGTTTGTGTGTAGGAACCCCTTTCCATTTCTCATCCCCTGCCCCAATTTGTGGGGACAATGGGTGCTGGTGGTTTCCAGTACCCCAAAGCACCTTCTGAAAATTTTTTCTAAGTCCAGAGATGCATTACCGGCTGGCTCAGGTGTCCACAGCCTACGGTACAGGGGACTACAATTATTCCACATGATGTAAAAATAATTCCCAGTAAGTACAGGCCATCAGCTGACCTTGCATAAATTCTGCTCCTCTGTACACACCACCCATTGTTACTACAGACTAGATGGGTTAGGGAAGCCCTTGGGTTGCCTCCCCCAAGAGCTAAGGCCAAGTTTGACTATTTAGACAAGGAAGTAATAATAACAAGTTTTCCTGTTGTGAATCCGAGGATGAGATTGAGCAAGTGCTTGCCCAATGAATGAGCAAGTGCAAATACCTAGTTGCAGTTCCTTTACAGAAATGTCTCAAGAACACTGAAAACCTGAGGTAAAATAAAATGTCTCATGGACAACAAATTTGGATGAATAGGGCTTCCCTGGTGGCACAGTGGTTGGGAGTCCGCCTGCCAATGCAGGGGACACGGGTTCGTGCCCCGGTCCGGGAAGATCCCACATGCCGCGGAGCGGCTGGGCCCGTGAGCCATGGCTGCTGAGCCTGTGCATCCGGAGCCTGTGCTCCGCAATGGGAGAGGCCACAACAGTGAGAGGCCCGCGTACAGAAAAAAAAATAATAATAATAAATTTGGATGAATAGGCTAAACGAATGCAGTGTTAGGTTGCAAGTTTATAAAAGTATAGCTCTGTGAAAGCAGAAAGCAGGTCTTAGCCAATTAAAAAAATCTCAAGCACCTATACATCCACCCAATAAGCACCTTAAGCATATCCTATGTGAAAGAAAATAGAGAAGGGATATAGCAGAACACATACAGTTGCCAAAGAACTTTCAGACCGGTGAGAGAGAAGACATTAGTAATCAACCTTAACTTGTGATGCATACCCTAAAGGAGTCCAGGGTTGTTAAGAGGAAGTAATTGAGAGGAAATAATGGAGTGGAGGGGCACACTTTAACATTAACCTAGTTTAGCCAGAGAATTCAGTTCCCAGCAGAAGAAAAACGCTATGCATGAAGGCTCTGAATTAGTAGGGAGCAGCACCTCCACAGACCTGAAGCTGGCTAGTGTGGCCAGAGCACAAATGAAGCGAGAGAAAAGCTAAAGATGGACTAGAGTCTAATTAAGCAGAGATCTGTAATCCATATTATGTTGGACTTTTGTTTCCTTTTAATAAATATCCTAAGAATAATAGGAAGCTACTGAAGGATTTTAAGTAGAATGAAAGGGGGAAAAAATGTTTTTAAAGGTCTTTTGAAAGCTACATCAACAATGGATGGGGGCTTCCCTGGTGGCGCAGGGGTTGAGTCCGCCTGCCAGTGCAGGGGATATGGGTTCCTGTCTGTCTGGGAAGACCCCACATGCTGCAGAGCAGCTGGGCCCGTGAGCCATGGCCGCTGAGCCTGCGCGTCCAGAGCCTGTGCTCCGCAACGGGAGAGGCCACAACAGTGAGAGCCCCGCATACAGCAAAAAGGAAGGAAGGGAGGGAGGGAGGGAGGGAGGAAAGAAAGAAAGACAAGAAAGAAAGACAGAAAGAAAGGAGGTAAACAGTGGATGCAGGCAGACCCATTATGATAGTACAGGTGAGAGATCATGGCTGCCTAAACTGGATGCTTGTACAGACACATTAGAAATATTAGAAAAATATCTAGTGACCAAGATTTAGTGACTGGATGAGAGGGCTGAGGGAGAACGAAGAATCAAAGGCTTGGAAATTTTTGGCTTGAACACCTAAGAGGATGATGTGATGGTGCCATGTATTAAGATGGTTTTTCTCTAAGTGTTTAACTCAAAACAGTAAGATGAGTGTTCACTAAAATATCATGCAAAAGCAGAATGTGGAATAAAACAGCATTCTTACATTTTTAATACTTAAGAAAAACTACAGTCATTTCATAATTTCGAAGTATATTCTTTGATCAGCTATAATCATCCCACAATTTCTCAACGTCTGGGCTTACTAAAATTGTGTCAACTTTAGATTCTCATTACTTTACAAACCAGTTTCCTACTGCCCTTAGGATAAACACAAACTCTTAGTGGGGCCTACAAAGCTTGGTCCCGCACTCTGTCCTTTAACTAAGCCTGCTTCTTTTAGTCCTTATAATATGCCAGACTCCCTTTCTGCCTTTGGATCTCTGCACATCCGCTTTGCTGACAACTCTACTCCTAGTTAATATCTACTTGTTCTCTGGATTTCAGTTCAACCACTACTTCCACCTGAGATTAGGCTCCCACTGTATGCTCTTACAGGAAATTATACTTTGTCTCCAGAGAGCTTATAGTTTGTACTGTGTATATATATATATATATATATATATATATATATATATATATATATATATATATCTCCCATGAGGAAAGGGAACATACCTGCTTTGTTCTATCACGGAATCCCTAAAAACCTGCCACACACCTGCAGACATTACAATTTCTGTTGAACAATGAATGATCATGGGAGCAAGGCAAAGTGACGGCTAAATTTAGATCTCATCCAAGTTCTGCTGTTCACTGGCAATCCTATGTTAGGCTATACATGTACAGCAGTTTTTATCATCTCTAAACCAGAATAAAACATAAACACAGCCACTTCGTGTAAAAGAACTACCAATATAAAGGAAGTCAAGCAAGGGTGTTTTTGTTTTTAGCAAGCTACATACTACATAACTGCATTTTGCTGAAGACAGCAAATTAAGATACTCTTCATAATCAGATTAAAGAACTAAAATAATCATTAAAACTGTGAGGTTAAATGTAGTCACATTAAAACTGTGAAATTCAGTATTTATAACACAAGGATATCCTTAACTATTTACAAGAGTTTAGCTCCACTAAAATAATTTGATTTAAAGAACAATCAATACTGCAAAGGAAAATTTTTGGATTGTTTTAAAGTGTTACTGTTTTATTTTTTCTTTTGTTGAATACACATTTGCTTTACTGGCAGTCCAGATAAACAAGTATATAAAGGAAATATTTAAAGTTTTCTTTTGGCAGATGTCAAGATAAACTGTGCAGATAAAATTCCTCAATTTAACCTGAAGAAATGGTTTTGAATCATACAAATTTTTAAGAAGAAAAATAAAGACTGTCCAAAGGGATTCTCCTAGCTTATAACACATTTCCAGAATAACTCTCAAAAAAAAATTCAAAAATACTCATTGACTACTTTAAAAATATGTCAATACCATATGGCTTTATGAAATAACTTCTAAAATTTATATTTTTTATTTTAAAAGGATCCCAAGTTTTAAATAAACTGCTAGCAATATCATTTTCTTCACTTAAAAGTGCATATCTCTGAGGGTGGGACATACATATTTTTTGAACAAATAATGATTTTTACAAATTTTTAACACACACACACACACACACAAATCACAAAATATTTTTAATGGGGAAAAGAGTTTTCACCAAGTGTCATCTTTAAACAGACTACAGTAGATGACATAGTTCTTTTTTTTTTTTTTTTTTTTTCCTTTTTATACCACCAGAATTCTCAATGAGACGCTTTGGCAGTTTTAAGACATATCATGGTCTCTACCAAGAGACACTGACATTAATGATATCCGTGGAGATGGCAATCGCCTTGTTGACTCAGTGTGATAAGAGACATTACTGGGCTGGCTCTCCAAATCAGAGACAAAGGTGCTCTCTTCTCTTACATCAAGAGTCTGTTCAACTGAAGCTGCCTGGGGTGAAATATTATCTACAGTTTTGTTGGCATTATTCAAGTTGTTATTAAGTGTGGTAATATCACACTCCTTGCCCAGGACACCAAATTCATCTTCTATTGTAACTACATCTTTAGTTTCAAATGGTCCCAAGGAAGGAACCAAAAATTCATTTTGTAGAGGGTTTTGAGGACCACTAAGGTCACATTCTATATCCTCCTTTACTTCAGAATCCTTATCACTGTCACTGTCAATGGTAATCACAACTGGGGAACGTGAAGCATCATCGCCATGATGTTTCTTATGTTTCCTCTTATGTTTCTTCTTTTTCTTTTTATGGTGTCTAGTTGTATCGGTAGCTTTCCCTTCATAAACTATCTCTACACTTAGGCTCCGGGTCCTTTTTCTTCTCTTGTGCTTTGTCTCTCTGTCTGATGATCGGGTATCTGAAAAGCTGTCACTCTCATTTTTATAGCTTCCATCCAATTTTGATGAAGATTTTGAGTAATGACCTTCCTTTATTTTAGAAGCAAATTCCCGAGATGGTTGAGCCACATCGTTAGAACCCTCCAAATGCCGTGTTTTGTATTTTCGTTTCCCGCCAGGCTTTTCATTTCTCACACGGTCAGGCCCTGTAGATGCAGTCTTTGATCTAGTACTAGACAGGCTCCTCGATCTATGCCTTTCATAGTAGTAATATTTCCTTTCACTGTGATTATTTTTTTTCCTAGCATTTGTTCTTTCAGAAAAAGACTGCATTCTAAATTCTGGACTTGAAGATTGTCTGGAATAATGAGCTCTGGACAGAGTCCTCCTCCTGTAAGATGATTCGTAGCCATCCCTGTCCTTGTTTCTACTATAGTAAGTATACTCCCACTTATATCTGCTTCCATAATTATTTCTTAAATAGTAACGATCTCGATTTCTGCTCCGTGATCTTCTTTTACCACGATCACTGCTACGAGATCTTGATCTGCTTGTGCTTTCACTACTTAGAGACAGAGTTTGGCTTCTTCTTGACCAACTGCTATCTCTAGTTCTTGATCTCTTTTTGTCTCTTCTACCTCTAGGTCTGCTACTCTCCCTGCTTCTGGATCGTCTGCTTTTCATTCTTTTCTTCCCATGATGCTTCCTACGATTCTTCTGATCATGGCCACTCCTACTCTGGGAACACGAATCTGAACTTCTGGATCTTCCCCTCCTTCTGTGTCTGCGGGTATATGGGGAATATACTCTGTCTCCTCTGATGGATGAGCTCAGGTCTCTGGGAGAGGACAATGATACAGACCGTTTCTCTTCCTTCTTTGATGTGATTCTTGTACCAGAATCACAATGACCTTTATTTATTTGTTCATCCTTTCCAAGGACAGAGTGTGGAGATGAACATCTACTAACATCACTATCACCAGAACTGTAAGACTGCTCTTGTTCTTGTGCCTTTACAGTCTCCATTTTCTCGTAGGAACCTAACTCCTCAGAATCAGAGGACAGTTCAACAAGTTCTGGGGTCCTCTCAGCTAGTGGTTTAACAAACCCAACAATGACACAATTATCTGAAGAAGAATCACTGTCATTATTTATGTCGTCATTGGTTTGTACTCCTTGCATCTGAGATGTGGCTCTTCCTGTTACAAGTTCTTCATCTGAACTGTCAGAAGTATTCAAAAGGGAAGACATGGCAGCATGTACCTGCTCTGAGCTTGAATAAGATGGCCCTGGAGTTTCATCATCCCATGGTGCCTGACTAATAGTAGCTACATTAACATCCAGCTCTTGGGTCTCTGCTTCATCAGGAGATATTGTTATGACCGAAGAATCAGAATGGCTACCTTCTTCATATGAAGGAGCAGGACAATCATAATTTGCATGCTGGTCAAAGGCTGCCATGTTAAATGGAGATCGGGCAAAACTGATAAATTCGTGTATAAAATGCTCAGTCCGATTTAGTAAAAATGGCCTTAAATCAGACACAAATGCCTGACTCTCCAAGTCATAGCGAGTAACATTACTCATGATGATATGCTGGACAATATTCACTAATGATCCATGAGCTCCAAAGAGAACTGTGAGTTCACGTTTTAACCAGGGGACTAATCTGTGAAGGCAAGCTGGATTTCTACGGAAAAATTCAGCTGAAATATCCCTATAGCGGCCACCGTCTTCAATATTTCTAACTCGAGCACCAGCACGATAGAGAGTTCGCCTAAAATTAATAATATCCTGTTCTTGAATTTTCCGCAAAGATCTTTCATCTGCAGTAGCTGGCCTCCTTATTGCAATCTGTCTCATAAATGGAGGAATTTCACCATCTCTAGGTCTTGCTGAAATGCCTAACCCTTCAAATATTACTCCACTATCTGGTGGGGTTGTTGTTCTTCTATTCATGGTACTATTAGGTGAATAAATAGAAGCACTTCGTTCCCTTGTCATAGTTGTACGGTAGCGGAATCGTCGAACATCAGGTGTAGCAAAAGAACCATTGTATGAAGGCCTTAGGACATACTCCTTGAAGTCGTCTTCTGCCCTCACAGAATGGAAAATAGAATCAAAGGGCTGTTTACATAGTGGACATTCAGCTTTGTTTTTTGACCACTCCTGTACACAGCGAAAACAGAACTTATGTAAACAGCGATCTAAGTAAGACACATTATCAAACCTATCCAAGCATATAGGACACTTAGAATCAGGAGATGCATCAGCTGGTACTGTCTGTTGCAATTTGCTAGTGCCAGCTTTAGGTGAAAAGTTGTCCATTTTAAATTCCTTAGCGGCTGATGCCATTATCTGTAAAAGGGAAAAAAATACATCAGTAACCTGATAAAAAAGAAATCTAAAATCTGAAAAAAAATGCAAATGACTGTGAAACATACTTTGGTAAAAATAGTTAAGTAGTTTATTGTCTTTGTAACATAAAGGGGCAGTGTAGCATAATAATACAGTACTTAAAGCACAAGCTCTAAAGTCAGATTTCCTGGGTTTGAATCCTGCTGCCACATTACCAGTGTGACTATGGATTAGTTACTAGTTACTGTCCTTATGCTTCAATTTCATCTGTAGCTCACTGATACTAGAACCTGCCTCATAGGATTTGTGAAGATGTTAAAAAAAAAAAAAAAAAAAAAGCCCTTAGAAAAAGTGCCTGGTCCACAGTAAGCTCTCAAATATTATATAATAGTCTATTATTCTTTTTTAAAAAAATAATTTGATATATACAAAAAAGTGCAAAAGAAAATATACCAAGTACCCATGTATCCTCCACTCAGAGTTAGCAGCTAACATTTTCTCATGGTTTTTCCAGATTTTTTTAAATGTCCATTTATGTGCTTCCCCGCCGCCCCCGCCATCCCCGCCATCCTTCTCTAGAAAACAAAAACCAAAAATATCATAATTCTCAGTTGACACATGGTTTTATATCTTGCATACATATGCCCCAAACACTACGGACTACTCAACTGTTTTGTTTGTAGTATTATACATGTATCTTTAAAATTAGCTTTAGGGAGAAAATTTGCATACCAGAAAGTTCACCTATTTGAACCATTTCTGTGGTTTTTAGTGGAAGATTCTTTCACACACAAAAAAGGATCTGTTAGTGAAGATTAAATGAAATAACAAAATGTAAAAGCACTCATGGGCAGTGCCTGGCTTATAGCAACTGCTGAGTAAATGTTAGTTGCTGTTATTATTACTACACTCCTGTTATACTACACTATTCTTACTACACTATTATATTCAGTTCATCACTGACTCCTTTCAGCCTCCCTAAGAAGCTTTTCTTCGCCTTTTTATTTAATCCAGTCAGTTACTAAATACCTTGAAATCATATTTTCAGCCTCCTTCCTTACTTTTTCTCACAAGGATCACTAGAATCTTAAAGATTAGTTCTGTTTGCTTTAAATTTGTCAGTTTATATAGACCCATAACTTACAAAATGAATTTTCCAGACCTGAAATCTAGTTGCATTACATTTTGGCCTTGTTGTCTTAAAAATCCCTCTTTAGCTGCTTTCTACACTAATCATTTTACAGATGTTAAATATTAGTTTCTTCCTTTATATTTTTCTGGGCCTATTACTGATCTTTCTCCACCATCACAGAAAGTCCCATCATGAGTCAACTGCTATCTAGTCAAATAACAGAATTGCAATTTCCTAAACAAGAAACTCACTGGCCATACCTAGGTCTAACAAAAACAAATAAAACCCATGATAAAAACCCATCAATATTATTGTAAAATATAAGTACTTCACCATAGACTTCAAATTAAACTTGCTCATCTAGGGCATCTTAGCTTTCTCAGAGCTATAACTTAATAGGAAACCAATTAACGCTGAACAAGTTTCTTCAGGGGGTTCCAAATACTTCCAGTCCTCTGTTTCTAGAGTGGAAATGTAAAAATTACCATTGTTCTTAAATAGAAAAAATTATAAATATATTAATACTAATTGCATTTTTGCTAATATATTTAAAGTCTGGAACCTTAATATTACATAAATTTCTCAGCATTTCCCCCTACTTCTAATATTTTTAAATTCTCCTGCTCAGGAGAAAAATAAATCTTTAAAATAAAAACCATTAGGATAAGAGACTGTGCATGTGCATTAGGGGAAGGAGTGAAGAGTGAACAGGGCACTGGAGAGATTATCAGATCTGGATTGAAGACCAGGTTTCATCTAAAACTAACTCCATCAACTGGAGAAATCCACATTAACTCTGGACTTCAGTTTGCCCCTCTATATAAGAAAGGAATAATTAGAATTTTAAAAAGACTGGTGAAATTCAAGTTAATACATTTTATCTTAATTTCTTTCTTTGGAATACAGAATTTTAGTGTTTACTAAACATTTCCAGTTCACATAAAAATCACAAACCAGAATGCATTCATTAAAAAAAATTATTTGGTAATAACTTGAAATTCAAGTAAAACAAAATCTCAACTAACTATAATTTTTTAAATGGAATTTTAGTCCTCCCTTCCCTAGTTTTAAAAGTCTGTTAACCGGGCTTCCCTGGTAGCGCAGTGGTTGAGAGTCCGCCTGACGATGCAGGGGACACGAGTTCGTGCCCCGGTCCGGGAGGATCCCGCATGCCGCAGAGCGGCTGGGCCCGTGAGCCATGGCCGCTGAGCCTGCGCGTCCGGAGCCTGCGCGTCCGGAGCCTGTGCTCCGCAACGGGAGAGGCCGCAACAGTGAGAGGCCCGCGTACCGGAAAAAAGAAAAAGAAGTCTGTTAACCAATCTGACAGCACCAGTCTAAAGAATTATAAGTAACATCATCCATAGTAGGTAAAAAAGTACAAATTATTAGTCCGGTTTTGTATATCTATACAGGAATATCTTTCGGTACAAAGAATGGTATTCATCGTTAACACCAAATAATGGCAATGAATATAAATCATCATATGAAGGATTTACTCTTTCAAAATCTTCACTAAATACTAAAATTAAAATACTTGCTAATTCAAATGAAGTAGAATTACCACATGACCCAGCAATTCCACACCTATCCATGGAAGAGAAACAAAAACATGCCCAAACAAAAACTTGCAAGTGAAGAGTCATAGCAGTGTTTGTCCTAAGAGCTTAAAAGTGGAAATAACCCAAATGCCCATCAACTGATGAATATGGAATCTCCATACAATGGAATATTTGACAATAAAAAGGAATAAAGTACTGACACATACTACAACATGGATGAGTTTTTTCATTATGCTAAATGAAAAAATATCAATCACAAAAGATCACATGTTGTATGCTATTTTATAGGAAGTTTACAGAATAGGCAAATGGATAGAAAGCAGACTGGTGGTTGGGGGGGCAGTTATGAGGTTTCTTTCTAGGATGATGAAAATGTTCAATTAGAGTTGCACAAGTATACTCCATAAATACACTAAACACCACTGTATTTTATATTTTAAAGAAGTGAACTTTATGGATGAAATATAAATTATATCTCAACAAAACTGTTTCAAAAATACGTAGAACAGGGATGGCTAGGAGACAGACTGAAGATTTGTAGGTTAGCGGGAGAGTTCCGGGTCAGGTAGCAAAGGTGGACCTGATGATAGATTTAGTGCTTCAGGTTCTAGAAGAAGCCTGTGATAAAAGTTTCTCTATCCAAGCACTCTAGGAATTAGGACTTCAAATTAATTTCCCCATAGGGGATAAGTTAATCAGTTCTTTTGAACCCTTTTCCTTAACTGCCTCCCAAATTCTAAATAAAGTTTACCATCTTTAGAATAAATTGATTAAGCAAAACCTTCCCTTCCCCAAATCTTCAAATGTGTTGGCTTTAACAGGGATAAGAACCCTCCATATCACATGTTGGGGGAAATTTCAGATAATCAATGTGCATACATATCTAGGGAAAATGGATGGAGGGGTAGACAGGTGGAGGGTGATAAAGAATCGGGAGGCTAGAATCTAAATTAGACCACAAACCGGACATTTAAAAAACTGCACAAGGATACAAAGTAGGAATGCTCTGCAGAATTAAATATTTAATAAAACCAGACTTCCTATAAAAGTCGTCTTCTACGGCATTCCTTAAATTATCACTGTATATACAATTTAATCACTGGCTGATTACATTGACGGAGTGATGTTAATTCTAATGTAGAGCCAGGACTGAGAATCAAAACCACTTACTAGTGGCGTGATCTTGAGGAAGTTATTTTACTTCACAAAATCTTACATTTTCTCAATTCTAAAACAGGCTGAGTAATAGTACCCACCTGAAAAGGTGGCTGTGTGAAGGGATATATTCCACGTAAACCCATAGCATAGTGCTTGGTGGGCAGTAAGAACTTAATACTGTTTTCCTATGTTATGTGAAAATAAAGTTAATTTTGATCATTTCCATCATCCATAACTGATTATAAAATGCCCAGAAAGATGACAGTCTATAACAACTAAATGATTTTCATATTAATATCAATATTGTACTTAATATATCTAAGCAAAGTGGCTAAAAAGGGTTCACAAGTGGATGAACTACAAATATACCAAGTATTAAAAACAATCTGGGCCCA
This sequence comes from Kogia breviceps, assembly GCF_026419965.1. Classification (NCBI taxonomy): domain Eukaryota; kingdom Metazoa; phylum Chordata; class Mammalia; order Artiodactyla; family Physeteridae; genus Kogia; species Kogia breviceps. The sequence continues at coordinate 43,041,755 of NC_081317.1, read as the reverse complement.
ATCTCTTGTGACCTTAAAGAGACCATGGGGCTTCCCTAGTGGCGCAGTGGTTGAGAGTCCGCCTGCCGATGCAGGGAACACGGGTTCATGCCCCGGTCCGGGAAGATCCCACATGCCACGGAGCGGCTGGGCCCGTGAGCCATGGCTGCTGAGCCTGCGCGTCCGGAGCCTGTGCTCCGCAAAGGGAGAAGCCACAACAGTGAGAGGCCCGCGTACCGCAAAAAAAAAAAAAAAAAAAAAAAAAGAAAGGAAGAAACCATGTATGTCTCTGAACTGCAATCTAATCACCAATTCCAAGAAATCAAACAAAAGTTATAGGACCTACTAACCAGACCCTAGAAAACTTAAATAATGAAGACCCTACGAAATTTAATTCCAGTTTCAGCAATAAAAAGAATTGCTTGGGAGCCATTCCCCTCTAAAGCCACTCATTCCGGATAAGCATGACTGCTTTGGCTGACCTGTAGCTTTCACAGTCATTGACTAAAAACAAACTAAAAAGCCCAACCCCTCACCGCTATTAACTTAAATCTTCGGTAACTCTTTCTGAATTTATCTTAAACAATCTTGAAAATTACCTCCCAAAAATTCTATTCACTTTTCCTCTCAAATCACTATTTGCCTCATCTCAGTACTGCCCCCTTCCAGTCTACCAATCAGCAGCCCGTGAAGAAAGCTGCGCTGACTTGATGAAGAAGTCACTGGCTTACGGGGTGTAAACAGTGTACAAACTCCAACAGTCACGGCGACAGTCACTTCCTTTCGTTGAAAACTGCCACCTGCCAGGATCTAAGATAAGCACCGCGTGCATTACATAATCACAACGAACTAAAATACCGTTACTCCCGTTTTACAGACATACTCAGAGAGATTAGGGGCCCGCCCAAGGTCACATCTATGACAGCCGCGATAACACGACTCAGACTCGTTTTGTTTTGTGTCGGCTTTTTTCCCCGGAGACGGAGCTCCTTCCAGTACACGGGTTGGGCTCGCGCCCTCGGGAGCGCTTCTCGAAAAGCAGCCCTCCCCCGCCCACCGGCACGGATCCACAGGTGCGCGACGGGAGCCGCCGGGACGCCGGCCCGCCGGGCAGCCACGGCGCCTCAGGCCCGGACCGCAGCTCCCTCGACCCTGGGCCTAGCTGCAGGCGGGAGCTCCAGATCGCCCAGCCCTTCCGACCCCGGCGCCCCATTGTTCCCGATCTCACTCACCTCGGAGGATACCGGCGCAGGCCCGGCTGGGGAGCTCGTGGCAAGCTCCCTACGGCCCAGAAAGCTGGGTCGGTGACGGCAGGACCCGCGAAGGCGAACCCGGCGACTTCTCCGCCGGCCCTCGGGAGCGGGAGTAGGCAGGGGCGCTTCACCCTCCTCGCGAGACAGCGGAGACCCCGGCGGCTGCTGCGACCCCTGCGACGTAAAGCGCTCATCACCAATGGCTGCTTGAGGGCGGTGGCAGAAAGCGGTGGCAGAAAACGAAACCCACTCCGCGACCCCCAGCAAGTCAAAACACAGCACCCGCCTGCGTAACGCATGCGCAGTAGAGGACGCCGGCACTGAAGGCGGGGCCTAGCGCGCTCGGCCCGATCCCGGCCCTTCCCCCACCCCCCTCCGCTACTGGAATGAGAGGGACCTGACGCTCCGAGGCAGAAATCGCTATCATACCGTCACTCTGGTTGCTACTAATATCTGGGGATTACGGGGGCACTAGTTTAAAGTTTGCTTCTAATTTACCCGGAAGACACGATAACTAGCTTGGTCTCATTTAAACCTCACCAAACTCTGTGAGAAGTTACTAAAACTGCATCTGGTGTATAGAAAAAGGAACTGAGTTACCCGGAGGTTAAGGGACTACCTCCGGCTGCAGTTAGGAAACAACACCGGGATTCGAATGGAATACCCAAATCAGAGGCCTACAGTTTTCAGAGAGATCAACTCCAGTATAGGGATAAACAGGGATTTAACCTAAGAGAATAGGGCCTTGAAATCTTCCCGAAACAGATAACGTTTTTACCCTTCCCCACTCTCCGAAATCTGCATTAAAACTCTGGTTAGGCGACAGCTGAGATTACAGAGACATAACGTCTGGTGCCTAAAACGGCCCTCTGCCCCATTCTTAGCCTCAAATGTGAGTGTCCCGAACATTCTAGGGCTGAACTTGGCTCCGCGTGCCAAACTCTGTCCTTCGGTTTAATAGTTGATCGTGCTACCGTCCTAAGCATACAAACGTTCAATAAACACTTGTTGATTGGCAGCTACATTCTGCCGGGTAATTCATGCCACGTTATTTCTTAAAAGTATCACTGACATCAACAAGCCATTGCGTTCTCAAAGCCTTGTTTCTTGAAGAAAAGCTCAATTAACAGGGATTCCCACAACGATTCGTCAGTTATATATAAAAGCGGGTGGTATTCTTGTTTACATCAAAGATGAATACACGAACTACCTACATTGTGGGAACAGATCCGGGAGGAAACATTAATTCTTTGAGCGCGAGACGTCGGCGTAGTATTTAAAACGTGGATTATTTTTCCAAATAAACTTTTAAATGCACACGACGGTACCTTATCTCGTATTAATACTGCTCTGGAACTGAAGGAAGACCGGCTGACGAGTCAAGCCTATCCCTCTAAGTGGCAAAAAACACTTCCAACATACTTTCTCGTTTCTCTCACCTCCTTCGCGAAAGGCGGGCTCGGCCCCCGGTCACGTGACACCGCCCACAGCTCCGGGCGGAAGAGGCCGGCCCAGCCGAAGGGAAACGCGCCGGAAAGCGAGTGGGCCGGCACTCGCGCCCGGCTGAAAGATGGCGGCCGCCGCCCGGCAGCCACCGCCCCGGAGGTTACTCTAGGGCCTGCGGCTTCCGCCCGTGCCCGCGGACCACCGGTGTCTCCTTACCATGAAGCCTGTGAGTCGCCGCACCCTGGACCGGATTTACTCAGCGGTAGGTCCCGGTCCTGGAGAGGCTCCACGGGGTCGACTCCTGAGGCCCGCGGGTGAATGCCTGCTATTTCTTCAGCGCCCAGAAACTCCAAAATCCATTGCTGAATTAAGCCTTTCACTCCCTCAACTCGACTCCGCCTCTTCCGGGAGGACACGCTCTTCCGCTTCTTACGTAAGAGCGGCGTGGTGTACTTGCTGCCTGAACCACATTTATACGAGTTTGTCACTAAAATTCCCACCAACCTGATGGGGGTAGGAGGAAGTGCCACTCACATGTTTTTGCTTTTACTCCTCCTCTTGCATTTCTTAGTTGCTCCTCGCGGTCGTATTGCTCTCCTGGGGATACGTCATCTATGCATCAACTGTAGCTGCACGGCGACAGCTAAGGAAGAAATACCCATAATCTTCGGGATGAATGAAAATTTGTAATTCCTCTGGACTTGATTCCATGCATATACAATTCTTTACCTCATGCTTATCTGACACGTCTCGATTTAAAGTAAAATCTTTAATAAAATGCTTCGAAATTCATTTTTGTATACCGTCCTTTATAATAACCACTAATATGCTACTTTTTCATATACTTAAAGATTTGTCTTTTACGTTCTCACATAACAAAGCAACCTACATCTAGGCCTTTTAATCTAGAGTTTCTAAAATACTTCTTTTGAAATGCTTCAGAAAGCCTTCTTTAAAAGTGTGTGGAACTTCTGTTCTTTTGTTTATTGCAACATTTCATTACATTGTATACCTTCACGTCACAGGAGATTAAGTAGTTTAAGAAAAAACTATCATGTGACTAAATAATTTTCTACATGCTGTTTTCTAAATTTAAAATGGCCAGAAAAAGTAGGTGATTGCCCATACCATTTTTTTAGCATGTCCAGTTTTTACTTATTGTTAGATAAGTCAGAGTCTCAAATTGTACAGAGAGAATTGTACAGTTTGGGAAGAAACAGACAATACATATCTGAGTAAACTTTATTAAAGTTACTTTTCCAGAAAATATATTCAGTAAGTGTGGTAATGTAGCAACAATCTTGGGCTCAAACACCTTTGAAATTTTAAAAGTAATCTTCAGTGTTGTTGATCAGGAAATTCTTTCATTGGTGGGATTACTTCTCCAGTTTCCAGAATTGTATCACCCTAGAAAAACACAGATGCATTAGTGAAAAATCCTGTCTGCAGAGGTGATAGTTCCATCTGGTCAGAGCTCATCTGGAAAATCTAGTTCACTTGTGGCATTCACACTTTAAAAGGGACACAGGCAAAATAGAAGCTGTCTAAAGATGAGCAACCAGTATTCAAAATCTTAAGGTATAAGGGAGCGAATACAGGAAGTTCCACTCAAAAATGACTAGAAAGGACATGAAAGTTGTCTTTACAAAGTGATAAAAGGATAATCTTTATTTGCTTGGCCCCAAGAAATAGAAGCCCTAGAAAGCTGCAGGTAAACATCTTCACTTCAATATAAGGCAGTAATGTATTCCCAGCAACTGAATGTTAGCCAGTCACCAGTTTACCGTTTGGCTCAGAATGGATATTAGAGACAGAATGCAAACTTTCCTTGGGCAGCTGGTTCGGGTGTCTTTCCAAACCTAGATACAGTGTGTATGGCAGAACAGGCATCGACTTTAAAGCCAGAACCAAGTAGTGTGAATCTGGAACCCTCCACTGACAAGCTGTATAATTTTAGGCAAAGTACTTAGCTTTAATTTCAGCTCTCTGTTTAAGACAGCAGGTTCCATCAGCCTGATAGTCCATGAATTGACTTAGTAGAAGTAGAATTATCCCCATCACCACCTACCATTCCCTGACCTGGTACGGCTCAGGACTGTATAAACTTGTATTATGTTTAAGCCATTATATACTTGGGGGAAAACTTGTTACCACAGTTAGCATTACCCTAACACAAATTAATAACTTTAAGTGGTACTAATGCTGCTGTAATAAAAATTGAACCACATGGCACTGGCTTAGCAGTGGGGCTACAAGGACACTGGCATTGGAGGCTATAAGATGGAAACAAAAGGCACTAATAACTTAGAAGCAGACTGTCTAATGAACTTGAGGTTCTAGGAGAAGTACCTGAAAAAACGTTATAGTATGTGTTTAACTACTAGTGGCTGCCTTAGTAATGTATTTTAAGAAACATAAGCTCAGGTAAGAAGTGGCTGATTTGAGAGGAGAAATAAGAATCTAAAAATTTGGGACCTTGCAATATTAGAAAATCAGATCGATTGTTTCTGAATCTCTAAACAGTAACAACACTGAAAAGATTCTGAGAAACAGAAGCCCAATAAAACTCAGTAAACAGAGGGACCCAGCACCGTGCAAAGATCAGACTGAAACAAAGGTAGCCCTTCAACTACAGTGTGTTTCTGGTGGCCTCCACATAGCTGCCTCTCAACTGAGTTGAGAGAGGCAGTAGAATAAGGACAAAGAAATGAGAGACAACTTGATAACTATGTATAGAAACCACAGATACTGGCATGTGGGAAGCAAAAAGATCAGACTCCTACCAAGTATTTTTCTTTTCCATGCCTGCCAAGTGTGAGAACTAGATGGTCAAAGAAACCAGACATACAGACAATAAAAGCCTATGACTGTTTCTGATTAAAACAACCTCTGGCTCTCAACCTTCTGTGAGCAGCAGGTAGACTTTAAAGGCTGTACAACCCTAAGGAGGGCATACTTCCCAGTACTTTTTAGATGTGGTCTAGGTTGATAATGGAAAAGAAAGAATCCCCCTAGACTGAGCCAGGGGCCAGGAAGAACAATGAACAAAGGTGTTCCTTACAGAAGCAAAATCAGTCCTGTTCAAGTAACTTCCCACACACAGGGGTTAGGAGGCTTTACAGTGTTTGACCACTGGGGTTTCAGAGCCAAGTAACTGCTATGCTGTCCAAATTCCATTGTTGAATAATGGGCATGGTTGGGAGGCAAAGGATACAGTTCACTTGCCATTGATCCTCAAATCTCCAAGAGAAGAATCTCCAAGAATAACCCTGATGGATATTACTATACATCATCTGAAGATCTTAGGTTGCAGTGATGTAATGGGACCTTGGGGTTTCTCCCTAGGAAAGGGACTTGTGTTACATGTGTGGAAAGAAGGAAGCAAAGAGCTATTTGTTGACTAGGAGGATACACTGTGGCAGAGACTCCAGGTATGGGAGGCTGAGAAACATAAAAAAGCACAAAGACATGTGGGATCATGAGAATGAGTTCTGGCCGACAGGACATGAAGAGAAGTGATGTAAGCTACTTCCAAGCTTAGACCTTAAAATCATTCCCTAAGACATCCAGCCCTCTCTTTCCCTATGATCTTGGAGCCTCATAGTCCCAATGGCCTCACTATAATTGTCTGACTTATGCTAGTCTGTGATGTCAATAGAAAATAAACTTTTGTTAAGCCACTGAGATTTGGGGGTTTGTTTGTTACTGTCTATCTACATACTGTCTAAGGTATGTACAGATAAGCATTCTTCAGGTCTTCAAAGGGGCAGCTTCTCAAAGGGGTCAATGGTACAGAAACAGGAAAGAACCACAGTGGCAAAAAATATACAAGTAGGAGAGATACTATGGAATCACTATATGGTCTTCTAAAGAGAGTCCTCCTTCTTTTCCTTTGAACAGTAATGGCAAAATAAACAATAAACAAATGTATAAATGGAAGAATAAGTAAACTACCTAACTCGTTGAAACCAACAAGATAACTGAGCCTACCTAGGCCCTGACACACATCAATTATACACAATGAAATACAGAAGAAATCCCCTACTATTTTCTAAAGCAGAATTCCAAATGGAAGAGTTAGCCAATTTTGGTAGTTCTCCCTAAAATTCCCTTCTGTTGCAGTCGTCAATGGATTATTGTGACCATGTCATTTGAAAGAAGCAAGAATCTACATCGAGTTTTGTTTTCTAAAATTATATAACTTAGAGATTGATGGTAGTTCATTATCTGTGACTAGAAATGGAACAAGAACATAACATGTATTTGACTCTGCTAAACAATAACCTCACAAACAGCTAGTAAAATACCAACGGACTAATAAGTAATCTTTTCATGATGAAGACTTATTTTAAATTAGGATAATAGCCTACATATTCATAACATAAAATTTAAAGCACAGATTAACAGATGATAAGTTCACAGATGAAGAGGTTATGGTCAAATTGCCATAGGAAATGACAGTTTAGAAATAATAACAGAGGAATTTAGTTGCTGTTACAATGCTCAGGTGTCTGCTCAGGCTAGTGCCCTAAGTCCTTAACCCTACGTGAAACGGCACCTGTGAAAAACTGTTGGTACCTTCAATTCACTTTAGGACTACAAAGGTCACACAAGCTTTACAGCCAGGGTGAAAAGAAATGTGCCCACATCCCAGGTTCAACTGTAACTGCTACCTCACATTATTTCCTCCTATTTTTTTTTTTTTTTTTAAGGATATACAGGGCTTCCCTGGTGGCGCAGTGGTTGAGAGCCCGCCTGCTGACGCAGGGGACTGCCCTGGTCCGGGAAGATCCCACATGCTGCGGAGCGGCTGGGCCCGTGAGCCATGGCCCCTGAGCCTGCGCGTCCAGAGCCTGTTCTCCGCCACCGGAGAGGCCACAACAGTGAGAGGTCCGCGTACCGCAAAAAAAAAAAAAAAAAAAAAAAAAAAAAAAAAAAAAAGAAAGGAAAATTTCAGTCTAATGATCACTTGGGAAAGGAAAGAGGAATATAATAAAAAGAAAAAACAAAGATGTTTTAAGACTTACTGGGAATATTCTGGGTTTCCTTTCAACGATGGCATATGGTTTTGTCTGCAATAAAAGTAATGCTCTGTTAATTATAGTTTTAGAGTTTCTTCTAAAATAAAGTAGATCATATCCCGACTTTTTTTTCAGTAGAAACGCTGGCACCAATTTTTTTCCTTTTTTTTTCTCATATCCCAAATTTTTAACTTAAGCCCCAAACTTTCACTAAGCTCCAGACTCATACATCCGATTATTTACTCAAGATCTCTACTTGATCAAACAGGCATTGCAAACTTAATCAGGTCCAACACTTAATGTCCCTCAGTGCCAAACTGTTCCCTATCTCTATAAATGGCACTTTCACTCTCCTAGTTACGAAGGCCCAAAACCCTGACTCCTCAGCAGAAGGAGATTTTATCCTAAACCACCACCTCTAGTACTACTACCCTTGTCCAAGCCTTTATCATTTTTTCACCTACTAGTCTCCCACCTTCCGCTCATGCCCTCCCTACAGTCTATTCTCCACACTCAGGCAGAGTAGAGTGATTCTTTTAAGATGCATCACTCCTGTTACTCCTCTGCTCAAAGTTTCATAATTCTTACAAAAAAAAAAAAAAAAAAAGCCAAAGTCCTTGCTGTGATCTCTAAGAACACGATCTGGCCCTTGGCTACCTCTCTGACCCTCCCTCTCTCTCTGTCTCTCTGTCTCTCTCTCTGAACTGTAGCTGCAGTGGCTCCTTTGTATTAATACAATCAGTTAGGCCTGCTTGTGCCTCAGAGCCCTTATGCTTAATGATTCCTCTACATGAAATGCTCTTCTCCTAAATACCTGCTTGGTCCAAATCCTCATTTCATTTGTGTTTTTCAAATACCACTTCCTCAAAGAAGCTTAATAAAAATAACAGCCCCTGTCATTCTCTAGTCTTTTACCCTTAGTTTTTCTTCTATAGACTTAATACCTCCTATAGCATTATATACCTCTTTGCTTATCTACTTATTGCCAGTCTCCCTAAACATTTCATGAAGAAAGGAACTCAATCTGCCTTGTTCAGTGCTATATCCCTGTGTTAAGAACAGTGCCTTGCACATAGGAGGTGCTAAATAAATGTACTTATTAAGCATACACATCTGTACAAGATACCACACCAAAAAATTTAAAAGATTATTGGCATGATGTAAGACTCAGGCAAATTGGGGCCAAAAGCAGGAGAGAAACTCAGAATACAATGTGAGGACATTCAAATGTCTCTAAAAACTGTGGCCAGAGGCAAGAAGATACTGAAATGTCTTCAGAGAGAATGTTAAATTCAATTAAGCATAAAGGTATTAGCTGAAGTAAACTGGGTACAACAGTAGAGGATGCAGGCCTACCCAAACCAAGACAAAGAATAAGGTAAAAGAGAGGCTTTGGGACATCTACTGACATAAAACCTTTAATTACATCCATCTGTGGCTCAGGAAAAATCACCTGGAAGTATGAATCCCTCAGATAAGCAGCTATATTAATGTCTTGAATTGTCAACCCAGTAACTGCAGCTTGTTAAATTTTCTTCTCTTAGGAGATAAGTGTTTTTTTCAATCCTAGAAATATTTAGTTAAATACAGATATGACAAGGTAAATTAACCCAGGGTATAAACAGATGAATGTCAAATTTAATAAATTCTGAAAACACTGGGACAATCCATATATTCTAATATAGAGTATTTGTAATGTTTAAGATAATCAGGCTATTAGAGATTCTAAAAGATTAGTTCTAGGATTCTAGTTAAAATGCATAATTGATTTAGATGTATGATTTTTAAGTTTAAAAAGATTTTCCTTTTTAGAGTCATTAATATGTCCTACAAATACTTAAAAATAAAACTCGACTTAATTTGAGTTATTTCTTCCTGAAAAAGTATCTTCTGGCTTCACTTTACTTTTTCATTCCTGTTATCTCTGCCCTAACCAGATTCTCATCAACTAATACCTACTAAACTGCAACAGCCTCCAGCTGATGTGCCTGATGTCAATACTTTCCTCCCTCCAATTCACCCTACATATCAATGTTTTTTATGTTTAAATATATCACTTTATCAACTCACTCTCCTATTTAAAAATGGAAAGTTTCCCACTGCCTACCACGTAAAGTTCAACCTCCTCTGCCTAGCTTTCAGGACCTTCCATTTATCGGTTCCACCCTACTAAACCAAGACACTCGCAGTTCTAGGCAATCCTATTTTGATAAACAAGACCATGCTAACTACTAACTCCTTGTTTTTCTAACTGGAACAGATTTTCTCCTCCATACTTTTACTCAAATCATACCTATCTTCCAACTTTATTATAAACTCCTTGAGGTCAGGAATTTCATCTTATATATTCTTTCCACAGCAATAAAGGAAGACATACTAGGCATTCCATAGTTGATGATCAACAGACATAATCTTAGTGAAGAAAACAAAGGTGTTGTCAGCAATCAGAAATTTAAAGAACCCACACAGTCAACAGGGAACAAGTGACAAAAGAGTGAATTTTCTGAGAACCCGTTATTTGTTTCACTCTCCTTTCATCACTACAGGAAAGCAAACCTCAACTGGATTAGCTACAATTTGTTAGGTGGTCCCAAACTTTTTTTTACTGAATCACTTCATAGTGAATTGCTGACTGATTTATTACTTTAGTGTGTACTTCCTACAAATAAGGACAATATTCTTAAAATAATCACAATACAGCCATCAGGATCAGAAAATTAACATTGATATATTAATACCTTCTATCTAGGCTGAAGAACCCATTCAAATTTTATCACTTGTCTCCATAACTGTTTGGAGTTATCAAAAAATCCCCCCTTATAGGGCTTCCCTGGTGGCGCAGTGGTTGAGAATCCGCCTGCCGATGCAGGAGACACGGGTTCGTGCCCTGGTCCGGGAAGATCCCACATGCAGCGGAGCAACTAAGCCCATGAGCCATGGCCGCCAGGCCTGCGCGTCTGGAGCCTGTGCTCCGCAACGGGAGAGGCCACAACAGTGAGAGGCCCGCATACCGCAAAAAAAAAAAAAAAAAAAAAAAAAAATCCCCCCTTATATAACCAGTTCTCCATCCATCGTGTAGGCTGTTTAAAGTTCTGACTGCCAATGCCATCTCTTTGTTTTTTTGACGAAGCAGATTGTGCCCATGAATCAAGTTCACAATTAGTTGACAAGTCCCTTTAGTCTTCTTCAATCTGGAACAAATGTTCCACGGTTCTTTAACTTTCATGATCTTGACATTTTTGAAGGTAACAAGCCAATTATTATGCAGAAAAGTCCATCAATTAGATTCAGCTTATACATTTTTGGCAGGAACATTGCAAAACATATTGTTTTCTTCTTACTGCATCCTATCAAGTAGTACACAATTTCAGTCTGTCCCATTATTGGTAATGTAATTTAGATTTCTTGATTAAGGTGATGTCTGCTAGGTTTCCTCCATTACAAAGTTACTCTTTTTCCCTTTGTAACAAATAAGTATGTTGAAGGTAGGAATTTGGGGATTAATTTTAGCAACTTTTGATGTTCCCTGGCTGAATAAAATATTACTATGATGATTCTCAAATGGTGACTTTTCTTGTCCATTTCTTATTTACTCGACTGTACAAAAAAAAAAGCTTTCTCTTCCATCCATTTATTAATTAATTAATTTATATGAGTATGGACTCATGGATTTGCATTTTATTTATCCAGCTGGCTCTCATCTATTACTATCATTTATTTTGCTGCTGAAAGCTGTTCCAGTGGGAGTCTTTTCAAGATGACTCTGTCCTTTTGATTCATCTCCATCATTCTTTGAACACACTTCTTTACTTTCTGGCACAAGCTCATCTTGTACTTTCCCTGCCCCAGTCCTGGAATCAGCCATTTCTCCAAGGAGCTCTGGATCCTTTCAGTGGAAAGCTATATTTAGAAAATAAGCCCAGCTGCTAGATGTGCTAGTTATTGATACCATGGGGTAGCAATGCTCACAGGCCCTATCAATGGACAGAGCTAGGTAAATCTGCATTTACAGCTATATTTATTTCTATTTACCAATACATACTAAAAATCATGAGTCACACCAATACTTCCAATTCCATTCAAGTACCACAAGGTTTTCTCACTGTATTCCATATGCATAACTCCCTTTCCTGACAATGAGAATTCAAGGTTTCAGTATCATCAACATATGTTCTCATTTGATCAACCTTCCTGTATATAACCAATCTCCTGTCATCACCACCACACTCCAGTATAAATAACCTCCTCACCTCATTCAGATTCTGACAATTTATTTTGGGTTGCCAACTCCATCACTGCCCCAAACCACACTCCTTCTGGATGTCTTCCTCCCCTCACTCAGGTTCCAATATCCTACAGCAGATTGCTGACACTGCTGCCCTCCAAACAGGTACACTCACCAATTCCCTGTCCGCTTACCCACTCAGCAACCCATTCAGGATCTAAGCCTCCTCACTGGGTACAAGAATGCCCTCCTCACTCTTTGGGTTACAAAACTCCATGCTGGGCAACTACCAGCACTCTCCCTTCCATGCCACTCCCCAAAATGCACTCCTTCCTCACCCTGCCTGGGATTTTACACCCTACACCAGGGTATCCCTAGCCTTTAAAATATGGCAACAGACTCAATTCAATGCAAGATCTTTCAGTGAAAAAAATTCAAGCTTTTGGACATGCTGAATTCTAAAGAAAGTACGTTGTGAAAAACCAGACAGAGCAAAGGGAAAGGAAATGATGACAAAGATAACCTTTATCTATTGTGAATTTTATCTTATACCAAATCTGTACTCAAAAAAAGGAGCAGAAATTATTTTCTCCCTTCCAACTCAGGACCCTGAGTTTGCACCAGTATTATTAGGTCAACTACATTTCTGATCATTTAAACATTGTTTCATGAGGAAATGCAATTCAAGTTGTAAACAACTAATATAAAGATCAACTTTTTGAAAAACCATACATTACCTAAGTTTCATTAAACCTTTTACCTAAAAGGATTCAAAGTAATTCAAAATCAGTTATAAGTGGCAGATTATTTCCACTAAGTAGAGCCAGATAAGGCATAGTCACACAGGAAATAATTTTGTACACTATTAAAAATTCTGGAAAATACATACTTAAAGCACACTTACATTCACATGATATTTGAGATAATAATGAATAATCCAGACAGGGATCAGTATATGAGTAAAAGCAAAGATACTGTGTCGGTACGTCTTATAGATCTGGGGGAAAAAAAAACATACACGAAATAAATATCTTATTCTTTATACATTTGTGGCAGAAAGCATCAGTGATATAACAATATCACGGTTATTGTAAAATCTCTAAATGCTACGTATTTCCATATAGTCTGTAGCTAATCTCACACACCGAATATTCTTACTAAGCATAGTGCCTGCTAGGTGACACCTAAAGAGTTCAAAGCAAAGGAGGCTTAAGAGAAGCAGCATTTTGCAAAACTATAATACTGTATTTATAAATACGTTTTTAAAAAGACTTCTAAAAATATCCTTATTATAAGTTTAAGATAAAATATGGCATAAATAATGAAATAATTCTAATCAATTTAACCAAAGCAATCAGAACTACAGAATTTTCAGGTAAAGTCATTTCCCTAATTTATCAATTTCAGATACCCATAATCAACACCACCTGTATTATTCTAGCTGTAGGGCAGACAACCTTGAGTGCACTAATGCTGGAAAAAGAATGTTTTACATACTGGGATAAGGGTGTTCCAAGCTCACTTTGAGGTACCTTCAGACACAGTATTTTTAAAAAGAAAGGCAAAAGACAGCTAAAAATGGAACTTTTCCATGGCAGCCAATTTGACTGAAACAGACCTATCCTGTCAGGGAAAAGACAATCTAGATTCTAAGTGCTGTAACAGATAAGATTATGAAAGAAAAAGTTAACTCAAAGTAAGGTAAGACAGATTCCAACAAATGATTATTTACTTCCTTACATCACTGGCTGATCGGTGGGATGTCAACTTTCAACCAGTGGCTGCCAAATCAGTTAAGTAATGCCAGAGATACAAAGGGTGAGAAGAGAGGAGAGTTGAATTAGAGTTTAATTTTACCATCATAAATAAGTATCTAATACCACTTTCTTAGAAAAATTTGCACCAGACTTTGTAGCACAATAAGATACACAAGGTGGCTTCCCTGGTGGCGCAGTGGTTGAGAGTCCGCCTGCCGATGCAGGGGACACGGGTTCGTGCCCCGGTCTGGGAAGATCCTACATGCCGCGGACCGGCTGGGCCCGTGAGCCATGGCTGCTGAGCCTGCGCGTCCGGAGCTTGTGCTCCGCAACGGGAGAGGCCACAGCAGTGAGAGGCCCGCGTACCGCAAAAAAAAAAAAAAAAAATACACATGGATTTCAAAGTGAACTTCTTCAATTCCTAGCCCTGGGACCACAGGTAGATCACTGAATTTTTGCAGGTCTTGGTTTCCACATATTTAAAATGAGGATTAGGTATGTTTCTACCTTATGGAAGTAAAAAATTAAATAAAGTAACACATGTAAAACCTTCAGCAAAGCGCCAGGCACAAAGTAAGCACCGAAGTGTTACTTATATTATTACCATTATTATTAGTCGCAAGGAATTCTGAGATACAGCATTCATAATTGATGTGATTTAATTAACGACCTCAAGAAAATGTCAGGAGACCCTGAAAATAAAGATAGCACTTGAGTGAGTGATTTGCTGCAAAGTCCAGGAATGGCATTCTTAAATGAAAGCGTGTGTTCAACGTACGTAGTAGCGGTTAAGAAAGGGGGCTCTTGAATATGACTCACTCAGCATACCAATAGAACCCCTTCTTTTATGGTCATTACATAGAGCTGTATTACCAGCTAGAGGCTCATTGTGCCTTCTAGTAGTCGAGTGCAGTGTTATTTGGTCTCTATAATCTCAACCTCAAAAATCAGACAAGTGCCTTCAAATACTAAAATCATTGAATTTTAACTCTAGTGAATCCTTGGCCATCATTCTGACGGAAGGTCTCCACACTCAAAAGAGAACCAAGCGTGCAGTGTCCTGTAAAACCCAGGCAAAGATTCTCCTCCTTCTCATCACACTTGTCAGCCAAAGGGCAAGACCATCCCGAAGCCATACAAGCTCCGGACTCCTGACTCCTGACTCCCAGCCCATGATTCCTGGGACCAGAGAGCGTCCCAGCTAAACCTAAGTCTCGGTAGAACCTGATTCTCCCTTGGGGAACTACCGGAACTTTCGGGGGTAGAGTGAGTCAGTCCCTAATGTGGCTACAGTGAGCAGGCGTTCCAGCAGCCAGGTTGGGGACCGCGACGGGGCGGGAGTCAGGGTGGGTGTGGGGGAGGGCCGTCACTCACCACGTTCTTCCAGGAGGCCCCGTCCTGCAAAAACTTATTCCAGAATTGCTCCATAGGCCACACCCTCCGCGGGGGCAGCACTGGTTCCCGGGGGCTCAGCTCCTGATCCTTCAGCCATCGCCTTCTCAGCTCTCGCAGCTGCTGCAGCCGCAGTTTCTCGTCGGACGTATACCCTGACATGTCGCCGCTGATACCAAGGCAGCAGGATACGGCGCGTCCCCGAACCAAGGTCTTGTCACTTACGCGCGCTCCCGCTCTGCAAAGCGACCTTGCTAGGGCGCCAGGGAGCGGCGCGCCGTTATGACGTCACTCTGGTCCTACCTCCGAGCGGCTCCAATCTGCGCGTAGTGGCTGGGCATGCGCAAAGCCCTCCACACGCCTTCCGGTTTTAGCGGCCCAGATTACCAGTGGCGGCAGTGCTACCTCAGTTACCGGATGAGGAGGGAAGTGATGAATGAGAGAAAGTATGAGAGCTCAGAGGACTAGAGGTTCTGATAAGGAAGAACTGTTGTGCTGGGATTTGGAAGGGTGAGAATATGTGATTCAATGAATGTGACGTCCAAATGCAAAATTCTTCAGTTGCCTCTCCCACCTTGCAAATCCTCTTCCTGTGACCTAGAGTCTGTGGAGAGCCGTTGCATCTAAGTTTAAACCCCACACTGGTCAGTGACTGGTAAGGTGACCTTGAGCAGCTGTCTCAGTCTGTTCCTTCATCTGTAGTGCAGAAGTAAAAAGAGTCTCAATATCTAGCAGAATTATACACATTCACACTTTGAGCTAGCAATCCCACTTCGAGAACTCTCTCCGAAAGATATCGTGGTAAAAGTATGTGCAAGACTATTCACTGCAGCACCATATGTAATAAAATACTGGAAATTGCCCCCAAAGTTCCTTAGTAAATGGCTACTTGTATAAATTATGGTAAAATAATGCAATGAAGTGCTCTATATACAACTGGAGTGAGCTCCTGAATACATATATTGTTAATTGAAAAAAGCTGTGGAAAGAAGTGTATATAGTATACTACCTTTCATCCAAAAAGGGGAGGGTAGTAGTAATACTAAATAAGTATATATATATATATATATATATATATATATATATATATATATATACATATACTATATCTAGTAATACTATATATATATTTGCTTAAAGTTTAAAAATAACAGGAAAATTACTGATTTTTTTAAATGTTACTTGTAGGGAGAGGAAGGCAGTAGGCTACAAGAGACAGAGATAGAACCTAAACTTCTCTGAATTTATAAAAAGCAGTCTTTAAAAATCAAAAGAAAAAATACATGGGTCTAACTGATCTGCTTGTTGGCATAATTTCAAAAACACACACCATTTCAGGTAACTTTAAACCATCAAATTACTGTACATCCATAGGGAGATATACTTCAAAGAAAAAAGAACTAAAAAAAAAGAAAGAAAGAAAAGAAAGAAGTCAAACTGTTTTAAGTGATCATATTGTTGGTAGCGATGGTAGTGGTGGTATTGTTAATCTGACACTGAAAATAAACATTTATGCCAGGATTTTTGTTATGGGAGAAAGGAGATACAAATGTAAATTGTATGAGTTTAAGTAAAAACTGTAGTCCTAAATTTGGACAGGAATAAACAGTATTAACTCATGATGTATTTTATCTTTAAATAAATATATAATTTTATCTTAACTCTGCCTATGAAATGGCCTAAAAACTATGGCCAACCCAGTAACCATGAACATCTTTAGCTCCTAGATTGTGATCTCTATAAATACCATTTTCCATTAAAAGGAACCAAGACTCCTTGGAACAGCAGTTCTCAAAACATTTTGCTCCCCAAATCTCTTTAAATTCTTTTTTTTTTTTTTTTTTTTTTTTTTTTTTGCGGTATGCGGGCCTCTCACTGCTGTGGCCTCTCCCGTTGCGGAGCGCAGGCTCCAGACGTGCAGGCTCAGCGGCCATGGCTCACTCACGGGCCCAGCCGCTTTGCGGCATGTGGGATCTTCCCGGACTGGGGCACAAACCGGTGTCCCCTGCATTGGCAGGAGGACTCTCAACCACTGCACCACCAGGGAAGCCCCTCTTTAAATTCTTAAAATTGAGGGCGCCAAAGAGTTTTTATTTATGTGGGTTATATCTATTGATGTTGACTGAATTAGAAATTAAAACATTTAAAAATAACAAAGTATCTATTAACAAAAATTACTTAGTGATAAGAGTACAGTTGTTTTACATTTCTGTAAATCTAATGTCTGGCTTAATAAATGACAGCAGAATTCTTAGAACTGCTTCTGCATTCAATCATAATATTGCACATCATGTAACCTTTGGGAAACTCTGTATATATTTATGAGAGAATGATAGTTTAAAAGGGCAAATAGCCCTTAGTATTAATATGAAAATAATTTTGACCTCACAAACCCCATGAAAGGATCACAGGGACTACCAGGGGCTCCCAGATCACACTGTGAGAACCATCACCTTGGAGAAATAGCTAATTTCAGGTTCGAGTTAAGAAATATAAAATAAGCCTGGAACAGCTTGTCTTAGCAGAAAGCAGGGAAGTTTTTAAAGACTAGTAGGGTCATGTCAAAAAGATTCAGGAGAGAACTTCAATAGTCTTACGTTGGTCAATAAGTATAGTGACTTCAGTGGAATGAAAAATATCAAATACATTCACATACATAAGTTCATGATTTTTTAAAAACTTATTGGTCACTTCTTGATAGTGTTAGGGAACCAACTCATTATTTTGAAAACTGATAAGTACAGGAAAAATCAAGCATTTTTCTGTCCTCCTTATATCTTAAAGTAACATCTTAAAGTTACAAAATAGTTGATAAGGGGAAATTTATTCAAAGGAACATAAAAACCTAATAAAAGAAGAATGGATGCAGTTAGAATATCACTGTTTTGAAACCGTTGGTTTATTAATGAATCAATGCCCCGATTATCAGGAGGTTGACATCCCAAAAAGAGAGCAACTGCGCCTCCTGGTGGAAGACTGCTTCATTGTCTGTGAAGTAGCCTTGCCAAACAAAAAATTGAACTTGAATCTGATCAAGTTTCTCAATCTAACCACTCATTTAAAGGAAATATAGGGGAGAGAGGAACTCCTTATATGACACCAAAATGATACATTCAGACAAATCTAGATTGTAGAAACTTCAGACACGCAACTCAGTTTCTTAAACAAAAATATATGGAGGAGAAAGAGAGAGAGAGAACCTATAGATTGAGAAGCAACTTAATAAGAAAACAAACAACCCAACTTAAAAATTGGCCGAAGACCTTAACGGACACCTCACCAAAGGAGATATACAGATGGCAAGTAAGCATATGAAAAGATGCTCCACGTCATATGTCATCAGGGAAATGCAAATTAAAACAATGAAATACCACTACACACCTATTAGAATGGCCAAAATTTGGAACACTGACATCAAATACTGTAGGCGTGGGATGTGAAGGAACAGGAACTCTCATTCACTGCTGGTGGGAATGCAAAATGGCACAGCTACTTTGGAAGACTGTTTGGAGGCTTTTTACAAAAGTAAACATTCCCTTATCATAAAAGCCAACAATTTTGTGCTTTGGTATTTACCCAAAGGAGTTGAAAACTTATGTCAACACAAAAACCTGCACACAAATATTTACAGTAACTTTATTCATAATTGCCAAACTTGAAAGCAACAAAGATGTCCTCCAGTAGGTTAATGGTTAAATAAACTGTGGTACATCCAGACAATGGCATATTATTCAGTGTCAAAAAGAACTGAGCTCTCAAGCCTTGAAAATACACGGAGGACTCTTAATTTCATACAGCTAAGTGAAAGAAGCAAAGCTGAGAAGGCTACATACTGTATGATTCCAACTCTATGACATTCTCTAAAAAACAAAACTATGGAGACAATAAAAGATTAGTGGTTGCCAAGGGGGTGGTGGGGACATGAACAGGCAGAGCTCAGAGGATTTTTAGGGCAGTGAAAATATTCGTATGATACTATTATAATGATGGATATGTTATTACACATTTGTCCAAACCCATTGAATTCACAACACCAAGAGTGAACACTATGGACTTTGGGTGATTATGATGTGTCAACCTAGGTTCATCCTTGTTTAAAAAAAAAAGTACTATTCTGGTGAGTGGTGTTGGTAATGGGGGAGGCTACACATGTGTGAGAACAGGGGATATGTGGGAAATCTCTATACATTTCTCTCAATTTTATTGTAAACCTAAAACTACTCAAAAAAAATTTTTTTAAAAGGGAGACAATGAGAGAAATTTGAACACTACCTCAATCTTTTATGATATTAAGAAATTTCTGTTCACTTTTATGGGTGGTGATATTGTGGTTATATTTTTAAAGGGGAGTTCTTATCTGTTAGAGATACCTTCTAAAATACTTATGAATGAGAGGATATGATGCCTGCGATTTACTTCTAAATAATGGAAGAGGAAGGAAAGAAGTATGGTGGAAATAAGATTAATAATGAGTGGTAATTCTTGAAGCCGACTGATAGGTAAGTAGGGGTTGATTATTCTCCTCTCATATACTATTTTGTATATGTTTGAAATTCTTCCAAATAAAAGAATTTTAAAGATTTATGCCTTTATGCAGCCGACTTAGGTTAGCCTGCTTAGGCTCTCAACTCTGTCATGATGAGATCCCTACTGAATACACTGTAATGACCTATATGGGAAAAGAATCTAAAAAAGAGTGGATATATGTACATGTATAACAGATCCATGTTGCTGTACACCTGAAACTAACACAACATTGTAAATCAACTGTACCCCAATAAAATTTTTTTTTAAAAAAAGAAAGCCACAAACAACAACAGCAAAAAACAAGTGTAGGTCCCTGAGTGCTAATTATCCCCAGAAGGGCTGTGTTTAGGTCCGCAGTGAGGCATTTGAGAGCCCAAATAAGCGTTTCCTTTGTGAGTAGAGTTAAAGACGCCTAGCAGTTTCTTGAATCTGGGGCCTTCTGGAGCCCTACCACACTTTCCCCCACTTCCCACCAGCACCACATTTAAAAAGGAAAACAAAGAAATGAAATCAACATTGTTTTGGAAAATATATTCTTATACCACTGGCTACTGCCTACCATATTTCCACCCCTTCCCATTTACCTATGGCTGTGAAATCCATCAAGATCAGTTGAAGAAAAATAAAGCACAATTGGGGAGCATGTCCAGCTCAGCACACCTGGAAAATGGACTCACAAAATCAGAAGGTTGGCAGCACCTGGATTAATTACTTGATACTCCCACAAGAGGGCACTCTAACTTTCTGAAAAATCATAAAATCAATTAAATTGGGTTTTATATAAGGTCTAATTAACCAGCGCATAAAACTTGTTAAGAGCTAAGTCATGGTGGACAGGGAAAAGAAAGGGCCAGGGGATAAAGCGAGAAGTTGTCTTCTGTCAGTAAACTTACCTCTTCAACTTTGGATCTGTCTAGTAAGGGTCTATGCGTCCAGCTATGTTTTTATAAACCAGTTCAGTTTGACCCCTGCAAGAGTGCATTAGTTGGGGCAGACATGAGATTGAGGCCATGGATTTCAGGTGGTGTGGGACAGAAGGCTGAACTGTGTGCAGGACCTCCCCTCCCTCCCAACACACACACACACACACACACACACACACACACACACACACACACACACACACGAGTCTGAGTCTGCCAGCAGGAATTGAGATGAGCGTTCCACATCAAATTTCCCTTTCCTTCCTTCAGTCAAAATTTAAAAACTCTGGTGCTGTCTTCATTTTAAGTACTGCTTAAGGCTACTGTTGAAAAAATATTTAATTTCCCTACAAATTCCTTTATCTCCCAGTAAGATTCTTTCATCTTGTACTTCTGCTTTAAAGAAAAACACTGTATCATCCTACCATACAAGGCATAGTTATTTCCAAAAGGGCAAAGGGGAAAAGGATGCCTGCTTATGTTGATCAGAAAAATCTGTGAAGCTGCTTAAGAGGGGGCATTCTCCTACAGATCCCTATTCTGAAGCTTTTTTTAAACCAATGTTTTAGGAGTGTACAGAAACTAATATAATAAACAACTTCATGGTAAAGTTCATTACTAACAGAGGCAGAATATCAGACACCGTGTGCCACAGATAAAGCTTTGAGCTGAAACCTTAGTTTAACATTATAGTTTCCATCTACGGAGCATGGTTGGCATGACTACAGCATCTTAATTTCCTTCTGAGACTGGCAGAGCAGACTAAGTTGTTTGACATCTTATGCATTTAGTAGTCCACAACAATGTCCATTGCTCAAGTTTGTACTTCTATTTGGATGCCTGCACTTTCAGTGGCAAGTGATGCCAATCAGAAATCACCCTAGAAAGAGTGATTAATGAAAATCATTATCTCTGTAACAAAGAAGGTATCCTCCAGTTCTCTACAAGAGTTTATAAATTTTGTTTTCATTTTAATGATAATTTTTAAAATGTAGTGTGAGCATACTCTAGATTGTTTCAATAACCACCTTATAACCAAATACCTAAATTTGCATGTGTTTACAATTGCCAGGTGGAGGCCATGTGATATTATGACACTAAATAAAGGCTTCACAGTCAACCATGCGTAGGGAGGTAGTAAATGGGGTCACCTCACAGATCCCATCTTTGTATATATCGACTAGCAACAGTTCATTCAGTAAATAAGGTAATAAATAGACGAAATGAAAAAGTTTTCATTATGCCTTCTTATTGTTGGAATATTATGTTACTACTGCAATCTGAAGGGTACTATTAAGCAGATCAGGCCAACAAAACAACAAATTGGTTAAAATTAATATTATTGTTTGAAAGGAAAAATAAAAAGCAACACTCAATAACTCAGTGTTCCAGCATGTTCAACATCAAGGCAATATACAATGAAGCAGAAAACCCCAAAACATCTTTCCAATTTTCAACCCAACATCATTGTTTTTGTTTTATTAAAACAAATCCAGGGCTTCCCTGGTGGCGCAGTGGTTGAGAGTCCGCCTGCAGATGCAGGGGACACGGGTTCATGCCCCGGTCCGGGAGGATCCCCCATGCCGCGGAGCAACTGGGCCCGTGAGCCATGGCCGCTGAGCCTGCGCGTCTGGAGCCTGTGCTCCGCAATGGGAGAGGCCACAACAGTGAGAGGCCCGCGTACCGCAAAAAAAAAGAAAAAAAAAAAATCCATTATTTGAATCTTATTCATGTTTGTTCTCATTTAATTTGTAAGTTAATTTTTGTTTCATAGTTGAAGCAGAATATAGACAGTGAGGTTATATGTAATTCGTGTTTGTGAATATTTAAGTAAAGTTATAATGAAAATTATTTTATTCTAGGAATATGCAAGAATTTGTTTTCTCTCCTTTAAAAGGGATTATTACATTACTCAAATTTGAAAAACAGGAATTCCCTAGCAGTCCAGTGGTTAGGCCTCTGTGCTGAGGGCCTGAGTTCAATCCCTGTTTGGGGAACTAAGATCCCACAAGCCACGCAGCAGGTACAAAAAAATGTGAAAAAAAAATTGAAAAACACTGTTGTAACATCATGCGGGTTTATTTCTACCCGCCTCCACCATGCTTTTTTTCTTAGTTCCCCGACCAGGGATGGAACCCGTGTCCGCTGCAGTGGAAGCACGGACTCTCAACCACTGGACCACCAGGGAAGTCCCACGGGTTTATTTCTTAAAAATAATACATAACTGTATATTATTAACATATACAAATTATAAAATATATAACAATATATTATTAATATATATAAACTATAAAGTTAATAATGACCAACAGAGAATAAACTAAGGAAAAAAACAGAGTAAGCATGTAGTCATAAGAACAGTAGTGCTTTTTGGGGACTAGAGTGACAACTAGCTTTTTGTAAGATCTAGTATTCTTATATAAGAGATCATTCCTTAATTTTAACCTAGTAAATTACATTTCATAAATGATATATCTTACAGAATATCAGGGCAAAGTGTTTAAGCCTAAGATTTTCTGAGTCTGCCAGAAGGAGAATTTTTCTTTTCTTTCTTCCTTTCTTTTTCTTTTTTCCCCAACTAATTTTGTCTTTTTTCCTCCATAATTTTAGTTGGGTTTCTTGGATGAAAGAGATGGCTTTGGAGAAAGGAAGGGAGGTGGAATGTGAATCATCCCAATGGATTATAACAAAAATTTACATAATAATTGATAAACTGTCTTCACTTTTTACTAACTAGATCTGACATAAGATTCTTTAGGTCCTTATTATTATTAAAAAGTATTGTTTAAAAATTTTAATTAACATTAAAACCCTTCATCATTATGAAAATACAGCTGTCTTCGAGTTTTTTTTTAAACATCTTTGAGTATAATTGCTTTACAATGGTGTGTTAGTTTCTGCTTTATAACAAAGTGAATCACTTATACATATACATATGTTCCCATAATATCTCTTCCCTCTTGCATCTCCCTCCCTCCCACCCCTTTAGGTGGTCACAAACCACCCAGCTGATCTCCCTGTGCCATGCGGCTGCTTCCCACCAGCTATCCACCCTACGTTTGGCAGTGTATACATGCCCATGCCACTCTCTCACTTCGTCACAGCTTACCCTTCCCCTTCTGCATATCCTCAAGTCCATTCTCTAGTAGGTTTGTGTCTTTATTTCTGTCTTACCCCTAGGTTCTTCATGACCTTTTTTTTTTCTTCTTAGATTCCATATATATGTGTTAGCATACGGTATTTGTTTTTCTCTTTCTGACTTACTTCACTCTGTATGACAGACTCTACATCCATCCACTTCACTACAAATAACTCAATTTCGCTTCTTTTTATGGCTGAGTAATATTCCATTGTATATATGTGCCACATCTTCTTTATCCATTCATCTGTTGATGGACACTTAGGTTGCTTCCATGTCCTGACTATTGTAAACTGAGCTGCAATGACCATTTTGGTACATGACTCTTTTTGAATTCTGGTTTTCTCAGGGTATATGCCCAGTAGTGGAATTGCTGGGTCATATGGTAATTCTATTTTTAGTTTTTTAAGGAACTTCCATACTGTTCTCCATAGTGGCTGTATCAATTTACATTTGCAACAACAGTGCAAGAGTGTTCCCTTTTCTCCACACACTCTCCAGTACTTATTGTTTGTAGATTTTTTGATGATGGCCGTTCTGACTGGTGTGAGGTGATACCTCATTGTAGTTTTGATTTGCATATCTCTAATGATTAATGATGTTGAGCATTCTTTCATGTGTTTATTGGCAATCTGTATAGCTTCTTTGGAGAAATGTCTATTTAGGTCTTCTGCCCATTTTTGGATTGGATTGTTTGTTTTTTTGTTATTGAGCTGCATGAGCTGCTTGTAAATTTTGGAGATCAATCCTTTGTCAGTTGCTTCATTTGCAAATATTTTCTCCCATTCTGAGGGCTGTCTTTTGGTCTTGTTTATGGTATCCTTTGCTATGCAAAAGCTTTTGAGTTTCATTAGGTCCCATTTGTTTATTTTTGTTTTTACTTCCATTTCTCTAGGAGGTGGGTCAAAAAGGATCTTGCTGTGATTTATGTCATACAGTGTTCTGCCTATGATTTCCTCTAAGAGTTTGATAGTGTCTGGCCTTACATTTAGGTCTCTCATCCATTTTGAGTTTACTATTGTGTACGGTGTTAGGGAGTGTTCTAATTTCATACTTTTACTAGTACCTGTCCAGTTTTCCCAGCACCACTTATTGAAGAGGCTGTCTTTTCTCCACTGTATATTCTTGCCTCCTTTGTCAAAGATAAGGTGACCATATGTGTGTGGGTTTATCTCTGGGCTTTCTATCCTGTTCCATTGATCTATATTTCTGTTTTTGTGCCAGTACCATACTGTCTTTTTTTTTTTTTTTTCCTGTGGTACGCAGGCCTCTCACTGTTCTGGCCTCTCCCCTTGTGGAGCACAGGCTCTGGACGCGCAGGCTCAGCGGCCATGGCTCATGGGCCCAGCCGCTCCGCAGCATGTGGGATCTTCCCGGACCGGGACACGAACCCGCGTCCCCTGCATCGGCAGGCGGACTCTCAACCACTGCGCCACCAGGGAAGCCCCTATACTGTCTTGATTACTGTAGCATTGATCTATATTTCTGTTTTTTGTGCCAGTACCATACTGTCTTGATTACTTATAGTCGGAAGTCAGGGAGCCTGACTCCTCCAGCTCCATTTTTCGTTCTCAAGATTGCTTTGGCTATTCAGGGTCTTTTGTGTTTCCATACAAATTGTGAAATTTTTGTTCTAGTTCTGTGAAAAATGCCAGTGGTAGTTTGATAGGGATTGCATTGAATCTGTAGATTGCTTTGGGTAATAGACTCATTTTCACAATGTTGATTCTTCCAGTCCAAGAACATGGTATATCTCTCCATCTATTTGTATCATCTTTAATTTCTTTCATCAGTGTCTTATAATTTTCAGCATACAGGTCTTTTGTCTCCTTATGTATGTTTATTCCTAGGTATTTTATTCTTTTTGTTGCAGTGGTAAATGGGAGTGTTTTCTTAATTTCACTTTCAGATATTTCATCATCTGTGTATAGGAATGCCAGAGATTTCTGTGCATTAATTTTGTATCCTGCTACTTTACCAAATTCATTGATTAGCTCTAGTAGTTTTCTGGTAGCATCTTTAGGATTCTCTATGTATAGTATGTCATATGCAAACAGTGGCAGCTTTACTTCTTCTTTTCCGATTTGGATTCCTTTTATTTCTTTTTCTTCTCTGATTGCTGTGGCTAAAACTTCCAAAACTATGTGGAATAAGAGTGGTGAGAGTGTGCAACCTTGTCTTGTTCCTGATCTTAGTGGAAATGGTTTCACTTTTTCACCATTGAGGACAATGTTGGCTGCGGGTTTGTCATATATGGCCTTTATTATGTTGAGGAAAGTTCCCTCTATGCCTACTTTCTGCAGGGTTTTTATCAGAAATGGGTGTTGAATTTTGTCAGAAGCTTTCTCTGCCTCTATTGAGATGATCATATGGTTTTTCTCCTTCAGTTTGTTAATACGGTGTATCACGTTG
Source organism: Kogia breviceps (assembly GCF_026419965.1). Classification (NCBI taxonomy): domain Eukaryota; kingdom Metazoa; phylum Chordata; class Mammalia; order Artiodactyla; family Physeteridae; genus Kogia; species Kogia breviceps. Next base: position 43,015,681 of record NC_081317.1, on the reverse strand, counting down.
ATTGATTTGCGTATATTGAAGACTCCTTGCATTTCTGGAATAAACCCCACTTGATCATGGTGTATGATCCTTTTAACGTGCTGTTGGATTCTGTTTGTTAATATTTTGTTGAAGATTTTTGCATCCATGTTCATCAGTGATATTGGCCTGTAGTTTTCTTTTTTTGTGACATCTTTGTCTGGTTTTGGTATCACAGTGATGGTGGCCTTATAGAATGGGTTTGGGAGTGTTCCTCCCTCTGCTATATTTTGGAAGAGTTTGAGAAGGATAGGTGTTAGCTCTTCTCTAAATGTTTGATAGGATTCATCTGTGAAGCCATCTGGTCCTGGGCTTTTGTTTGTTGGAAGAATTTAAATCACAGTTTCAATTTCAGTGCTTGTGATTGGTCTGTTCATATTTTCTATTTCTTCATGGTTCAGTCTCAGAAGGTTGTGCATTTCTAAGAATTTGTCCATTTTTCCAGGTTGTCCATTTTATTGGCATAGAGGTGCTTGTAGTAATCTCTCATCATCCTTTGTATTTCTGCAGTGTCAGTTGTTACTTCTCCTTTTTCATTTCTAATTCTATTGATTTGAGTCTTCTCTCTTTTTCTCTTGATGTGTCTGGCTAATGGTTTATCAATTTTGTTTATCTTCTCAAAGAACCAGCTTTTAGTTTTATTGATCTTTGTTATCATTTCCTTCATTTCTTTATCATTTATTTCTGATCTGATCTTTATGATTTCTTTCCTTCTGCTAACTTTGGGTTTTTTTTGTTCTTCTTTCTCTAATTGCTTTAGGTGCAAGGTTAGGTTGTTTATTTGAGATGTTTCCTGTTTCTTAAGGTAGGATTGTATTGCTATAAACTTCCCTCTTAGAACTGCTTTTGCTGCATCCCATAGGCTTTGGGTTGTCATGTTTTCATTGTCATTTGTTTCTAGGTATTTTTTGATTTCCTCCTTGATTTCTTCAGCGATTCCTTGGTTATTAAGTAGTGTATTGTTTAGCCTCCATGTGTTTGTATTTTCTAAAGATCTTTTCCTGTAATTGATATCTAGTCTCATAGCGTTGTGGTCAGAAAAGATACTTGATACGATTTCAATTTTCTTAAATTTAAATTTAAGAAATTTAAATTTAAATTTAAATTTCTTAAATTTAGATTTGTGACCCACGATATGATTTATCCTGGAGAATGTTCCATAAGCACTTGAGAAAAATGTGTATTCTGTTGTTTTGGGATGGAATGTCCTATAAATATCAGTTAAGTCCATCTTGTTTAATGTATCATTTAAAGCTTGTGTTTCCTTATTTATTTTCATTTTGGATGATCTGTCCATTGGTGAAAGTGGGGTGTTAATGTCCCCTACTATGATTGTGTTACTGTTGATTTCCCCTTTTATGGCTGTTAGCATTTGCCTTATGTATTGAGGTGCTCCTATGTTGGGTGCATAAATATTTACAATTGTTATATCTTCTTGGATTGATCCCTTGATCATTATGTAGTGTCCTTCTTTGTCTCTTGTATTGGTCTTTATTTTAAAGTCTATTTTGTCTGATATGAGAATTGCTATTCCAGCTTTCTTTTGATTTCCATTTGCATGGAATATCTTTTTCCATCCCCTCACTTTCAGTCTGTATGTGTCCCTAAGTCTGAAGTGGGTCTCTTGTAGACAGCATATATATGGGTCTTGTTTTTGTATCCATTCAGCCAGTCTGTGTCTTTTGGTGGGAGCATATAATTCATTTACATTTAAGGTAGTTATCAATATGTATGTTCTTATTCCTATTTTCTTAATTGTTTTGGGTTTGTTTTTGTAGGTCTTTTCCTTCTCTTGTGTTTCTTGCCTAGAGAAGTTCCTTTAGCATTTGTTGTAAAGCTGGTTTGGTGGTGCTGAACTCTCTCAGCTTTTGCTTGTCTGTAAAGGTTTTAATTTCTCCATCAAATCTGAATGAGATCCTTGCCAGGTAGAGTTATCTTGGTTGTCGGTTTTTCTCCTTCATCACTTTAAATAAGTCCTGCCACTCCCTTCTGGCTTGCAGAGTTTCTGCTGAAAGATCAGCTGTTAACCTTATGGGGATTCCCTTGTGTGTTATTTGTTGTTTTTCCCTTGCTGCTTTTAATATGTTTTCTTTGTATTTAATTTTTGATAGTTTAATTAATATGTGTCTTGGCATGTTTCTGCTTGGATTTATCCTGTATGGGACTCTCTGTGCTTCCTGGACTTGATTATTTCCTTTCCCATATTAGGGAAGTTTTCAACTATAATATCTTCAAATATTTTCTCAGTCCCTTTCATTTTCTCCACTTCTTCTGGGACCCCTATAATTCGAATATTGGTGCATTTAATGTAGTCCCAGAGGTCTCTGAGACTGTCCTCAGTGCTTTTCATTCTTTTTTCTTTATTCTGCTCTGCAGTAGTTATTTCCACTATTTTATCTTCCAGGTCACTTATGCGTTCTTCTGCCTCAGTTATTCTGCTACTGTTCCCTTCTAGAGAATTTTAAATTTCATTTATTGTGTTGTTCATCTCTGTTTGTTTGCTCTTTAATTCTTCTAGGTCCTTGTTAAACGTTTCTTGTATTTTCTCCATTCTATTTCCAAGATTTTGGATCATCTTTACTATCATTATTCTGAATGGTTTTTCAGGTAGACTGCTTATTTTCTCTTTATTTGTTTGGTCTGGTAAAAACCTGGTTTTTACCTTGCTCCTTCATCTGCTGTGTGTTTTTCTGTCTTCTCATTTTGCTTATCTTACTGTGTTTGGGGTCTCCTTTTTGCAGGCTGCAGGTTCATAGTTCCTGTTGTTTTTGGTGTTTGTCCTCAGTGGCTAAGGTTGGGTTCAGTGGGTTGTGTAGGCTTCCTGGTGGAGGGGACTAGTGCCTGTGTTCTGGTAGATAAGGCTGAATCTTGTCTTTCTGCTGGGCAGGTCCACGTCTGGTGGTGTGTTTGGGGGCGTCTGTGACCTTATTATGATTTTAGGCAGCCTCTCTGCTAATGGATGGGGCTGTGTTCCTGTCTTGCTAATTGTTTGGCATAGGGTGTCCAGCACTGTAGCTTGATGGTTGTTGAGTGAAGCTGGGTCTTGGTGTTGAGATGGAGATCTCTGGGAGATTTTCGCCGTTTGATATTACATGGAGCTAGGAGGTCTCTTGTGGACCAGTGTCCTGAAGTTGGCTCTCCCACCTCAGTGGCACAGCCCTGATGCCTAGCTGGAGCACCAAGAGCCTTTCATCCAAACGGCTCAGAATAAAAGGGAGAAAAAATAGAAAGAACGAAAGAAAGAGGATAAAATAAAATAAAGTAAGATAAAATAGTTATTAACATAAAAATAATTATTATGAAAAAAAATTTTTAAGTAAAAAAAAAAACAATGGACAGACAGAATCCTAGGACAAATGGTGAAAGCAAAGCTATACAGACAAAATCTCACACAGAAGCAGACACATACACACTCATGAAAAGAGAAAAAGGGGAAAAAATAATATATCTTGCTCCCAAAGTTCACCTCCTCAATTTGGGATGATTCGTTGTCTATTCAAGTATTCCACAGATGCAGGGTACATCAAGTTGATTTTGGAGCGTTAATCCGCTGCTTCTGAGGCTGCTGGGAGAGATTTCCCTTTCCCTTCTTTATTCGCACAGCTCCCGGGGTTCAGCTTGGGATTTGGCCCCGCCTCTGCGTGTAGGTTGCCTGAGGGCGTCTGTTCTTCGCTCAGATAGGATGGGGTTAAAGGAGCAGCTGATTTGGGGGCTCTGGCTCACTCAGGCCACGGGGAAGGAGGGGTATGGATGCGGGGCGAACTTGCGGCATCAGAGGCCGGCATGACGTTGCATCAGCCTGAGGCGCGCCACGCATTCTCCTGGGGAAGTTGTCCCTGGATCACATGACCCTGGCAGTGGCAGGCTGCACAGGCTTCCGGGAGGGGAGGTGTGGAGAGTGACCTGTGCTCACACACAGGCTTCTTGGTGGCGGCAGCAGCGGCCTTAGCATCTCATGCCCGTCTCTGGGGTCTGTGCTGATAGCCGCGGCTCGCGCCCGTCTCTGGAGCTCTTTTAAGTGGCGCTCTTAATCCCCTATCCTCGTACACCAGGAAACAAAGAGGGGAGGAAAAGTCTCTTGCCTCTTCGGCAGCTCCAGACGTTTTCCTGCACTCCCTCCCGGCTAGCCGTGGTGCACTAACCCCTTCGGGCTGTGTTCACCCTGCCAACCCCAGTCCTCTCCCTGCGATCCAACAGAGAAGCCCGAGCCTCAGCTCCCAGCCCCCGCCCGTCCCGGCGGGTGAGCAAATAAACCTCTCGGGCTGGTGAGTGCTGGTTGGCACCAATCCTCTGCGGCAATCTCTCCGCTTTGCCCTTCGCACCCCTGTGGCTGCGCTCTCCTCCACGGATCCGAAGCTTCCCCCCCTCCACCACCCGCAGTCTCTGCCTGCGAAGGGGCTTCTAGTGTGTGGAAACCTTTCCTCCTTCACGGCTCCCTCCCACTGGTGCAGGTCCCGTCCCTGTTCTTTTGTCTCTGTTTTTTCGTTTCACTTTTGCCCTACCCAGGTACGTTGGGAGTTTCTTGCCTTTTGGAATGTCTGAGGTCTTCTGCCAGCATTCAGTGGGTGTTCAGTAGGAGCAGTTCCACGTGTAGAAGTATTTCTGATATATCTGTGGGGAGGAAGGTGATCTCTGCGTCTTACTTTTCCGCCATCTTTTCCTCGAGCTCTCGAGTTTTTGAAATAACATTTTATTTCTTTGCTGCTCATAAGTTATCTTTGGTCATCACACACCTGCCCTGGTGTATCATGGGTTTCTGTAATGAGATGAGTGACGGGAATATTTGAATAGCTTCTTTGTTCTCTGTTCTGTACTTACGCATTTCATGAGCATGAAGATGCCATGGTCATAGTCTGGAAGAGTTATTGTTATTCTCCTCACTTCCTTGTTACACACACACACACACACACATGCGGATAGATTCTGCCTACTTCAAATAACGCCACAACCACTGTCATCGATTAATTTCTCTGGCAAATTTAAATGAAGAAGCAGTATGTCTAGGCTGGGCCCAATAAAGTGGAGAGTTGAGACATAAAACAGGATAAAATCCTTTCTTAATATTTATGTTAGCCAGAATTATACCAGTGCTTGTTAGCATTGCTCAATTCATTGAATGTTACTTGAACTATTTATCTGCATTTTTTTTTTTTTTTTTTTCGATACGCGGGCCTCTCACTGTTGTGGCCTCTCCCGTTGCGGAGCACAGGCTCCAGACGCGCAGGCTCAGCGGCCATGGCTCACGGGCCCAGCCTCTCCGCGGCATGTGGGATCTTCCCGGACCGGGGCACAAACCCGCCCTGCATCGGCAGGCGGATTCTCAACCACTGCGCCACCAGGGAAGCCCTATCTGCATCTTTAGGGAAGGAATATTTCATGCACTGATTATACCAATATGTTTTCAGTGAAAACTATGTGCATTTTGTGGGTAAACATTAATTATAGGACCTATTAGTGACACAGTATTCCCCAGTTTGTAAAGCACTTTCATGTATATGTCACGTTTAATGCTAAAAGCAACTTTTTGAGTCTGTGTTTTCTGAAAACTCTGAGCTGTTTAGAGAAATTAGGGTCAGAGGAAATGGTCTATTTCATTTCTTCCCAAGCCACTCAAGATTAAACGAAGCACTTTTAACCCCTCCTCTTAAAAAGGGAGGAAAGAAGCCTGTTTGTTTGTTTTAGTGAATCAAAAACAAAAAGAAACCATGTGCCCAGACATTTTCTACTGCTCTTGGATTTGACTGGGTATAAATGCAAGATCAGTGGCTCCCCTTGGGTGGAAGGTGGAAGTCACAAGTCGAGTTAGGTCTCAATGTATCATCTGAACTAGTAGGATATACCCTTCAACAGACCTCCCATGGCTGGGCCCAGCACACTTACTTCTGTCAGATGGAGGTCAGCTCCTCACTGGTCTACATCCCCCAAGGCTGCTACATCAGAAACTATAGCTTACTTTTTATTGGCCTATTTACAAGAGCTCCTCAGAAAAACATGAGATTAATTACAATGGGCTCAGTTTAGTTTATCTTACGCAGAGAGAAAAGGTTTCAATGTCAAAACTCAAAACGGGGACTTCTCTGGTGGTGCAGTGGTTAAAAAACTCTGTGCTCCCAATGCAGGGGGCCCAGGTTCAATCCCTGGTCAGGGAACTAGATCCCACATGCATGCCGCAACTAAGAGTTTGCATGCTGCAACTGAGGAGCCCGCCTGCCGCAACTAAGACCCTTCGCAACCAAAAAAAAAAAAGAATTTCTGTGTCTAAGTGCACAGTTTTCTGCAAATATGCTCCATTCTCAAGTTTGTGTCTTCTACTTTCAAATTTGTGTCTTACCACGTGTGAATATGTAAGCAGTCTTCTAGCAACTGTTTACTTATAATAATATACAATTTTCAGTTACCAAATTCCTTCCAAGACCCCATACTACACCACCGAGTCTTGGAAATTTGTGAGTGCTTATAAGAACCATCCATGCATCCACTTATTCAGTAAACATTTTACTTAATGTTTTATATACATGTAAGGGGAGCAAAATTTGCTGCCTCAAAATGTCTCTTTGGCATAGGATTGATTTAAGTCGATTATTTTTAAGGCCCAAAAGACTCAGGAAGAACCTTTAACCTTCCCCATAATTGCCTGAAAAACGTAAATAGAGGACCTGTTCTAGGAAGGGAGCTATCACTATAGACAACTACAGTATGAACCAGGTGTGTAAACAGGGAAGAACTTAGCAAAGCCCCGTTTGTTAAAATTCCCCTCTGTGTCCCATTGTCTCTACTTGGCCCAGCAAGCATTTGTTTACCAAACTTTTTTTTTCCACTTCCATGTGAATTGCCTTCCTCCCCTTTGAAGTCCCACACCACTATCCCCAACATCTTTTTTTGTCTAGCTGAGGATGATATTTAAGGTGAGGGCTTTACTCGTTTTGGGAGTTACTCTGTTCTCCTGAGTTTCTCCCATGTATATGTGTTATTAAACTTTTGTTTGATTATCTCCTGTTAGTCTCATGTCAATTTAATACTTAGACCAGCCAGAAGAACCTAGAAAGGTAGAGAAAAATGTCTTCCTCCCCAACATATGCCAGATACTGAACTGCACTGAGAATAAATTTGTGAACAAGACTCAAGGAGCCTTACAATCTAATAAAGAAAGACAGATATGTAGGCAAATAAGTGTATGTAATGGCTGGATGTGTGAGTGACGTCTCCAGCCTTGGGAAAATAAACCTACCTATTTTTCATTCATCCATCCATCTGTGCGTTTATCATATATTAATATATTTTTAAAGTTTTTTAAAAATTTTATTTATTTTTTTATACACCAGGTTCTTATTAGTTATCGATTTTATACATATCAGTGTATACATGTCAATCCCAATCTCCCAGTTCCTCCCACCACCACCACCCTGCCACCACTTTTCCCCCTTGGTGTCCATACCTTTGTTCTCTACATCTGTGTCTCTATTTCTGCCCTGCACACTGGTTCATCTACACCATTTTTCTAGGTTCCACATGTATGCGTTAATATATGATATTTGTTTTTTTCTTTCTGACTTACTTCACTCTGTATATCATATATTAATTTTTTTTTTTTTTTTTCGCGGTACGCGGGCCTCTCACTGCTGTGGCCTCTCCCGTTGCGGAGCACAGGCTCTGGACGCACAGGCTCAGCGGCCATGGCTCACGGGCCCAGCCGCTCCGCGGCAAGCAGGGTCCTCCCGGACCAGGGCACGAACCCGCGTGCCCTGCATCGGCAGTCGGACTCTCAACCACTGTGCCACCAGGGAAGCCCTCATATATTAATCTTGAGCACCCATGAGATGGCAGGCCTTGCCCTTAGAGTCAGGGATAGAGAGTTAAATGAGACATGGCCCCTGCCTTCAAGGAATCCACAGTTAGTGTGGGAGCCAGATAGTAATAAATAATAAGTAATAAATACTTGCAATAAGCAAGAGATAGAAATGACATATATCTGGTACTACGGCTGCACAAGGGAAAGAGTGATCAGCTATCTTGGTGAGGCTTCAGGGCAGGCTTTATAGTACAGAAGGTGATAGAACAGGATCTAGAAGGATTAGACAGCATCATTGGGCAGAGGAGGAGAGAGGGTACTCAAGGAAGAAGCACAGACTATACTTTTCATTATCTGTGAGTGTTTAGATTTAGGAGCAGGGTGTTTAGCAGACCCTCTCTCAGCTTGAAATGCCCATGAGTGTGCCATGGGGGAAAAGTGAATGATGGCAGGTACCAGAACAAATGATTGGGTAAGACCAGTTTATCTATTAATTTTTTTTTAAACATAGTTTTGGGGACTTCCCTGGTGGTGCAGTGGTTAAGAATCCACTTGCCAATGCAGGGGACATGGGTTCGAGCCCTGGTCCAGGAAGATTCCACATGCCATGGAGCGACTAGCCCATGCACCACAGCTGCTAAGCCTGTGTTCTACAGCCCGTGAGCCACAACTACTGAGCTCATGTGCCACAACTACTGAAGCCCACATGCCTAGAGCCCATGCTCCACAACAAGAAAAACCACCACAATGAGAAAGAAGCCTGCACACCACAATGAAGAGTAGCCCCTGCTCGCCACAACTAGAGAAAGTCCACGCACAGCATTGAAGACCCAACACAGCCAAAAATAAATAAAAATTTATTTTAAAAAACCATAGTTTTGTTTATTTATTTGGCTGCATCAGGTCTTAGTCGCAGCATGTAGGATCTTTAGTTGTGGCAAGCAGGATCTTTTAGTTGTGACATGCAGGCTCTTATTTGCAGCATGTGGGATCTACTTCACTGACCAGGGATTGAACCAGGGCCCCTTGTATTGGGAGCGCAGAGTCTTAACCACTGGACCACCAAGGAAGTCCCTATTAATTAATATTATTAGACAACATTTGTTTGGCCAGGAAGCTCTGGCCAATCCAATCTGGCTTCAAATCCAAATCCAAGTGATGGTTTTCAAAGCTCTTAGTCACCTTCCTTCATTTTGTTTTTGCTGCTTAATTTCACCCTCTTCCTCTACCTCAATCTTATAAGACCAACTGCCTTTCTATCCCTCAACAACCTCCTTATTCACTCCTCTCTCTTCACCTTCTGCCACCAGTCATGCTTCCCTCCTTCTCCTCTGTTAGTCCCTAGTTAAGCTCAAGTCTCAGTTCCTCTGCAAAACTTTGACCTCTGTTGGCCCAGTGATTTCTATTTCTTTTGCCCATTTAAAGGACTCCTTGAGTAGAAGATGGTATTTAAGGTGAGAGTTTCAACCATTTTGACCAGCCAGAAGAACCTAGAAGGGTAGAGGGGAATTTCTTCCTACCCAACAGCTGGGATGAGATTGGGCTGCAGCTTTACTGGCTGGACACTACTTGCCCCAAAGCTGTTGCAAAAAGAGATTTTGGGATACCTGACAGAAGCCAGCAGAAAGTGAGGATTCCTAGCACATCAGTCAGTCTCCTGGATCTCTGCCTGCAGGGTCTATTGGAAACAAGAGTGCTGTGTGGCTGGCAGGGTCTTGGTGCTTCGGCCAGCTGTCAGGCCTGAGCCTCCGAGGTGGGAGAGCTGAGTCCAGAACATTGGACAACCAGGGACCTCTGAGCCCCACGTAATATCAATCAATAAGAGCTCTCCCAGGATCTCCAACTCAACACTAAGACCCAGCTCCACCCAATGGCCAGCAAGCTCCAGTGCTGGATGCCCCATGCCAAACAACTAGCAAGACAGGAACACAAACTCACCCATTAGCAGAGAGGCTGCCTAAAATCATACTAAGTTCACAGATACCCCAAAACACACCACTGGACATGGCCCTGCCCACCAGAAAGACAAGATCCAGTCCCAACCACCAGAACACAGGCACCAGTCACCTCCACCAGGAAGCCTACACAAGCCACTAAACCAAACTCACCCACTGGGGGCAGACACCAAAAACAAAGGGAACTACGAACCTGCAGACTGCAAAAAGGAGACCCCAAACACAGTAAGCTAACAAAATGAGAAGACAGAAAAACACACAGCAGATGAAGGAGCAAGGTAAAAACCAGGTTTTTACCAGACCAAACAAATGAAGAGAAAATAAGCAGTCTACCTGAAAAACCATTCAGAATAATGATAGTAAAGATGATCCAAAATCTTGGAAATAGAATGGAGAAAATACAAGAAACGTTTAACAAGGACCTAGAAGAACTAAACAGCAAACAAACTATGATGAACAACACAATAAATGAAATTAAAAATTCTCTAGAAGGAATCAATAGCAGAATAACTGAGGCAGAAGAACAGATAAATGACCTGGAAGATAAAATAGTGGAAATAACTGCCACAGAGCTGAATAAAGAAAAGAGAATAAAAAGAAATGAGGACAGGCTCAGAGACTGCTGTGACTACATTAAACACACAAACATTCGAATTATAGGGGTCCCAGAAGAAGAAGAGAAAAAGAAATTGTCTGAAAAATATTTGAAGAGATTGCAGTTGAAAACTTCCCTAACATGGGAAAGGACTAGTCAATCAAGTCCAGGAAGCGCAGAGAATACCATACAGGATAAATCCAAGGAGAAACATGCCAAGAAACATATTAAACTATCAAAAATTAAATACAAAGAAAAAATATTAAAAGCAGCAAGGGAAAAACAACAAATTACATACAAGGGAATCCCCATAAGGTTAACAGGTGATCTTTCAGCAGAAACTCTGCAAGCCAGAAGGGAGTGGCAGGACATATTTAAAGTGATGAAAGGGAAAAACCTACAACCAAGATTATCCTACCCAGCAAGGATCTCATTCAGATTTGATGGAGAAATTAAAACCTTTACAGACAAGCAAAAGTTAAGAGAATTCAGCACCACAAAACCAGCTTTACAAGAAATGCTAAAGGAACTTCTTTAGGCAGGAAACGCAAGAGAAGGAAAGACCTACAAAAACAAACCCAAAACAATTAAGAAAATGGTAATAGGAACACACAGATTGATAATTACATTAAATGTAAATGGATTAAATGTTCCAACAAAAAGACACAGACTGGCTGAATGAATACAAAAACAAGTCCAGTATATATACTGTCTACAAGAGACCCACTTCAGACTTAGGGACACATACAGACTGAAAGTGAGGGGATGGAAAAAGATATTCCATGCAAATGGAAATCAAAAGAAAGCTGGAGTAGCTATACTCATATCAGACAAAATAGACTTTAAAATAAAGACCAATACAAGAGACAAAGAAGGACACTACATAATGATCAAGGGGATCAATCCAAGAAGAAGATATAACAATTGTAAATATTTATGCACCCAACATAGGACCACCTCAATACATAAGGCAAATGTTAACAACCATAAAGAGGGAAACTGACAGTAACACAATAATAGTAGAAAACTTTAACACACCACTTTCACCAATGGACAGATCATCCAAAATGAAAATAAATAAGGAAACGCAAGCTTTAAATGACACATTAGCAAGATGGACTTAATTGGTATTTATAGGACATTCCATCCAAAAACAAGAGAATACACATTTTTCTCAAGTACTCATGGAACATTCTCCAGGATAGATCATATCTTGGGTCACAAATCAAGCCTTGGTAAACTTAAGAAACTTGAAATCATATCAAGTATCTTTTCCAACCACAACACTATGAGACTAGGTATCAGTTACAGGAAAAAACACTGTAAAAAATATGAACACATGGAGTCTAAACAGTTCACTACTAAATAACCAAGAGATCGCTGAAGAAATCAAGGAGGAAATCAAAAAATACCTAGAAACAAATGACAATGAAAACACAATGATCCAAAGCCTATGGGATGCAGCAAAAGCAGTTCTAAGAGAGAAGCTTATAGCTATACAATCCCACCTCAAGAAACAAGGAAAATCTCAAATAAACAACCTAGCCTTACACATAAAGCAATTAGAAAGAACAAAAAAATCCAAAGTTAGCAGAAAGAAAGAAATGATAAAGATCAGATCAGCAATATATGAAAAAGAAATGAAAGAAATAATAGCAAAGATCAATAAAACTAAAAGCTGGTTCTTTGAGAAGATAAACGAAGTTGATAAACCATTAGCCAGACTCATTAAGAAAAAAAGGGAGAAGACTCAAATCAACAGAATTAGGAATGAAAAAGGAGAAGTAACAACTGACAGTGCAGAAATACAAAAGATCATGAGAAATTACTGCAAACAACTATATGGCAATAAAATGGACAACCTGGAAGAAATGGACAAATTCTTAGAAATGCACAACCTTCTGAGACTGAACCATGAAGAAATAGAAAATATGAACAGACCAATCACAAGCACTGAAATTGAAACTGTGATTTAAATTCTTCCAACAAACAAAAGCCCAGGACCAGATGGCTTCACAAACGAATTCTATCAAACATTTAGAGAAGAGCTAACACCTATCCTTCTCAAACTCTTCCAAAATATAGCAGAGGGAGGAACACTCCCAAACCCATTCTATAAGGCCACCATCACTGTGATACAAAACCAGACAAAGATGTCACACACAAAAAAAGAAAACTACAGGCCAATATCACTGATGAACATGGGTGCAAAAATCTTCAACAAAATAGTAGCAAAAAGAATCCAACAGCACATTAAAAGGATCATACACCATGATCAAGTGTGGTTTATCCTGGAAATGAAGGATTCTTCAATATACGGAAATCAATCAATGTGATGTACCATATTAACAAGTTGAAGGATAAAAACCATATGATAATCTCAACAGATGCATAAAAAGCTTTTGACAAAATTCAACACCCATTTATGATAAAAACTCTCCAGAAAGTGGGCATAGAGGGAACCTACCTCAACATAATAAAGGCCATATATGACAACTCCACAGCCAACATCATTCTCAATGGTGAAAAACTGAAACCATGTCCTCTAAGATCAGGAACAAAACAAGGTGTCCACTCTCATCCCTATTATTCAATAGGGATGGAAGTTTTAGCCACAGCAATCAGAAAAGAAAAAGAAATAAAAGGAATCCAAATCAGAAAAGAAGCAGTAAAACTGTCACTGCTTGCAGATGAGATGATACTATACATAGAGAATCCTAAAGATGCTACCAGAAAACTACTAGAGCTAATCAATGAATTTGGTAAAGTAGTAGGATACAAAATTAATGCACAGAAATCTCTTGTATTCCTATACACTAACAACAAACAACCTAAAAGAGAAATTAAGGAAATACTCCCATTTAACATTGCAACAGAAGGAATAAAATACCTAGGAATAAACCAACCTAAGGAGACAAAAGACCTGTATGCAGAAAACTGTAAGACACTGATGAAAGAAATTAAACATGATACAAACAGATGGAGAGATATACCATGTTCTTGGATTGGAAGAATCAACATTGTGAAAATGACTGTACTACCCAAAGCAATGTACAGATTCAATGCAATCTCTGTCAAACTACCAATGGCATTTTTTACAAAACTAGAACAAAAATTTTCACAATTTGTATGGAAACATAAAAGACCCTGAATTGCCAAAGCAATCTTGAGAAAGAAAACTGGAGCTGGAGGAATCAGGCTCCCTGACTTCAGACTATACTACAAAGCTACAATAATCAAGACAGTATGGTACTGGCACAAAAACAGAAATATAGATCAATGGAACAGGATAGAAAGCCCAGAGATAAACCCACACACATATGGTCACCTTATCTTTGACAAAGGAGGCAAGAATATACAGTGGAGAAAAGACAGCCTCTTCAATAAGTGGTGCTGGGAAAACTGGACAGCTACATGTAAAAGAATGAAATTAGAACACTTCATAAAACCTAAACTTAAAATGGATGAGAGACCTAAATGTAAGGCCAGACACTATCAAACTCTTAGAGGAAATCATAGGCAGAACACTGTATGACATAAATCACAGCAAGATCCTTTTTGACCCACCTCCTAGAGAAATGGAAATAAAAACAAAAATAAATGAATGGGACCTAATGAAACTTAAAAGCTTTTTCACAGCAAAGAAAACCATAAACAAGAGGAAAGGATAAACCTGAGAATGTGAGAAAATATTTGCAAACAAAGCAACTGACAAAGGATTAATCTCCAAACTATACAAGCAGCTCAATATCAAAAAAAACAAACAACCCAATCCAAAAATGGGCAGAAGACCTAAATAGACATTTCTCCAAAGAAATGATTGCCAACAAACACATGAAAAGATGTTCAACATCACTAATTATTAGAGAAATGCAAATCAAAGCTACAGTGAGGTATCACCTCACACCAGTCAGAATGGCCATCATCAAAAAATCTACAAACAATAAATGCTGGAGAGGGTGTGGGGAAAAGGGAACCCTCTTGCACTGTTGGTGGGAATGTAAATTAATACAGCCACTATGGAGAACAGTACGGAGGTTCCCTAAAAAACTAAAAATAGAACTACCATATGACCCAGCAATACCACTACTGGGCAAATACCCTGAGAAAACCATAATTCAAAAATAGACATGTACTATAATGTTCATTGCAGCACTATTTACAATAGCCAGGACATGGAAGCAACCTAAGTGTCCATTGACAGATGAATGGATAAAGAAGATGTGGCACATATATACAATGGAATATTACTCAGCCATACAAAGAAATGAAATTGAGTTATTTGTAGTGAGGTGGATGGACCTAGAGTCTGTCATACAGAGTGAAGTAAGTCAGAAAGAGAAAAACAAATACCGTATGCTAACAGATATATATGGAATCTAAAAAAAAAAGGTTCTGAAGAACCTAGTGGCAGGACAGGAATAAAGACCAGACGTAGAGAATGGACTTGAGGACACGGGGATGGGGAAGGGTAAGCTGGGACGAAGTGAGAGAGTGGCATGGACATACATACACTACCAAATGTAAAATAGATAGCTAGTGGGAAGCAGCTGCATAGCACAGGGAGATCAGCTCGGTGCTTTGTGTCCATCTAGGGGGTGGGATATGGGGGTGGGAGGTAGAAGCAAGAGGGATGAGATAGGGGGATATATGTATATATATAGCTGATTCACTTTGTTGTAAAGCAGAAACTAACACACCATTGTAAAGCAATTATACTCCAATAAAGATGCTAAAAAATAAAGGACTCCTTGTGTGTTAAATGTGTGCCAAGTACTGCTTCCATAAGTGGCTCAGGTGAAGGGATTTCCTACACCCCACTCTGCCCAGCCTGAATATACCTGAACACCAATTACTATATGGAGTCAGGCACATAACCACATCTTGTAGGACATCTTGGAAAAGAGTTAACTGAGAAGTTTAATTAACCTGAAACAATGCGTGATAACATAAGTAAATGCCTCGTGGCTAGAGCTGACAAGCCCTGTTCCATTTCTCATACTGTAAACACTTCATACTGCAGTCACCATGTCTCAAGCTCTGGGGAGCATCTCTGTCCAAGCTTCATCATCTCTATCCACAGCCCGCCTTTCTGACCCCATCACCTCAAACCCTATCTGGAGGCACTCTGTGCTTCTCCTTCCAGCTGTTCTGCTAGATGTTTTCAGAACTCCTCAACCATGTGCTTACTCTGAAACCTGGAGAAGAGTCAGAATGCTCCCCAGTGTCTCTGAAGGAAATTTGGACCTTATTGCCTTTCTCTCACATTATCTTTTTTCTTTCCTCCATTGTTTCTTCTCTCCTGTATTTATCAGGTTAATTAACAAAAAATCCTCAAGTCTCATTGGCTTAAAATGATGAAAGCATATTTCATGTCCACGTCACAGTTGTTATAGGTTGATCAGAGGGCAGGGCTAGGCTCCACACAGACACTGAAGTACTCAAGTTGATAAAGGTTCCTGTTGTCCACAGGGGCAAGGACACCCACCAGATGGCAATTGATAGGGAGATTAAAGAAACATGGAGGTTGGTGCAGTGTATCTTAAGAGTCAGGACTGGAAGGGCTGTGTATCTCATCCATCCACATTCCATTTGCCAGAACTCAATCACAGGACCCCACCGAATTGCAAGGGATGCTGCGAAATGTAATTTAGCTAAGTTTCCAGGAACAGAACAAAATGTGTTTGGTGAACAAACCCTCCATCCCATTTGGTTAGGGAGAAATTTGTACATACCTCTCCTTAGGGGCCTGTTCTCTCCAGTCAGTCCAAGGAAACACCCTTTGACACCTCATACAATTCCAACAATGTGTTTGGTCGTTCATCTGCAGTTACATTTGTAACAAATGTCTTTATCCTATGTCATACACTGTCTTGTATAATTCTCAGACTGTCTCACATTTACATTCCTTAATTCTTCAATGAGATTTCCTGGTGGAAGGGGTGGAGGAGGTGGAGGGGTGGGGAGGCATGAGAGGAGGCTGGCTAGAAGGGGCTGTTTTTCATAGGAAGAGAAAAAAGTAAACAATTTAGGACTTTTAGAAACTTAATTGATTGTGTACCCACAGATTATGATATCAAATTAATCAAAACAGGAATCTGAGTGGAAAGATATTTATTTCTGAGCAGACTATTTATATACGGAACAGTTAATTTGGATTTAGAGGCATTACAAAGAATTTTTAAATTTCTATTTGGAGATTTAAAAAATTTTATTTTAAAAATTTGAGGGCTTCCCTGGTGGCGCAGTGGTTGAGAATCCGCCTGCCGATGCAGGGGTCACGGGTTCGTGCCCTGGTCCGGGAAGATCCCACATGCCGCGGAGCACCTAAGCCCGTGAGCCATGGCCGCTGGGCCTGCGCGTCCGGGGCCTGTGCTCCGCAACGGGAGAGGCCACAGCAGTGAGAGGCCCGCATACAGAAAAAAAAAAATAATAATAATAATAATAAAAATTTGAATGTAAGATCTTAGAGGATGCACCCATTTTTTCATAGTTAGGAAATTCCACTAGATGACCCTGTTTCAAAATATTACAAAGCTGGAGATGAACGGCTTCCTGATGAATTGTAACTCTCATACCTTTTCAAGTATTTAGGGCACTTCATTATCAATTATAGCTGGTTTTCCTAAAATACTATTGATGTGGCAAATCTCATCTTTTAGTATGACATGGAAACTGTTTTGGTAAAAGAATTTAGCCCAAAGTTTTCTTAACAGAGCGTATTTTGTTCTGAACAGATCATTTAAAATGAACAACCTGGCAACACTGAAATGACAACCTGTTCCCCAAAGTGCAGAATCAGCAGTGATGTCGGGAGAGTCCACAAAGCAGCCTGAGCTGTAAATTTCCTCTGCTCCAAGTGGATTTTAAAACCAACACAGATTCTACTCCTTTTTTTTCCAGCTCTATTTTGAGACACACATTTCAAAATCCCTAAGGTTATTCTGGTATGTTATATGGATTCTGACAACTCCAAATAAGTCAAAACCATCCAATTAAAATATGCTCTGAAACTAAAATGGGAAGATTATAATAAAAAGCTGCAAACCCAGTATTTAGCAACCAGAGCTTGGTAGTTGCCATTATAAGGCATCTCCAGAATTGCTGACGAGAGAGAACTAGTATCTCTTTTTTCTATCTGAGCATCCATTAAAACTGGCATCCTTTGTATCAGGAGCTAGCTCTCAGTGCAAGAAAGGAGTTCATCTGATTAAAAATAAAGTCAAGGAAATGGATAGTGGTCTTTGACTCTCTCCTTCCTGCCCTTCCCCAACCTTCAGTCTTGCTCAAAGGGACCAATGGTGGGGTCTCCTACCACTTCAGCTCTCATAATCCCTCTAGCAAATCTGATAATAGCAACATTGGTTTGTTCCCAGAAACAAAGGAAGCCAAGACCAGAGCCTTCTTCCTCCCCTCTTACCATCCTTCAAAATGCTTCCTATACTTAAATGGAGCTGTCACACTACACTCAACATTACTAAACCATTCTAATATATATCCACAATTGTAGACAAGAAATCAGAGCAGTACATTCAGGTTAGAATAATTTCCCACCAGTACTGGGTCATCTGAGTTATTTTAGACATTATATTGAAAACATTTCCCATCCTGGTTCTTCCAAACTTATGGCAGTCATATATATCCTTAACCATTAAATTCTAGACCACAAAAATTCCATATTTGTGTGTCCAGAGAGTTGAAGGATTAAGTTTGGCCAAGCTAATGTGTATGTAATTCCACCTCTGGCCACAATGAAGTAATGGGTACTGGATTTACCTTTCTGCCTTAAACAGTTAGAAAATCAGATAACAAAAGTAATGGTTTTCACTAGGTAACATAGGACTATAATCCCCAAGAGAAGGGAAATGAATGAGGCGAGCACTACAATTGCCCCAGTTTTCTGCCTGGAAGAAGTTTCTATGTTGTACAACACAAAGTGATAACCCAGAGTGCAGCAGTCTCACTGAGTTGAGGAGATAGAGATTGAAGTCTGCAGAGGCCAAGGCATCTAGATTTTCCTTCCAAGAGGAGGGGGCTAGTGGAGAGAGAGCTCTGAAGTCTTCAGCTGGGTAATGATCTATGCATGTGTGAGGGAAAACCACCTGAGTCCAGAGAAAGAAACCCAAGGAAGCCATACACCAAACAGTGCCTGCAGCTCACACAGTTCATGTTCCCTACCAGCAATAGTGAAAACATCTCAGAATACAAGAGACATCAGGTAATGACCTGAGGAGCGTATTGCCTTCTTGGTAGTAGGGCTACTCTGGATTCATCCTAACAAAGCTATAAAGCAAGACTTGAAACAATCCAACTAATTCCAAGTAACATAATTATATATCAGGAAAAAAGTCCAACACTATGTAAGGCATACAACAAAATGCATCATCCAACAAAGTAAACAACATGATGTACAGAATTCAATTAGAAAAAAAATTACTGGGCATGCAAAGGAGCAGAAAAACTAAGATCTGTAATGGGGGGAAAAATAAGTTTCATCATCAGAGCCAAAAATGACAGAAATAGTGGAATTAGCAGAGAAGGATGTTTTAAAAAGCTATTATAAAAATGCTCCATATATTAAAGAAGGTAGAAGAAAGTGAAGAATGAACAGGAGGAGACTGAAAGATATAAATAAAGAACCATAGAATTTCTAGAAAATAAGACAACAATCAGTGAAATGAAAAATACAACGGATGACATTAGCAACAGCTTAAACATTGTAGAATAAAAGATCAGTAAACCTGAAACACAGTAATAGAAACTATCTTAAATGAATAACACAGAGAGAAAAATACTGAAAGAAATAAACAGAGCATCAGTGTCCTGGGAGACAAATCAATATGTGAAACTGGAGTCCCACATAAACTGTAACAGTAGAAACACAAAACCACAGATAGATTAAAAGGAAAGGGTAGAAAAGATAAACCATGAAGACACCAGTATTTTCAGACAAAGTACATTTCAGAACAAGGAATAATATCTGGAACAAAGAGAGACACTTGATAATGACAAATGTGTATGTACCTAATAACAGAGCTTCAAATACATCAAGAAAATATTCATAGAAATGGAAGAGGGACTT
Source organism: Kogia breviceps (assembly GCF_026419965.1). Lineage (NCBI taxonomy): Eukaryota > Metazoa > Chordata > Mammalia > Artiodactyla > Physeteridae > Kogia > Kogia breviceps. The sequence goes on along the minus strand of NC_081317.1, from coordinate 42,996,242 downwards.
CCCTCGTGGTCCAGTGGTAAAGAATCCTCCTTCTAATGCAGGGGATGCGGGTTCAATCCCTGGTCAGGGAACTAAGATCCCACATGCCGCAGGGCAACTAAGCCCACGTGCCCCAACTCCTGGGCTCATGCGTCTCAACTAGAGCCTGCATGCTGGAAACTACAGAGCCCACGCTCTCTGGAACCTGCGCGCCACAACTACAGAGCCCACATGCCCTGGAGTCTGCGTGCCACAACTAGAGAAGAGAAAACCCGCACACCACAACTAGAGAGAAGCCTGCACACCACAATGAAGTGCCTGCATGCCGCAATGAAAGATCTGGCATTGCCTCAATGAAGATCCTGTGTGCTGCAAACCAAAAAAAACCATATGCAGCCAAAAAAAAAAAGAAATGGAAGAAAAAACAGATAAGGATATAATTATAGCTGGAGACTTCAGCACTCCTTTGTCAGTAGTTAACAGAACACAAATATCAAGATAATCAGTGAGTACACAGTGAGTAATCAAGTACCAAACAACTTGATCTAATTGATATTTATAAGACATACCATGCAACAGTAGCAGAAGACACATTCTTTTCAAATGCATGTGGAATATTTACCAAGATAAACCATATTCAGGGTGACAAAGTAAGTCTCAAATTTAAGAGAATCAAAATCATATAAAATATATTCTGTAACTGCAGTGGAGTTAAATTAGATATCAATAACAGAAAAAAAAATACTGGAAAATACCCGACTAGTTGGATACTAAGCAGCACATTTCTAAATATTCCATGGATCAAGAAAGAAATCACAATAAAAATCTTTTTTTTTGAAAAATTAAAAAATTAGGAACTCTTTTCACTGAAAGTAAAAAACAAAACACATTGACCCAGCAATCCCACTACTGGGTATATACCCTGAGAAAACCATAATTCAAAAAGAGTCATGTACCACAATTTTCACTGCAGCTCTATTTACAATAGCCAGGACATAGAAGCAGCCTAAGTGTCCATCGACAGATGAATGGATAAAGATGTGTGTGGCACATATATACAATGGAATATTACTCAGCCATACAAAGAAATGAAATTGAGTTATTTGTAGTGAGGTGGATGGACCTAGAGTCTGTCATACAGAGTGAAGTAAGTCAGAAAAAGCAAAACAAATACCGTATGCTAACAGATATATATGGAATCTAAAAAAAAAAAAAAGGTTCTGAAGAACCTAGTGTCAGGACAGGAATAAAGACCAGACGTAGAGAATGGACTTAAGGACACAGGGAGTGGGAAGGGTAAGCTGGGATGAAGTGAGAGAGTGGCATGGACATACATATGCTACCAAATGTAAAATAGATAGCTAGTGGGAAGCAGCGGCATAGCACAGGGAGATCAGCTCGGTGCTTTGTGAACACCTAATGGGGTGGGATAGGGAGGGTGGGAGGGAGACACAAGAGAGAGGAGGTATAGGGATATATGTATATTCATAGCTGATTCACTTTGTTTTACAGCAGAAACTAACAAACCATTGTAAACAATTATACTCCAATAAAGATGTTTAAAAAACACATAAACATTTGTGGGATACAGTTAAAGCAGTGCTCAGAGGGAAAGTTATAACATTAAACATTAATATTTAAGAAGAAAGGCCTTAAATCAATTATCTAATTTTCCACTTTAAGAAAATTTTTAAAAAGAGCAAATAAACTAACGTAAGCAAAAGGTGAAAAAAGAGCAGAAATTAATGAAAGAGGAAACAGAAAGATAGTAGAGAAAAATAAATGAAACTAACAGTTGGTTCTTTGAGAAGATAAAAAGCAAATTATAAATTTCTAGCCAGACTGATGAGAAAAACTATAGAGAGGTTACAATTCACCAACATTAGGAATGAAAGCGATGATGTCACTACAGATTCTGCATACATGAAAATGAAGATAACAGAGTGTAATGAACAATGCCATGCCAATAAATTCAACAACTTGGATGAAATAGACAAATACTTTGCAAGACACATACTCCCAAAACTCACACGGTAACAAATAAATAACATGAATAGCCCTATATCTATTAAGAAAATTGAATCTGTAGTTTAAAAACCACCCACAAAGAAAATTTCAGCTTCATATGACTTCACTGGTGAATTCTATAAAACCATTAAGGAAGAAATAACACCAGTTCTACGCAAACTCTTTGAGAAAATAGAAGAGGAGGGAACACTTCCCAAGTCATTCTATGAGGGATAACAAAACCAAAGACATTAAGAAAAAACACCATTATAGGCCACCATCCCTTATAATATAGATACAAAAATTTTGAAAATTTTAGCAAATCACCTCCTCTAGTATATATTGGGCTGGCCAAAAAGTTCGTTCGGGATTTTGTAACATCTTACAGACAAACCCGAACGAACTTTTTGGCCAACCCAATAAAATGATTAAAAACATCATGACCATATAGGGCTTATCTCAAGAATACAATTTTGGTTTATTCTCTAAAAATTGGTCAGTGGAACTCATCATATTAACAGACTAAAATAGAAAATCCAGGGACTTCCCTGGTGGCACAGTGGTTAAGAATCCGCCTGTCAATGCAGGGGACAGGGTTTCGATCCCTGGTCCGGGAAGATCCCACATGTCACGGAGCAGCTAAGCCTGTGCGCCACAACTACTGAGCCTGTGCTCTAGAGCCCACGAGCTGCAACTACTGAAGCCTGCATGCCTAGAGCCCACACTCCACAACAAGAGAAGCCACCGCAATGAGAAGCCCACGCACTGCAACAAAGAGTAGCCCCTGCTCACTGCACCTAGAGAAAGCCTGCATGCAGCAACGAAGACCTAATGCAGCCAAAAATAAAATAAAATAAATTTATTTTAAAAAAAGAGAAAATCCATAATCACTTCACTAGACAAGGAAGAAACATTTGACACGATTTAATACCCATTCATGATTTAAAACACAAATATACACACACTCTCTGGAAACTAGAAGGGAACTTCCTAAATCCTATAAACTGCATCTATGAAGAATCTATGACTAACATCATACTTAATGGAGAAGGACTTAATGGTTTCCCTTAAGATTGGGAATAAGGCAAAGATACCCACTCATATCATTTCTATTCAATATTGTACTATATTGTACTAAAGGCCCTAGCCAGTGCCATGGCTAAGAAAAGAGATAAAAGGTAAACAAATCAGAAAGGAAGAACTAAAACCATGTTTATTTGCAGCCTAATAAAGCTGCTAGAAATAATAATTTAGCAAGATTGCAGGATACAAGGTCCTATCACTTATTTTTCTATATACCAGAATGAACAATTAGAAATTTAAATTAAAAGCATGATTTATAAGAACACCAAAATCTTAAATACTTAGGCATACATCTAATGAAATAAATGCAAGAGCTACACACTGAGAAACTACAAAACTTTACTGAGAGAAATTAAAGACCTATATAAATGCAAAGATACAGCATGTTTATGGATCAGAAAACTAAATAGTGCTAAGATGACAATTCTCTGCAACTTGATCTACAGAGCCAATACAACCCCAGTCCAAATACCAGCAGATTTTTAATAGGCATGGCAACTTTTACAACTCAATAATAAGAACACAAAAAATCTGATTTTAAAAATGGGTATAAGATCTGAAACAGACACTTCACCAAAGAAGAGTTATAAATAATAAAATGCTCAACGTCATTAGGCATTAGAGAAATGAAAACAACAACAATAGCAAAACCCCCACAACACAGTGCAATTTAAAAAGAATGATAATGCCAAATGTTACAAGGATGTGGAGCAATCAAAACCTCATATGTTGGGGGTGGGAATGCCTAATGGCATAGCCACTTTGGAATACAGTTTGGCAGTTTTTTAGAAAGTTAAACATACATTTACTTTATGAACTGGCAATCCCACTCCTAGGTTCACCCAAAAGAAACTAAAACATGTGTCCATACAAATATGTATATTAGCTATATTCATAATAGTCAAACCTTGGAAACAACCCTAATGAATCAGCTGGTAAATGGATAAACAAATGGTGCTATGTCCAGGTAACAGAACACCACTCAGCAATAAAAGGAACAACCTAGTGATACAAGCAGCAACCTGGACAAATCTCAGAAGCATTATGCAGAGTGAAAGAAACTAGACACAAAGACTACACATACTGTATAAGTCCACTTATCTGAAATTTTACAAGAGGTGTAATTATAGGGATAGAAAGCAAATCAATGATTGTCAGGGACTAAGGGCTGGGAGGTGAGGACTGACTGAAAAGAGACACAGGGAATGTCTTGGCCTGATGAAATGTTCTGTATCATGATTGTGGTAGCGACTGCTTAACAGTATGTATCTGTTAGTACTCAGTAAAGTATATACTTTAAATTGCTGGATTTTATTGTGTATAAATTATACCTCAATGAAGTGTTTTATTTTTGATTTTTTTTAATATAGAGAGAGGTGGAAAATCCACAAGTCCACTGCATAAGGATGGTGACAAAAATATACATACATTCTTTGGAATTCCAATGCTGAGTTCCCTAGACAACTGGAATCTTTAATCTGACCTATGCTGATAGGAAAGGAAAGTGTAGAGTGAACTAAGGTACAAAGGGTACCCCGGTATGCGACCTACTTCAGATGCTTGAGATGGGGTGGGCTGGGGAAGAAAGAGATGTGAATTTGGAACGCAGTGCTAAGATAAGCATCTCCCAGCCAGCTCTACAAAGCAAGTTAATTTGTGGTTCCCATTTAATCAACATATACACCTAGAGCACCTACTATGAGTCCAGCAGTGTCAGTCCCTTGGCAAAACATAAAGATGAATAAGACACGGCATGTGTCTTTAAAGGCAAAGCCAGGATTACAATACAAAGTCATCAGCGCAAAGTGCTGCTGAAATATCGAGAAGGATCTATCTACTCATCTAAAAAACATTTATTGAGTCCTAATTATATTCCAGGCACTGTATGAAGGGCTTTGAATAAAATGATGGGCAAAATAGCCACAGAACTCCCTCTCCCACAGATGAGTCAGCCACTAATAAAGGAATCACACTGCACTACTCATTGGGATTCTTCATAATAAACATGACACTGACTCTGGTTAAGTTAAGGAGAAAAATAACCTCCTGCAAGGGTATCATATGACTCACAGAATTGATAGAAATGTTAAAGAGCCAGACTAAGGCAGGATCCAAGAGAGGCTAGGCATAGTCAAGACTCTGCTACAGGAACTAGCATCTGCCTCTAATGACTGCCACCCATGGATACTTGCCACCACGACAGTGAACTCTCCCTCTGCTCAGGCTCTAATCAGCCCTGTGCTTTTTACAACTTTCCCTCCAGATTTATTTGCTTGTCCAGGCTTAGATCATGTGCCTGCCTGGATGTGGGGAGAAGAAATGGTCTTCTCCCCCTTTGGTTTTTTGTACTAGGGGGCAGAGTCTTAGTTAATGGGTGAAAAGGATAGAAAAGAGTGCATCGACAAAAAAAAAGCACAACCTAAAAGTTGAGAATTATGTTTTATTTGACAGACTTTCAGAGGACTTCAGGCCCGAGAGGCAGCCTCTCAGATTGCCCTGAGGGACTGCCCTGATGAGGTGAGGGAGGAGCCAGGATTTATAGGAGTTTTGCAACAAAGACCAGGTAGTGGGAACATCAAAAAATTACTGTTAGTTAAAGAAAACCAGACATCTCAAGTTAATGAATTTAGCACTTTTCTATGTATGGGAACTTGCAAGAGACTGGGATCATTGAAATAATTCCTTTGATATGCACCTTAGCTATCTAGGGCCAGTATCCTTTTCTTTCCCATCCTGAGTCCTTTCAGGATGCACCGTTGGGGGTGGCTGTAGTGGCTGAGGGCTTGATGGTGGGCATCCTGTTTGTTTCCACCCTGAGTTCCCTCAGGTTCATCATTGGGGGCAGCGGTAGTGGCTGATGGCTGTAACATTCTTTGTTTACTGATATGACAGGCAACATTTTTCATTCACCAGTGTTCCAAGAAGAGGAAACTGCATGTTCTGAGGTCCCACGGTAGGAGGGAGCATGATGCATATCAGACACTGTAAGTAGGGTGGACCATTCAGCACCCTGAGGGCCATGTTTGAAGGTTTTGACTTTTCCAAGTGCAATGAGAAGCCATTGTGGGATGTGAAGCAAGGAATGAGATAATTGAATTTGTGTGTCTAAAAGATTACTTGCACTCTGGAGAAAAAAATGGAAGGAACAAGAAAAGGAAGTAGAGTGATCAGTTACTTGGCTACTCCAATGATCCAGGCTAGAGGCTGACTCACGTGGTGGCAGTAGAAGTGGAGAGACAAGGATAATCAAGAGCTCTGAAGAAGGTATATAGGACAGGCTGTGATGGTAGCCAGATGTGGGAAGTGAGAGAGAAGTGGATCTAGGAAGACTCCTAGGTTTCTGACTGGCATAACTGGACTAATGGTGGTACTAACCGTTGGGAAAGGGAACACAGCAAGAGGACCTGTTTGGCAGAGGAAATAATTTGTTTTAGTATTCAACCTGTTTACCATGAAATGGCTTCAGATACCCAAAAGGCAATATCAAGTAAATGAGAGAATCTCAGCCCAAACAAGTTAAAAAAAAAAAATAAAAGGATAATGGAGGGTTAGTAATGCACAAATTGCAAGGTAAAAACAAATCATGGAGGTAGGTCATCAGACACAACTGGAGTCAGAAGTTGAAATAATATTAAGGTGATTCATTTTCTCTCCTCATTACTCAGAAAAAGTAATATTAATCCATTCAAATGAAAAATATTTCTTAAAAAAAACCCTATGACCTCAAAAATGTCCCAGAATCAAGTAAGAAAGAAAGATGGATGGACTGAATGACCTTCAAAATGCCATCCAGCCCTAAGGTTCTATTATATTGTCTAAGTTTTGAATTGTCTAGAGAGTTGATTTATTCCTATTCAAACAAATTGGTTCCACTTTTTAACACTAATAGTTTTATTATTACTATTACTATTATAATTATTATTATTTCAAGCAAGCTACCTCTATTTCCCTGATGTAAATTTTAAGAGGCAATAATGATATGTTAGATAAAAGCATAAAGTTTGAGGGCAGAGGGGATTCCCTGGCAGTCCAGTGGTTAGGGCTCCACACTTCCACTGCAGGGAGCATGGGTTCCATCCCTGGTCAGGGAACTAAGATCCCGCATGCCATGCAGCATGGCCAGAAAAAAAATAAAGTTTCAGGGCAGAGAGTTCTGGGTTCCAATTCCATCAAACATGAATCAGTTACACAAACCTACGCAATATATTTCACTTTTCTGAGCCTCAGTTTTCTAGTTTTCAAAATGAGAATAATAATAGTGCTTATGTCATAATTTTTAAGATTAAAAGTGTTCTTGAATATAAAAAAGGCAATGTCAGGTAGGTGGTTGGATATAAGAGCCTGGAACTCAGAGGAAAAGTCTGTGTGAGAGATATAAATTTGTGTATCATATGTATGCTAATAATTGAAGCCTTGTTATGAATGACATCACCCAGGAAAAGAGTAGAGATAATGGGCAAGGCCCAGGACTGTGCATTGTGGAACTCCTGAATTAGACTTCCTGGGCATTATCAGAGTAGAAAACTTCTTAATGAGGTTTGAAAACATGAGCAATTATCTAGGTGAAGAAGAAAGGAAAGGGTATTTTGACAAAGTGTGAACAGGAGGAGAGAGGCCTAAAGCTACATGGAGTATTCTGGAAAAGGAGAGATGTACAGTGAGGCTGGAAGGTACATGAGAGAATGATGGGTGCTGAGGCTGATATGGTAGACACTGAGTAATTGTGCATACTAGGAGTTTAGACTTTCTTGTAAGCCATCCATGAAGTTTTATGATCAGAGTAATAGGGTTTGTTTGTAAAAACAAAATTTACCCAACAATGCAGAGGCCAGGCCAGAGAAAGAAGAGCTTGGAAGCAAAAAGAACCAGTCAGGAGGCAAGTACAACAATCCACTCACAAGGACGTAAGTGTTCCTCTAAGGTAAGGAGACATATGTGTGACATATGTGTGAGATGTTTTGGAAGTAGCACCCACAAGACTTAATAATGGACTGTGTGTGAAGGATAGAGGGGCATTAAGAGGGGCATCCAGGACCCTAAAAAGTTAGGTTAAAAGAAATGCACATATCCAACAATAAGTATCATTTAACAGGCTGCCAGGAGAATCATAGCAGAACCATCAACTCTAATTAGGTGAGGTCATCCTATGAAGTTAGGCTATCGGTAGGTCACAATCTGTGGTGCTCTGAGATCCATTTTTGCCTGAAGTTCTTGGATGATACAACCCAGGTGGTGAAAGCAACAATGTTGGATTATAGCCTGTATGATCAGGTGGATGGTGGAGCCATTAACTGAAACAGGGAATATGACTGTTAGCAACTCAGAGAGTTGGTGGCCACTGCACAAGAACTTTGCCAATAAAGGAGATATGGGGAGTAATTAAGATTTCAGGAGCAACCAGAGGAGGAAACATACACATGGATGTTTAGGAAAATAGAACAGTGCCTGTCTTGGGAGAATTGAGCCAGAATACTGGTAGGCAGGGGACTCAAAGAGTGGATTCCAATACTTTTTGTTGGAGATGTTGAACCAATGAGCAAAACAAATTTGGCAATGTCTAAATGTTGAGGGGGGTTGGGAGCAGGATGGCAGAGCAGGGTTACATTAATCTATATTTATATTTAAAGTAGGTTTCTTTTCATGACAAAACTACAGCTAACATCATACTCAATGGTTAAAAACTGAAAGCATTTCCTCTAAGATCAGGAACAAGACAAAGATGGCTGCTCTTGCCACTTTTATTCAAGTCCTAGCCACAGCAATCAGGCAAGAAAAAGAAATAAAAGGAATCCAAATTGGAAAGGAAGAAGAAAAACTGTCACTGTTTGCAGATGACATGATAATATACATGAAAAATCCTAAAGATGCCACCAGAAAACTACTAAAGCTCATCAATGAACTCAGGAAACTTGCAGGATATAAAATTAATATACAGAAATTGGTTGCATTTCTGAACACTTACAACAAACTATCAGAAAGAGAGATTAAGGAAACAATCCCATTTACCATAGCATCAAAAAAGAATAAAATACCTAGGAATAAACCTACCTAAACAGGTAAAAGACCTGTTTCCTGTACTAGGAAAACTATAAAACTCTGGTGAAAGAAATTTAAGATGGCACAAACAGATAGAAAGACATACCATTTTCTTGGATTGGAAGAATTAATATTGTTAAAATGACCATACTACCCAAAGCAATCTATAGACACAACGCAATCCCGTCAAAATATCAATGGCATTTTTCACAAAACTAGAGCAAATAATTTAAAAATTTGTACAGAAACACAAAAGACCACAGATAGCCAAAACAATCTTGAGAAAGAAGAACAGAGCTAGAGGAATCATACTCCCTGACTTCAGACTATAATACAAAGCTAGTCATCACAAGAGTATGTTAATGGCACAAAAACAGCCACACACAGATCAATGGAACAGAATGGAGAGTCCAGAAACAGACCAATGCACTTATAGTCAATTAATCTATGACAAAGGAGGCAAGAATATACAATGGAGAAAAGATAGTCTCTTCGATAGGTGGTGCTGGGAACACTGGACAGCTATATGTAAAGGAATGAAATTAGAACATTACCTAACACCATATACAAAAATCAACTCAAAATGGATTAAAGACCTAAATGTAAGACTGGAAACCATAAAATTCCTAGAAGAAAAAATAGGCAGAACACTCTTCGACCTAAATTGTAGCAATATTTTTTGGAAACTTCTCCCAAAGCAAAAGGAATAAAAGCAAAAATAAACCAATGGGACCTAATTAAACTTAAATGCTTCTTCACAGCAAAGGAAATCATCAACAAAATGAAAAGACAATTTACTAAATGGGAAAAAATATTTGCAAATGATAGGACTGATAAGGGATTAATATCCAAAATATATAAACAGCTCATACAACTCAACATCAAAAAAACAAACAACTCGATTATAGACATTTTTCCAAAGAGAACATGCAGATGGCCAACAGGCACATGAAAAGACACCCAATATAGCTAATCATCAGGGAAATGCAAATCAAAACCACAATAAGATATCACCTCACACTTGTCAGAATGGCTATCATCAAAAAGGACACAAATAACAAATGTTGGTAACAATGTGGAGAAAAGGGTATCCTCATACACTGTTGGTGGGAATGTCAATTGATGCAGCCACTGTGGAAAACAGTATGGAGTTTTCTCAGAAAACTAAAAATAGAACTACCATATGTCCCAGCAATTCCACTCCTGGGTATATATCCAGAAAAGAAACGAAAACACTAATTCAAAATGATACATGCACCCCAGTGTTCATAGCAGATATTTACAATTGCCAAGATATGGAAACAACCTAAGTGTCCATCAACAGATGAATGGATAAAGAAGATGTGGTATATATACATATATACATTTGTGTGTGTATACATACACACACACACACACACACACACACATACACATACATACAAAGAATACTACTCAGCTGTAAAAAAAAGAATGAAATTTTGCCATTTGCAACAACATGGATGGACTTGGAAGGCATTATGCTAAGTGAAATAAGTCAGAGAAAGACAAATACTGTATGATACCACTTATATGTGGAATCTAAAAAAATACAACAAACTAGTGCATATAACTAAAAAGGGACAGATATAGAGAATGAACTAGTGGTTACCAGTGGGGAGAGGGAAGGGGGAGGGTCAATATAAGGGTAGGGGAGTATGAGGTATAAACTATTATGTATAAAATAAGCTACAAGAATATATTTTACAACACAGGGACTATAGCCAACATTTTCTAACAATATAAATGGAGTATAACCTTTAAAAATTGTGAATCACTATACTTGTACACCTATAATTTACATAATATTGTACATCTACTATATGTCAATTAAAAAATAAAAAATAATTCAGGTGGTCAAAAAAATAATAAAGTAGGTTTCTTTTCAACAACATATAGTTGTTGAAAATCAATCTTTACCTTTTAACAGGTATACTTAGACCACTGACATTTTAAAGTGATTATTGATACAGTTGGATTAATATCTGACATATTTGTTACTATTTTCTATTTACTGACCTTATTATTAGTTCCTATTTTTGTCTTCCACTCTTTTTCTGCCTTTTGTGTTTTTTTAAAAATAAATTTATTTATTTTTGGCTGCATTGGTTCTTTGTTGTTGCTTGTGGGCTTTCTCTAGTTGCAGTGAGCGGGGGCTATACTCTTCGTTTTGGTGCTCGGGCTTCTCATTGCAGTGGCTTCTCATTGTGGAGCACGGGGTCTAGGCTCACAGGCTTCAGTAGTTGTGGCACATGGGCTCAGTGGTTGTGGCTCGTGGGCTCTAGAGCGCAGGCTCAGTAGTTGTGGCACACAGACTTAGTTGCTCCATGGAATGTGGGATCTTCCTGGACCAGGGATTGAACCCATGTCCCTTGCATTGGCAGGCAGATTCTTAACCACTGTGTCACCAGGGAAGTCCCTCTTTTGTGGTTTTATTTCAGCATTTTATATTATTCAATTTTCTCTCCTGTCTTAATAATTAATATCAATTATAGTCGATATCAATTTTACTTCTTTTTTATTGTTTTTTTTTTAGTAGTAGCCCTAGAGTTTGTAATATACATTGACAACTAATCCAAGTGTACTTTCAAATAGCACCATATCTCTTCACGGGTAGTGCAAGTACCTTATAATAGCACAATATTCCCAAATCCTCCCTCCCATCTCTTGTATCACTGCTGTTATTCATTTCACTTATGCATAAACTATAATCATCAAATACACTGCTATTATTTTCTCAAACAAACTGTTATCTGTTAGATAAATTAAGAATACAAAATGAAAGTTTTTATTTTACCTTCACTTATTCCTTCTTTAATGCTCTTTCTTTATGTAGATCCCAGTTTCTGACCTATATCATTTTGCTTCTCTCTGAAGAGCTTTTTCTAATATTTCTTGCAAGGCAAGTCTACTTGCAACAAATTCCCTCAAAAAAAAAAAAAAAAAAGGAGAAATACTTTCTTAGATGTATTTCTCCTTTTTTTTTTTTTTTTTTTTTTTGTGGTACGCGGGCCTCTCACTGCTGTGGCCTCTCCCGTCGCGGAGCACAGGCCCCAGACGTGCAAGCTCGGCGGCCATGGCCCACGGGCCCAGCCACTCCGCGACACGTGGGATCCTCCCAGACCGGGGCACGAACCCGTGTCCCCTGCATCGGCAGGCGGACCCTCAACCACTGCGCCACCAGGGAAACCCTATTTCTCCATTTTTAAAGGATAATTTCACAGGATACAGATTTCTAGGTTGCTGGGGTTTTTTTGTTGTTTTTCTCTCTCACAACACTAAATATTTCGCTCCTCTCTTTTTGATTGCCTTTGTTTCTGAGGAGAAGTTGGATGTAGTTCCTGTCTTTGCTCCTCTACAGGTAAGGTGTTTCTTCCCTCTAGATTGATTTGCTGCAGTTTGAATAAGATATGCTTAAGGTGGTTTGTAGGCGGACGGGGAGGTTATCCTATATGATGTTTTCTGAGTTTCCTGGATCTGTGTGGTTTTCTGTCTGACATTAATCTGGGGAAATTCTCAGTCATTATTGTTTCATATATTGCTTCTGTTCCTTTTTTTTCTTCTCCTTCAGATTTTCCCATTATGTGTATGAGAGAGGCAACCCAGGACTGAAACGTAGTTCTAATGCCACATGATTTTCACCATGCTGCTTTATGAAGAGTTTGTTAGAAAATACTTAGTGTTAAGCCATAAATTACTCAACCTGGAAAACTACAGTGGCATAATATAAAGTGAGCCTGAGTGAACAAACAAAACAAAGCAAACACCTGTGTTTAGGGCTCTGAGAAAGGGATGGGGGTGGAAAAGAGATTACAATTACTGAGCAGTTAGAGTATGTGAGGTTCTGTGGTCTGGTCTTTACAAACTTTTTCTTTTACACCTCCCAACAGCCCTGTGAAGCAGAGATTATTATTTTCATGTTACCAATGAGGCTATGAAGCACAGGGAGGGTTAACCCTTGGCAAAACTGTCAACTTAAAAGATTGGCTCTTATGCTTTTGTTCCTTTTTACCTATTTCTCACTCCCCTATCCCCAACATTTTGATCCTCCTCCTTCTTGATGCCCTGAAGTAGGTGAGGCTTCCTTTGAAATTTGAAAACCTCATCCTTGACAATCTCAGAAAAAAAAGTTGATAGAAAAATTAGGTGCTTTAACCTTATCTCATGATTGGCTTGATTTTATTGTCAAAGAAGTGTGTGTGTGTGTGTGTGTGTGTGTGTGTGTGTGTGTGCACGTGTGTTTAAAATGGGCTCTATTTTCCTTGCTTCCTTCCTTCCTTCCTTCCTTCCGTTTTCTTCACCCCCACCCTTTATTTTCTTTTGTGGTTAGAAATGTCTGCCTTTTGCCTTGCAACTCGAATGACAACTTGGCTTGGTATAATATCACTGGGTTTTACATTCTTTCTGGCAGAAATTGTAGGTACTGCTCACCTGTCTTTTGTGGAAAAGTAGGGGGACAGCCTGACCTTTCCCCATTGTAGGTAGATAGCCTTTTCTGCTTGAATGCCTCAGGAAACCTTTCTTTATCCCTGAAGTTAAATATCTTAATAAATGTCTATTGTTTTACATCAAATAATCTCTGGGTATATGGTGTACTACCATTTCAATAGAAGATTTCATTTCAGGGAAATTTTCCTTCATTGTATTTCTAAATAATTTTTATCTTCTATTGTTGAGTATGCTATTTCAGGGACAATAATTATCTGTATTTTGTATCATCTAGATCTGAACATCTTATTTTGTCTCTAATTGTTTTAATTTCTTTGTAGTTTTCTGCTGTGTTCATAGTGATTATTTTAAGTCATTCTTCAATGCCAGTAACTTTTCAGTTGTGTCTAGACTGTTCTTTGATTTCTAATTTATTTCTTAGATCTGTAATAGTATTATTTTGGTTCTGATCGGTTTCCTCAGCCTTGCAAGTCTCTTTCATCTCTTTCTGTTGTTTCAGCATTTTGTCTTTGAGTTCTTATTTATTGATAGCATATTTTAAAGTTTTTCTTTAGCACAAGACAATCTGGGGGAGTTTTCTTCTGATTTGGGGGTTTTGTTTTCTTCCAGGCTGTTTCCTTTGTGTCTGGTTCTCTCTCTGTCTCTCTCTCTGGAACATTTACAAGGTTGACATGACTTTTTTTCTGGACATGCCATTTATTTTCATTTTGCTCAAGCTACAGTTGGGCATTTCTGTATACTCTCCAGTCTCTCAGACCTACTTTACTTCTCCTTGACCTTTGTACCTTCCCTGGAAACTATCAGCCCAGTGGATAGCAACTTGGGGGCTGGATGTCATTTTCTATTTACTTGCCTGCAGCAGGGAACTTGAGAGGAGAAGGAGAAGAGCTCCTCTGGACCTGCCTGCAGCCCTTGCTGGGATCCTGGACTGCATTCTCTCTTCTGAGTCCCAGTGAATGCCCTTTACCAGGGCCAGTTTTCCCAGTGAGGGCCAGGAATCTCCTAATCCATGGACTCTGGCTGGCTCCTCCAACTCAGCAATGACCTTGGAGAACTGGCAGGCCCTGTCAACCCCTCCTTCCTCAGCCAGGATTTGCAATGGTGCAGAGAGTGGCTCCTATGCTCAGAGTTTCCACACTAATTCACCCTTCTGGCCACTTCTCTTCAAATCAAGGTGAATTCAGAGTATCAGAATTTTGTTGACTCACCTCTCTCAGTTCTTTTTCTGAGGAGCGGGCGTGGTAAGCAAGGTTAAGAGCTACTTTTCAAACTTTATTACATGAAGTTTTATCCTTTTTCAATTTTGATTGCTGATGATGAATTTTTGGCCTTTTGAAAAACAATATTTTTGTTCATTTCATTAGGTACTGAGGGAGAAATGTTCTCTGATTTTATTTCCTTTACCCCAAAGTTTCAGAACAACTTTGCAGAAAGCACTACTGGTGATTCCAAGTGGATGGTTCATGGACCAAACTTAGAAAAAAAACAAAGCATGAAATTCAAAGTCAAGGTAAAAATAAAATTAAGGATGGGGTGGAAAGCAGAGAACCTTACTTTGTATTGGCTTTAAATAGTGAGATGGTTCCTAATATCATATTTACTTAAATAATATACTTATTATACTTAAGAGCTAAGAAAAAAGCCAGGACACTTTGCTTTTACCTTTCCCAATGTTAAAAAGCATGGAAGGTGAATAGGGGCAGGTTAAAAGCCTCATATATTAAATACATTTAAAAAAGAAATTCAAAGCATTTTCACAATCACATAAGGTATCAGAGTGGCATTAAAATGTGTCCCAAGTACACAGTATCCTTTCCCAAGATGCCTCCTTCTAAAAGCAGATGAGCTGAGCACCTCTGACTTTACCATACTTTGCATTTATTTATCTTACAGAGTGAAACTAATTCTTTCATTACTTTAAGAGATTAATTCTGTGTGCTTACTTCAACAAGACTTGATGTTTTCCATTTGTGCTCAGCCACATTTTAAGCAACACCCTGGGAGATAGTCAGTGCTGTGTACAGGGATTTCACTGCACAGTTCACATACAGATAAGCAAAAAGGTGGATAAATCCCTAGGTGCAGCTTTAATTTTGTTGCCAGAAAAAAAAAAAAAACCAAAAAACCAACCAGAGTTTGGAGTCCATCAGGCTTAGCTTCTCTGATGTGCCTCTGCGAAGTGCATCAGGCAGCAAACAGCACATATTGGGGCTTGACCTCCCTTGAATCACAGCTGCCAGCCAGACCCAGGAGGCTTGGTCCTTGGAGACCAGTGACCACTCTGCCCAGTGTTGCAGGTCACCGGTTCTTGAAAGCTGCTTATCCTCTTTCCAGCATTTGGCAGATATGCTTCACCATTAGCTCAAGTCTCCCTGTGTTCCTTAGATGATTCACAATGACTGCTCCACATGTCACCTTAACCTAGTGAGCACATTTGCAAGAGCTGTTTATTCATTTTAAAGTGTACGAATGCCTTAGTCACAGTGACTAAAGAGACTATGTGAGCCAATGGCCAATAAATACCATTGATTTCCTCATATGCTTCACAATGACTAGTTAGGTATAGTGATGGGGGCAGGGTGGCAGTGGTTGAGCTCCTGTCTCCACCACTAAGTTTTTTTTCCTTTTATTTATTTATTTATTTGGCTGCATCGGGTCTTCCTTGTGGCGTGTGGGCTTCTCTCTAGTTGTGGTGCACGGGCTTAGTAGTTGCAGCACATGGGCTCTCTAGTTGTGGTGTGAGGGCTCTAGAGCGCACAGGCTTAGTTGCCCCGCGGCATGTGGGATCTTAGTTCCCTGACCAGGGATCAAACCCACGTCCCCTCCATTGGAAGGCGGATTCTTAACCACTGGACCACCAGGGAAGTCTCTCCACTACTAACTAACTGCATGACAGAGCTAGGTACTTACCCTCATCGGGTTCTTTATCTGTGAAATGGGGATAATAATGGCAGCCATTGGGAAGATTTTTAAAAAGCTAATCTACAGGGAATTCTTAGCCCTGTGCAAACGACACAGCCACTGAACATGATTATCATCATACTATTTTATTAGAGAAGTCTGGTACCAAAGGCTCAAGATTATACATTTTAAATTTCTATTGAGTTGCTTTAGCAATGAACATGAATATAGTGAAGTACTTCTGAAACCATATGCTCTTTATTTTCAAGTTTCAAAAATTTATTTTTAACTGTATAAAACCACCACCTGGTTTTATGGATGAGGACTCAAAGAAATACAGAGGCCTCCCTGGGGTCACAAAGCTGACTAGAGGTAAAGTCAATACTAATAAACCTTTAGTAACCTTATTTTGAGTCCAGTGCTCTTTTTAATACATTACCTTGACTTCCTTTGTGTGATCATATTCATCAGTGGAGGCTCTCATATTGTAGCCATGTTTCTATAGGGACTTTCTGGATGTTAGTAACTTCACATCTCAGCTGTTGTAACAGAGAGCCTCAAAATAGCCCTGGGTTAAACAAGACATTTACCTCTCTTGTTAAAGTTCAGCTAAGCAATCTGGGCTGGTATGGTGGCCCTGCAATCATCGGAGACCCAGGCTTCTATTTTGATGCCCTGCCCACTTCAGCAGATGGTGTCCATCTTTGGTCCAAGAGGCCAACTCCAGCCTTTACCGTCATTTCCACTTTCCAGGAAAGATGTGGAAAAGGGTAAAAGTGGGCTCACTACTTTTTTCTAAGAACACATAACATTTTGGCTCACAACCCATTCACCTGAACTTAGTTATGTAGCTACATCTAGCTGCAAAGGAGGATGGGAAATGTACTTTTTGGATGTATCCACCCGATAATTCTATTTCTATGTAAAAAGGGAAGACTGGATATTGGCGTATAATTAAGTCTCTGATTCACACACACAATGAGCTTTAAGTAGTTTGATGTTTTTACAAATGTACTAAAGTTTCTAGAGTTGAATACAACAGCTGGAAGGTATACATAGGTTCTAAGTGCCTACAAAGGATAATTAATCCATTTCTTAAAATATGGTTCAGGACTGCAGCTTCCACGTAAGGATCTAGGAAGGTGGTATAGGGTTCCACACAGTATTTACAATATTTACAAAGCCAATAGATGAAAAGATAGATACTAACAAGTGTTGGTGAGAATGCAGAGAAACTGTAACTCTTGCACTCCACTGTTGGGAATGTAAAATGGGGTAGCCACTTTGTAAAACATCTGGCAGTTTCTTAAAATGTGAAACATAGAGGTATTGTATGACCCAACAATTCCAATCCTAGTTATCTGCCCAAGAGAAATGAAACATCATGTCCACACAAAGATTTGTATGTGAATGTTTATAGGAACATTAACATGGATAGGAATATCCAAAAAGTAGAAACAACCCAAATGTTCATGAACTGGCAAATGGATAAATAGAATGTGGTATATCTATGCAGTGCAGTACTATTCCAGCAATAAAAAGTAACCCAGTACTGATATATGTTCCAACGTGGATGAATCTCAAAAACGTTGTGTTAAATGAAAGAGGCCAGATACAAAACACCACATATTGTATAATTTCATTTATATGAAATACCCAGAATAGGCAAATCTATAAGGACAGGAAGTATATTAGTGGTTGCCTAGGGCTGGGGGTAGGAATGGGAGTAGGGGTAGGGTGGGGTGGGGTGGGAGAATTTTGACTGCAAATAACCATGAGGGTGTGTGTGTGTGTGTGTGTGTGTGTGTGTGTGTGTGTGTGTGTGGTGATGGAAATGTTCTAAAATTTTGATTGTGGTAATGGTTATACAACTCTGTAAATTTACTAAGAATTATTGGAATTGTACAATTTTAAAACGCCAGGGGAAACAGCATGTATATCCTTAACTGGCAGGCACAATAGGCTAAATGAGCAGGGCCAGGCTGGGCCAGGGACAGTGTAGGTACTGGAGGTACCAGAGAAGAAAATACTTGTTCTCAGCTTGCAAAGGGCTCAGATCTTAGGTTCGTGATTTTTTACTTCTCACATGTCCATCCTCATAGCACAGCTGCCTTCTAATTTGATAACTTTACTTCAGATGAGGTCTTTTGTTTTCTGATAACCACACTCAGGCCTCTTGAAATATACTCTTAAATAAATCTTGCTTCTACCATCAGCTTATCAGTATCCTCCAGCTAGATGCAGTCTTCCATGCATCTAAGCATGTTTTTCACTTGTTGTGTAGCCTGAGAAAATCTAGAATTCGAGGACACACCTGATTCGTGGCTGGAGAAATTAAGTGGTTAAAAAGAGCCATGGCCTGTGCCACACTCAGGGATGGGAAGAGGTGAACCAGGAGAGTGGCAGCAGGCAATAGGAGGAGAAAAACCAAGAGTCAGTCATGCTGGACTTCTGCCTGGAGAATAAACATGTGACAGCTCTAGGGGATATGGGGTAGAGTAAGCCAAGCATGCAACAAAAGCAGCAGGCAGAGTATATTCCCAAGGTCTCTGATGGCCACTCATGATCCTACAGTTTCCATGAGACCAAACCACACTGATATTCCTAATCATTTATTCATTGATTCATCCTTCACATATTCAGCAACTAATATGTTTTTGTCCCCCCTATTGCCAGGAGTAAGGATGCTCCTAAGAGCCCGGACTTGGCTTCTTGTTCTGCCTGCCTCTCAAGCTCAGGTCTCATCTCAGTATCTTATAAATTCTCCTTTCACGTTTTTTATAATTTCAAGGAGTCTGTATCCCTTTGAATTTTATGAAAAAAATAAGATGAGGGCTAAAATTAGCTTCTCGTACCTGCAATATACCAGAAGGTACTACCTTCCCACATTTCTTGAGCACTTTGTTCCCTTCCTTAATATTACAAAGTACTTTCCAAGTTCACATACAAAGCCACAATGCACAACTTTAGACTTAAGTATGAAAAAAACATTAAATGACCGTAACTAACTCAGTTATCCAATCTGCATGCCAGTAACAAAATTAAAAAGTGATCAGAGAATTCTTTCCAATGAAACCTCCTGGCCCAGATAGCTTTGTGAGTAAGCCTTTCAAATGTTCAGAAATCACATGATTCTTATCCTTTGTAAACTCTTCCAAAGATAAAAGTATGGAAAACTACCTAATTAATTATTTTTTAAAAACCCACACACATATGGTCACCTTATCTTTGATAAAGGAGGGAAGGATATACAGTGGAGAAAAGACAGCCTCTTCAATAAGTGGTGCTGGGAAAACTGGACAGCTACATGTAAAAGTATGAAATTAGAACAATCCCTAACACCACACACAAAAATAAACTCAAAATGGGTTAAAGACCTAAATGTAAGGCCAGACACTATCAAACTCTTAGAGGAAAACATAGGCAGAACACTATACGACATAAATCACAGCAAGATCCTTTTTGACCCATCTCCTAGAGAAATGGAAATAAAAACACAAATAAACAAATGGGACCTAATGAAACTTAAAAGCTTTTGCACAGCAAAGGATACCATAAACAAGACCAAAAGACAACCCTCAGAATGGGAGAAAATATTTGCAAATGAAGCAACTGACAAAGGATTAATTTCCAAAATTTATAAGCAACTCATGCAGCTCAATAACAAAAAAACAAACAACCCAATCCAAAAATGGGCAGAAGAACTAAATAGACATTTCTCCAAAGAAGATATACAGATTGCTAACAAACACATGAAAGAATGCTCAACCTCATTAATCATTAGAGAAATGCAAATCAAAACTACCATGAGATATCATCTCACACCGGTCAGATTGGCCATCATCAAAAACTCTAGAAACAATAAATGCTGGAGAGGGTGTGGAGAAAAGGGAACCCTCTTGCACTGCTGGTGGGAATGTAAATTGATACAGCCGCTATGGAGAACAGTATGGAGGTTCCTTAAAAAACTACAAATAGAACTACCATACGACCCAGCAATCCCACTACTGGGAATATACCCTGAGAAAACTATAATTCAGAAAGACTCATGTACCAAAATGTTCATTGCAGCTCTATTTACAATAGCCAGGACATGGAAGCAACCTAAGTGTCCATCAACAGATGAATGGATAAAGAAGATGTGGCACATATATACAATGGAATATTACTCAACCATAAAAAGAAATGAAACTGAGTTATTTATAATGAGGTGGATGGACCTGGAGTCTGTCATACAGAGTGAAGTAAGTCAGAAGGAGAAAAACAAATACCGTATGCTAACACATATATATGGACTCTAAGGGAAAAAAATGTCATGAAGAGGTTAGTGGTAGGACGGGAATAAAACACAGACCTACTAGAGCATGGACTTGAGGATATGGGGAGGGGGAGGGGTGGGCTGTGACGAAGTGGGGGAGTGGCAGGGACATATATACACTACCAAATGTAAATTAGATAGCTGGTGGGAAGCTGCTGCATAGCACAGGGAGATCACCTCTGTGCTGTGTGACCGCCTGGGGGGGTGGGATAGGGAGGGTGGGAGAGAGGGTGATGCAAGAGGGAGGAGATGTGGGAGCATGTGTGTATGTATAACTGATTTAGTTTGTTGTAGAGGGAAAACTAACACACTATTGTAAAACAATTATACTCCAATAAAGATGTTAAAAAAAAAATAAAAATAAAAAAAAAAAAAAAAAAAAATTACCTTGCTACCAAATTACCTTGGTACCAAAACTTAAAACAACAACTCTAAACCAATCTTATATATCAATATGGGTGCAAAAACCTTGGGTAAAATAGTTACAAATGAAATTAAAGAACATTTTTAGGGACTTTTCACCATGTCCAAGTAAAATTTCCCCAAGAAATGGGAATATACAAACCTTAGCACTTGAGACAGAGTAAAGATGGCCACAAATTCTTTGACACTCCTCCCAATGAGAGGTAGGGTCTATTGGGCCTCCCCTTGAATCTGGGACAAGCTGGCCACACTGACGAGTTTAGAATGGTGGACGTGACACTATGACAGTTATGGGTATAGGCTTTGTGAGGACTGGCAGCTTTCATTTTGGTTTCTTGGATACCTAAACTACCTGTAAGAAGATGGACTTCCCTACTGGAGAGTCCACATAGAAAGGCTCTGAGAACTACATGGAGAAGAACCAGGGTCTGGCTGGGTACACCCTTCTAGCTATCCCCACTAAGATGCCAACAATGAATGAAGCCATCTTGGACCCTCCAGACCATCCCAGGCATGGCTCCATACCATCAAGTGACCCCACTCAACGTCATGTAGAGAGAAGAGTCACATGACTGAGTCCTGTCCATATTCCTAACCCACAAAATCATGACATATAATGAAACAGTGGTTGTTTTATTTGGGGTAGTCTGTTAAACAACAATAGATAACTGGAACAATGGCTCAGCAACATGTGAACGGACATCCCACATAAAAAGAAAATATCTAATCTATACATAAAAATGAATCTTCCATCTTGCAAGTAGAGCATAGGGAAACCAACACTGCTATACTACTGCTGAGTGCAGAGTCTGTGTGACCTTTTTGAAAGGTAATTTGGCAATATGCATCCAAATATAAAATTTGCAGACTCATGATCTAAAAATTTCACTTCTAGGCATTCCTTCTAAGGAAATAACCCATTAAGGGCCCGATGATCTATGTACAAAGATATTTTCTGTAGAGTTATACGTAACAGAGAAAAATTGGTAGCAGTCTAAATGCTCATTAGCATAGGACTGGTTAAATAAAACACATGCATCCCTCCAATGGCATTACACCAGTTATTAAAAGAGATGCCTGGAAGATATAAACCAAGTTGGTTATATGTCTATCTCTGAGGCCTAGAGGTAGAGGGGGAGACTTTCACTTTTTGCTTAACATTTCCCCCTTCCCCCAATCATATATTACTTTTATAAAAGAATAAAGAGAAAGTGTTTAAATTTGAAAAAAATAAAGATACAGTATTTAAAAGGAGTCCTCCATATGGTTCAGCCTAACTGGAGTTCTGCTCTGGGGCTTGGAACTCACCTCACAGTATCTGTTATTTCCTCTTGGGACCATGCAGAGACCAGTATTTGGTAGAGACTAGGATTCAGTCGTTCAGCATCTGATATCCCAGCCATCTGCCTCTCAATTTATAAATATCTCTTGGCATCCAGAGCTATAACTATGTATGCATACATGCCCTCTACAGTTAGAATTTGTAAACAGAAAAATTTTGCACCCCTCAGACAGCCCTGGAATTAACAACATAATATGAAGACCTTTTTCTTTACCTAAATTTTGAATCTATATCATTAAGCAATGTCTTCACCATCCTACCTCTAGCTCCTTGATTTTGTTTCTCTTAGGATACCAGTTTCCTGTCCCTTTTCTCTGTGTCTTCCTTTCCTGTGCTTTACACATGATACTCCTGGAGGCTCTGACTGGAGATGCCCCACTCCCTCACCAACTCCTATGGCTTCAAATCTCATCTCTATGTTAGTAAGTCCTGTTCTCTCCATTGAGTATCTCTAACCCACTTCTAAGAATTTGCCCTACAGCTATACTTTCAAATATCACAAAGACATATTCAAGAATTCTCATTACATTATTTGTAATAACAGCAAAAACAGTCACAAAGGTAGAAAAAAATTGTTATTGTTAGATGAGTTAAGTAAATGATGCTACATTTATGTAATGTGATACAATTCAACCATTAAAAACAATTGATTTACATTATGGAAAGGTATCCAAGACATATTTGTGGGGAGAAAAATAAGATGCAAAGCAACATACACAACATTATCACATTTCTGTTTCTAAAAAAATGATAAATAATATACATACAAACACATTCAGTAAAATTCCACCTTAGTATGATAAGCAGAGTCTAAAAAATTCAGCAGCCCAAGATGCGAGTTTCCTTTACTGTGAGGTTAATAAAGTGATGCCATCTGGAGCTGAGGTCCAGTTTCGAGACCCAAATCCAACCTAGTCCTAACTTCAGTTTGGCGCCACCTGGTGGCAGAAACCGACTCCAGCTTAAATATTACCAGCCGGCAGCTTCTAGAACAGTGGCAGCGCTTCCAAATATCCTCAGATTCATTGGCTCCCTTACTTAGGGGAGATAGGGTAGGAGAATAATGAAGGTATGGGAACCCATTTTCGCCTCTCCATTTCCCTAGATAGTGTGGCTTGTCACGTTCTCTTCCTCCTACCTCCCCACCTTATCCCACCACCTTTCCCAGAGCCTGGGCTGAGCAAGAACAGGAGGTAACCACATTTATGTCAGAATCTGAGCTCCCCGGGCCATTCTGCCGGTAATAATAATATATAAAATTATATTATAAAATATAAAAACCACACAGGATGGCTATCAAAGTGCTGACCCTCCCTGACGGATGCAGTGTCACCCTGTGGGGTACGGGTAGAGACTGACAAAAAGTTTCCCACAGTCATAACTGGAGGCTGTCAACCTTCTGTGATGTCAAGTGGTACAGGAAGGACATCAACTGACCTTACCAAACAAGCTAAAGGAAGCATTTATTGACTCAGAGACCCTCATCCAAAGATGACCCATGTCCCAAGCTTGCCAGTTATCATCTCCACCTCCCACTGGACATCAAGAACCAGGGAGATATGAGGGAACTAGAAGTTCTCGGTGATGCAGGAATGTGCCTGAAATCACATGCACAATGGCCACCTGGCTCCACATTGGATACCTGGACCACAGTTGCTTCATTTTTATTTTTAAAAGCATTCTTTTCTTTAATAGTTAAGGCAGATGCAGAATGCATGTTTAATAGACTACAAAACTGGCTGTTCTAGTTAGCATAAAGTTTAAGCCAAATCATGTACAAGCCAAAATGACTTCCCCATATCTCAATATGTGAAAATTGCTTCCATCAGTCTTTTTCCTCATTTATTGTACTTGTAGAAATAATATTCTCACTTTTCCTGATTTCTTTGCTTCTTGTTCTTTTGTGTTTAACAACATATTGAGAATTGCTTCTCCTTTTCCTTGTTTCCTTTAGGAAATTAATAATATGTATTAAATCAAATGACCTACAGATGACTTTAAAAAAATCATCTGTTAGCAACAGTTAATCATGAAAATAACTCTTTAGACAAAGTAGTTAGTTTAGCTTTTTTTTTTTAAGGTAATTAGTATACATATACCATGTAAATAGGAATTCATAGGGAATTCTTTCTGGGATTCTTCTGTTATTCTCCACAATCTTATTTCTCATAATTTTTCTTTATTGCAAAATTCCATTTAAAAATATAAATATCCATTAGAGTGGTGTTAATTAATCCATAAATAGAATCTATTCTTTCTAAAATCACTCATGGTTTACAAATATTCACATGTAAGTTGACTATACATTTGTAAGTCATGTTTTATTTCTATGTATGGGGAATAATTGATTTTTTAAATTATTTTGTGTTTTAACTCAGCTCCAAAGTATGTTAGCTTCCTAATCTATAAATTGAAGCACTTCCAGATTATTCAGGAAAGCCATCTTCTAAAGCATATATATGCATTATTAGTGATTATTTGCATGTATCCCATGTGTAAATATTTTGGGATGGCTAATTGATATATGTATAATGAAAGCAATTTCTATTTTAGATTGATAAGCAAGAACTTATATCTAACTTTATGCGTAGTCAGTATTCCTCACTTTGTATATACATTAAAATTTTATTTTAATAACAGCAATGAAAATAAGAAAAAAGCATGAATTACATTGAGATTAAAAACTCAGAAAAAGCTTGCCTGGGCTTTTTGACATGAAATACACAGGAAGATAAAACCCAGGGATATTATTAGTGAGGCATGCTGCTTTGTTTTAAAGAGGAATTTTTTTAATATAATAAGAAAGAACTATTAATAGCAACTGACGGTAGGCTGCTAAAGAGTTTTTAGAATTAACACATTTTTTTTTCAATCACTTAGGATGTGAACTTTCTTTTGGAATTGCAGAACGATTGGCATATATGGAACTGAACACTGAATGGCACACCAATTTAAAGTATTTTCGAAAAAGAATAATAGAGACAAAAATTCAAAGAAAGTTCAAACTCCTAGACTAGTTCCAAGGATCACACATGAGGCACACAGAACAAGCAGCCTCCAAGTTTGAGGAATGGAGATGGCTGACCCTTTAGGCAGGTAAATCAGAGCTCCCCTTTCCCGCCCCACCCCCCTCAGGTGGAGAAGTCTTGAGGATAGAGTGGCAGAATTTCTTTCTTCACTTAATAAAATAAAAACTTACATATCTCCAAATATAATTTTAATCATTTTTTCAACAATAAAGTGCTTACCCCTCTATTTATCCAGTTGTATGCAGTCCATTTCCCTTCTATATGCTAATGTTTTCATTAACACTGAGATTTCTGCAGGATCACATGCACATGTTGGTTATCTGAGTGCCTGTATCCTCTTCTGGGTCATATAAAAAAGTCTACTTGACCCTGTGAGTGACTTTTTATTGATTAAACTTCTATACAGATCTTCTATTATACACTAGTTTCAGACCAAGAAAGGTACCAGCAAGAAGGTCATGTTTCTGGGACTTTCCTGGTGGTCCAGTGGGTAAGACTCTGCACTCCCAATGCAGGGGGCCCAGGTTCAATCCCTGGCTGGGGAACTAGAGCCTGCATGTCGCAACTGAAAGATCCCCCATGCCCCAACTAAAAATCCCACATGACGCAATAAAGATCTCATGTGCCGCAACTAAGACCCGGGGCAGCCAAAATAAATAAAATAAATAAATATTTTTTTTTAAAAAAAGACGGTCATATTTCTTTGCTTTTCCAAATCAAGATAAATTGAGCTTGAGAACCTCATTCTCTAAGAAGTCATTATTAGTCATTTAGGGGTGATGGAAGAACCTCTGCCTTACAGGATCCAGTAAAAAGGAGGATTCTGGCTTGGTCCTTGAGAAGGAACCTGGTGATCATCTGTGTAGTGTTAAGAAAGAGAAGTGCAGAGTACTGTGAGGGCAAATAATATAATTGGTGAGCCATTTGAGGGGGCAAGGAAAGCGGCCCTGGATAAGCGGCATTTAACAAGAGACATGAAGAAGAGCAGGATTTAGTTGGGCTGAGGTAGGAGATGAAGGAACAAGGAGTACATTCTAGGAAGAAGGAACACCATGTGGGAGACCTGGAAGCAGAACAGAGCCTGGAACTGAGAGGCCAGGGTCCTCTCAACACATCGATGTCACCCAACAACCAACATGAGCTGAACCCCCAGGGCGGGCCACTCCAGACTATAAAGACACAGGAAGCCTGGCTCCTGCTCTCAGTCTGGGCATGGAGCTGGGAAGAAATGAGCTGAGGGTTGTAGAGAGGTAAGCAAGCAAAGTGGGAGACATGAGGGAGTACCAACGCATGATGAGAGGCCTTGGAGAAGAGGGGATGACAAGTTTGACTAGGAAAGGGCGTTCCCAGGCAAAGGGAACCCCACGTGTGCAAAGAACTTCTTGCAGTCTGAAATGCAGGATGGAGGGTGCATGAATGTTGGGAATGGAGAGGGAGACAGAAACCAGATCAGGAAGGACCTGTGTGCAAAGTTCAAGAGTCTCAACTGTAGCCGGTAGGTCAGTGGTTCTCAGTGGAGGTGACACCACCTCCCTGGGGGCATTCTGGACTTTGTGTGTGTGGGGGAGTTGGTTGTCAAAATGATGGGAGGGGATGTGCAACTGGTATTTATTTAGTGGACTAGAATCAAGGATGCTGGGCATCCTGAAATGAGAGGGACACGCACACAATGAAGAACTCTTCCGTATTCAGGAGGATTCAGTAGGATTCACATGGGCAGTACATCTGTTTATAATGGTCTGAGCTGAGAACCTAACTCCTCTTTTTGTATAGAGCCCCAAATTTGTCGTGGTGATGGTGGTGGTTGTGGTTTTGTTTGTTTTGTATGGATTTCGTACACTAGATTTTTCAGGAATGAAACTTCCTTATAAATCAGGGAACTTTGTTTTGTCTAGAGCTTTACCAAGACTTGCCTCCATTTTGGAAAATCTTGTCACGAGTGGCAATGCTTCTTGTGGTGTTTGAGCTGCCAGTAATACACAAATGCTCAGCTGTATGTGTAGCTGTCACGTCCATGGCACTTTGGCATTAGCCCTTGACCACTTTACTATGTCCTCCCATGTAGTCGCGGGCAAGTATTTGTGATTGAAATGCATACAATTTTATTTTTCTTATTAGTCATCAATTTAATACACATCAGTGTATACATGTCAATCCCAATCTCCCAATTCATCACACCCCCCCACCCCCCTGCCACTTTCCTCCCTTGGTGTCCATATGTTTGTTCTCTACATCTGTGTCTCAATTTCTGCCCTGCAAACCAGTTCATCTGCACCATTTTTCTAGGTTCCACATATATGCGTTAATATACAGTATTTGTTTTTCTCTTTCTGATTTACTTCACTCTGTATGACAGTCTCTAGATCCATCCACATCTCAACAAATGATCCAATTTTGTTCCTTTTTATGGCTGAGTAATATTCCATTGTATATATGTACCACATCTTCTTTATCCATTTGTCTGTCAAGGGGCATTTAGGTTGCTTCCATGACCTGGCTATTGTAAATAGTGCTGCAATGAACATTGGGGTGCATGTGTCTTTTTGAATTCTGGTTTTCTCTGGGTATATGCCCAGTAGTGGGATTACTGGGTCATACAGTAATTCTATTTTTAGTTCTTTAAGGATCCTCCATACTGTTCTCCATAGTGGCTGTATCAATTTACATTCCCCAACAGTGCAAGAGGGTTCCCTTTTCTCCACACCCTCTCCAGCATGAAATGCATAAAATTTTTATCATAAATCATTTTAAGATATTGCCTTTACTTTACAGTTAAGGCACTAAGCTTAGTTTTGTGTTTGTAGAATGGTTATATTATCTACAAATTTTATTTCTGAAGAGTAAATGGTTTGGGAATATATACTTGAGAGAATCATTAGGTAGGTAACAAATGAAGCTATGTGTGTTGATGAGACTGAGCAGAGACCACATATAAAACAGTGGTCGGTTTTTGTGGGGTTTCAGACACCTTTGAGAATTTAATGGAAGTTATGAACCCATTTCCCGTGAAAACAAACAAGCACACAGATCCCAAACCAATCACACAGTGTCAGTGGTGTACTCAGAGGTCAGGGGCGCCTAAGCTCAGTATGTAGCTGAAAAGGAGTGTTTCTGGCATGCTTTCTTCTCAGAAATGTAGTGCTATTCTGCCTGTTGTATACATTACAATACAGAGATCACCTTACCTTCCCAGAAGGAGAATCTTCTCCCTACCCACATGAGCAGATATATTTTGTTTAATGAATAATAATTGTAACTGAGCCCTATGGGGCCTTCCCAGGACAAACCGTCCCCCGTGAATATCGCCTTCCTCTTGTTTCCTTCATCACAGTGCCATGGGCCAGCAACATCTGGTCAGTGGCAAACACTCGGGGCTGTCCCTGAGACAAAGGTGCTCAGGTTGCTGTTGGACTGAATCCAAGAGCTGCCACTGGCCAGGAGCCAATGTGGAATGGGTGAGGCGCCCACTCGGGACTGCCATCCCACCTGGGGTGCCAAAATTGTCACCTAGCCAAACTTGGGTCCCTTCGCCCACAGGCAGTAAAGCCAATCTATTGACAACAGGCTATGGTAAAGGAAAGGGTACTGTTTCTTGCAGGGTGCCAAGCAAGAGGTTCAGGCCTTTTAAACATTAGCTGCCTGAACTCTGCTTGGTGCCCTGCAATAAATGCTACACTTTTCTTCATCACAACCCAGTGTCAATAGATTGGCTTTACTGCAAGTGGGAAAAGGGACCCAAGTTTGGTTGGGTAACATAATCACCTTGAGTGAGGTCTGGAGGTTCGACTCCTCCTGGGAATGCTTGAGTAGCAGTGGATGGCCGTTAGAAGGCTGGATTCCAATGACCGAAAGCCTACTGCTTCACTAATTGGCGATTCCCCATTCAGCGATCCTCAGAAGACCCACCTCACCTCTGACCGCTGCAGCCTTTTTTACTGGCCAAACTCGTCGCTGGCTTTGCTCTTCCCTTAGGACTTTTTTCTTCAGGAGGCCCCTAGTGCACCGTGTTAACAATCCTCCAGATGGAAATACCAGAAGTACCTGAATCCCAGCAATGAACACCACTTGGGCTCAATCTAGAATGTTCCCTCCATTCCTCTTTTTTCCTACTGTGCTCTCCACAACCACCAAGATCATAGCTGTGATATATTAAAGCACGTATGCTAGTGGAAACTAGAAAATTTGGGGGAGATTTATAATGGAAACGTACAAATTTTTGTTTTCTGTCATGTTACATTGTCTACTCTTTTTTCAAGTGAAAACAAAATTTATCAACTACAAAATTTATCATTCTCCAAAGTGATTCAGTCACCACTTAGCATCAATAAAAATGAACGTGATTCTATCGTCCACATGCAAGTCTTTAAACATTGTTAGATGTTTCATTTCTGTGGAATGCCAACCATAATTTTATTAAAAATCAATGCCAATACCCCAAACTAAACAAACCAAAATCAAATCAAAACCATCAAAACACAAGAAGAAAGAAGTACTTGCATTCTGGGGAGAGGGAGAGAGGGAGGATGGAAACAAACTACAGTTAGTAACAGACAATTTAACTGTGTATCTTTAATCTCCTGAATTCAGTTACTGTTTAAATGAAAACATGAAGTAGCAAAAACATGAGAGTCAAACAATAGAATCTTTCCCACTGAGAAAAAGAAAGTAAATGTGGGAAACTTCTTCCCTCAGGACAAAACAGATACTAAAAAAAGCTGATTGTCACAGCGTGGCAGTGGTGAGGAGGATGCAACAGGAAGGGTTGGGGGTGCTGGATAAGTAATTTGGAACTACACAGGCTCCCCTAACTCTCCTGAGTTCTGATACTTCACTCCCATCCCCAACAATCTGCCCCTATTTAGATACCCCATGATGGAAAGCTACTGTTACTCACAGAAATGAACTGACTCCTCTAAGCATACTGGGACAGAAGAGACAGCCACCAATCACTGTTCCAGGGTATCTGTGTATAACAACACCTCTTCTTTCCTTATAGAAAAAAAAAAAAAAAGGAAAAGGAAAAATAAATTCACCAGGAAGCAAAATATGCAAAGACCAATATATATCTTTGAAACTTGTAATTAACAATTGATTTTTGTTCTTGGATATGTATCCCTTTAACCTAAATAATTTGGCATAGAATCTAGGACATAGTAGATGTTCAATAAATATTTGCTGAATACACGAATGAATGAAAATATATTACATAGGCGATATTCTTAAATTGAGGACATCAAGGTTATTATTTCTCTTCCAATGAATTAAGTATGACTCCTGCCAGAGTAATTTTAACTTGCATTCACTACACTTGAGGATGCTAGGAACTACATTTAGTATCTTTTAAAAAACCAAATCTGTACACAAAGCAAACATGTATTGGGCACCTACCATATCTAAGGCTCTGTGCTTGGCCATGGTGGGTCACTACAGAGGCGCAAGACAAGGTCCTGTCCTCAAGTTACAAGTCTACTTCTCCCTCCTGCTCCAGGGGATGTAAAACATCAGCCAAATTAGTGAGGCAGCTGAGCCCACGGCAAATGCCCTTCATGTGAAAACATCCTTGGCTGTCTGGCCATATCAGAGGGGACTATGAGCCCAAACACAGGCGACAGCAGGAAGGACCAAAGGAGCACTGAATCAGATGAGGAAGTAAGAGAGCCAAATGGAAGGGAGAAATGTGAAGTGATAAGCCTTCTGCCCTCCCTGAATTAAAGGTTCATCATTCTCTGGCTCTCAGAAACTTCCATATGTTCTGTCAGCTGTCCACAGAGGTGACTGAAATGTCAGACCAGTGCTAAAAGGGTCAATGTGGCTTTTTAAAAAGGAATTCTCCTTTTAAAATAAGATATAATATTAATACCTGTTAAATATTATACTTATTTAATAATACTTATTAAATAATATACTCGGCAAATACTAGAGTACTATTCCACTGTATGTTTATAGCAGTTTGTTTATCCATTTACCAATTGATAAACATTTCCATTTTCTGACAAGTATGAATAAAGCCACTGTAAACATTTGTGAACAGGTTTTTGTGTGGATATATATTTTACTTTTTCTTGGGTAAGTATCTGGAAGTGGGATTTCTGGGTCATGTGGTTTAAGTGTACATTGAACTTTTTAATAACTGCCAAGCTTTTTTCCAAAATGTCTGTACTGTTTCACACTAGTACCAGTGATGCATGTGAGTTCCGATTGCTCAGTATCCTCACCAGCACTCAGTGTTATCAGCAGCTTCTTTATTTTTTATTTAATGGGTAGTGGTATGTTGTTGTGGTTTTAATTTGCATCTCTCTGATGACTAATGATGTTGAGCACCTTTTCGTATGCTGAGTGCATAGGTGGTTTGGAACTACATTCGTTGCCATTTGTCTTGAGTCTTCATTTGCTTTATAACCTTTGATACTTTGCTGGACAAATTAAAATTACATTTGGCGATAATTTAAGACCTAGAATGATGTTATTTTCCTCCACAGTGTATTTTCCCCCTGCAAAACACCTGAGTAGACTAGCAGTTCAGGACTGAGATTTGAGTTTTTGTGCAGGTTGGGCTAAAATCCAGATACCATGCCTCCAGGATGTAGCCTTTGAGTGTTTCAAGTCAGAAAAAGGGATATTACACTACGGCCTCTCTGTTTTTGAAGGAGATGAATGCCAGTCTCCAAATCTTCACGCATCTGAGTCCTCAAAAGCTTAGGTTTGTGTCTCAACTGCTTCCAGTGAGTTGCCAAAGAGCCTCAGAGCCAAATTTCAGCCCTTGGCCTTTGGGTTACAAAGTGTCATTTCCCAAGGTCTCAGTGAAGCTCTGTTTTTCAATTTTCTTCTCATCATCAGTAAATCATCCTGTCCAAAAAGGCTTTGACTCACCTCTTTAATGCTAATTGTTTCCTTGTTCTAATCTCTTAATATCTCGGTAGGTCTCTGATGCTTGTAAGAATGTATGTGTGTGTGTGTGTGTGTGTGTGTGTGTGTGTGTGTGTTTGTGTGTGTGTGTGTGTGTGTGTGTTTCAGCTTTTTAAATTGCCTTCAACTGGGAGGCTTGGTTGGAATCATCTAGTATGCCAGTCCTGGAATCTGGAATATAGGCTAATATTCTAATAGGGAAAATAAACAAATAAATATATATTGGGTCAGGTGGTAAAAAGTGCTATAGGGAAAAATAAGGCAGAATAAAGGATACAGGAAGACCAGGGAGAAGGGAAAGAGTACTCAAGAAAGATATTTCCAAAATGATAACAGATGAGCAAATAACCTTGAAAAGTGAGACAGGTATTTGTTCTAGGAAATCTGGGGTGTGTCTGGAACAGAATATGTACAAGGAGGCAGGCAACAAGAGATAAAAGTATGAGGTAAGAGATAAAAGTAAAAGTACGAGGTCATGTAGGGCCTTGCAGGTCATATTGCCTTTGGATTTTACTCTGAATGAGATGAGGAGACATTAAAAGTTTTGAGGAAAAGAGTAACTTGATTTTACCTGCAATTTAAGTAGATCATTGTTGCTTCTATGTGGAGAACAGACTGTAGTGGGGGGATTCCAGTTGGGGAGTTTTTGAAATAATTCAGGTGAGGGAGTGAAATACAGTGGAAGCCTAGACCAGGAAAATAGAAATGGAAGTGGTGAAAAGTGCTCAGATTTTTGATAAATAGTATTTTCAAGGTAAAGCCAATAGGATTTACTGATGGAGGTGGAGTGTCAGAGGAAGACAGAAAATAAGGTTTTGGCAGCTAGAAAGACAGAGCTAGCATTTCCTGAGATGCAGGATGTCGGTAGAGAATCAGGAGTTTGATTTTGGACAGGTTAAGTTTGAGATTCCTACTAGATGTTTAAGTCAAGATTTGAGTAGATGGTTGACCATCTACTCTAGACCTCAATTTAGGAAAGAGGGCTAGAAATGTAAATTTGGGAATCATTGGTGTATAGATGCTTTCAAAGCTAAGAGACTGGGGATGGTATTACAGAGGGAATAAATAAAGAGTAAGAAATGAAAAGGTTTTAGGGCTACACCCTGAAATTTTTAACATTTAGCAGTCAGAAGATAAAGGGAAATTGACCAGCCAGTGGAATAGAAGGAGAACCAAGAGAAATTGATGTCTCAAGCCAAACAAGAAAGTGTTTCAAGAAGGAAGCATGGTCATCAGTTCTTAGAGGTACAAGTAAAGCCATGAAGTGAGCAACATTCAGGTCATTGGGCTATTTCAGTAGAATAATGAGATTAATAAAGTGAAAATGGTTCTTCTTTTTTTAAAAAGAATAACCTTTATCAAGCTTAACAGAAAAGGTGCTATTTATTATACCAACATGAGATTTACTAATTTTCCTCCAAGGCAGTTAATGTGAATTGCTTGATAAGCCAGTTGCTCAAACATGCTTTACTTATTTGGAATAATCTCATCATCAGTTAAATTAGGGTTTTTAGCACAAAAAATAATGAAATAATGTCATTTGCAGCAACATGGATGGACCTAGAGATTATCATACTAAGCAAAGTAAGTCAGAGAAAGAAAAATACCATATGATATCACTTATGTGTGGAATCTAAAATATGACATAAATGAACTTATTTATGAAACAGAAACCAACTCACAGATATAGAAAACAAACTTATGGTTACCAAATGGGAAAGGGAGTAGGGGAGGGATAAACCAGGAGTTTGGGATTAGCAGATACAGACTACTATATATAAAATAAACAACAAGGTCCTACTGTATAGCACAGGGAACTATATTTAATATTCTGTAATTTATTATTAATATCTATAATTTATTAATTTTTTCAACCATAATGGAAAAGAATATGAAAAAGAATATATATATATACTGAATCACTTGCTATATACCAGACACTAACACAACACAGCAAATCAACTATACTTCAATTAAAAAAAAATTAGGGCTTTTAGTATCCTAGAGAGAGACATACCTTTATTTAAGAAAGAGAGGGCAAATTTTAGAAAAGTAAATCCAAGCAATAAATGGCATTTGACAATATTAGCATTAGAATGGCATTTGTTCCTTTGAGCAAAACCCAAGAAAAAGAATTCTAATAAAAGCTTCTTGGCAGCAATAAATAACAGACTTGAATGGTGTCAGCTCAACAGACAGGAGTGCCTCCCCACCCACACCATGAAAAATGCTCCATGGTTTGTCTCTTTATATTATTCGAAGTACTATTTCTTTGGCCCCAGAAATAGTTTTGTCTACTTTAATTTCTGAATTTTTTTCATATTCTCAAATTTCTCATATTTATCTAATATTCTCATACCTTGTGATATGAGAGCAGGTGAGTATTACATGACTTTTGAGCTCTTATACAAAAGTAATATTTGGAATCTTAAAAGAACACAAACAAGTTTTCATGTCTACAAATTCTCGAGCATTTTCATAAACCCTAAGTACTACAATTATTTCTAAATTGTGTCTATCTCTATAATTAGTTCTTTCAAACTCTGGTTTAAACATAATTTATTTTCTTTTCTCCACAGAATTACATTTATTCTCTAAATGTCTATGGAGAATAAGAAATTCAATTTTCTTTCATCAAAATGACTTCTTGATTGTCTTTCCATTAAAATTTTTGTTTCAATAAGATATCAAGTAAGTTTAAACTATAAAAGATATTTAAAACTGGGAAGAGTTCCTTTTTCACGCACCCTTTATACCTTTTGTGGATACAGAAAATCTCTTGTTTTGAGGAAAAATAAGGTGAACTAGTAGCATGGATACAATATAACACAGTGGTTAAGAATGATAGTGTTGGACTCACACCTGGGTTTAAGTCCCAGGTCTTCTGCTACCTAATTTTATAACCTTGAGCAAGCCACTTAATCTTTCTTAACCTCATTCCTCATCTGCAAAGGAGGATAATAATACCTGCCTCATGGGGTTATTATGATGATTTTATGAGATAATATAGGAAAAGCACTTAACACAGGGTAGGTACTGAATAAAAGATAAGTACTCATCATCGTCATCATTATCACCACCACCATCATTAAAAGTGAACAATTTCCAAAGTCAAGTAGTCAAAAAAAAAAAAATCTAGAGTAAGCATGATCATCACCAAAGGTTGGAATTTGGTTTCACAAGGAAGGTATTTATTTATATTAAGGCTTTAATAATAAAACACACTAAAGGGGAAAAGTCGGAATGATTCATTGCATTCCTTGTACTGGAGGTCAGGTGTTATTACATGCACATCTCAGTTAAGCCTGACAACAACCCCAGAAGGGAGTTTGTATATGCCCATTTTACAGATGAGGAAATTGAAGCTCAGAGGGGTGACATGATTTGGCCAAGATCATGCAGCTGTTAACTCGAAGAATCATGGCTAAACTTCATTTGACTACAAAGCCCTGCTTCAACCAAACTTCCATATTAGAGTTACTTTGGGGACTATCCAAACTGGACCACTCATCCTCATCCAGACTAGATCTGAATCAAAAGCGTGAGCTTGTGGGTAGCACAGCCTTTATCAACCGTCAGCTCTTATTCTTTTTTTTTTTTTTTTTTTTTTTTTTTTTTTTGCTGTATGCGGGCCTCTCACTGCTGTGGCCTCTCCCGTTGCGGAGCACAGGCTCCGGACGCGCAGGCCCAGCGGCCATGGCTCACGGGCTTAGGTGCTCCGCGGCATGTGGGATCTTCCCGGACCAGGGCACGAACCCGTGACCCCTGCATCGGCAGGCGGATTCTCAACCACTGCGCCACCAGGGAAGCCCAAGCTCTTATTCTTTTATCCACAATCCAATCACACCAGAAGAACCCCAGAATTCAGAAGGCTAGTACCACACTTGCTGCCTGCATAGCCTGCCTCTGCCAGCTCTTCTCTGCCTGGAGTTGAAACATTTCAATACCCTGGACTGAGCAAATATGGTGGAGCTGGGTCTGGGCTCATGGAACCTCCTGCAGTCCCATGAATGCCACCACGATAATTACCAGTCAACTTTGGGTTGAAGAAGTTGCTTGATTCAGCAAGGCTTGGCATTTCCCCTGCACAATTCTTTCCAGCATGTTGGCAATGGTATCCAGGAGTGGCTGGAGAATTCTGATAACAGCTTGCTGGTTGGATTCCAGGAGGATAGCTCGGATTCTGCTGAAGCCTCATCGGAAGGTGGAGAAACACTGACAAAAAGAAGTTAATGATGACCACTCTGGAAACTCTGACTACCTCCATGATGCCCTCACAACTATTTATAAAGCATCACCTTGGAGCTAACTGAGACACCGGAAAATGAAACAAATTCCATGAATGGAAATTAACAGTCAGGCTGTGACCCACTTAAGTAAGTAGTTATGCCTCTTGCCAAAGGCCTGCCAGAGAGCACACCCTGGATTTTAATGGCTTGGTGCCGTTGTTTTCATCACTTTTAGATGGAAATGACACAACTGTCTCCTAATCCCCTTGCACTACTGTGCCCTCTTCTTTCCTTACCTTCATTCTTGGTAGCTTTTTCCAACTATTTACTTCATAAAACACAACAAGCAAAGAACTGGAAAAGGTGACTGGCTCAAATAATTGCGGATGTTGACATGTTAAAAGTTATACTTACCAGGCAATATAAAAGCCGTGAACCTTGAGTGAAGACACTGTATATTTTTATAGCTGTGGGCAAAATTTTGCACACTCAGGGTGATTCGTAAATGTTCTTCAAGGCCTTCCAAGCTATGGACCCAATCAACTTCTCCAGTTGCATCTCCATTGTTATTTAATCCCTTGTCTAGCACTGTCCAACAGAAACATAATGGGAGTAGCTTATGTCATTTTAAAGTCTCTAGTAGCCATCCTAAAAAATTAACAGAAACAGGTAAAATCAATTTTAATAATATACTTTAACCCATTGCATCCAAAATATTTCAACATGTAATCAATGTAAAAATTTCAAACTTGGAAGCAGGTAGTCTAGTCTGCACAGTAGCCTAAATCATTGGCTTTGGATTCTGAGAGACCCCGGTTCTAGTTCAGCTCTCCTAGTGACAGGAATTGCAACTTTGGAAAAGTCTCTTAAACTCTCCACACATCATCTGCATGATGGAGATAATAATATCTATCACCCAAGCTTGGTGAAAGAATTTACTTAGATAATGTGCAAAGCTCCTGCAAAATTCTCCATAAATGTTAGTGATTATACTTGCTATCACTGCTTTGCTGTTTTGATCATTCTAGTGCAGCCATTCCCATCTATTAAAATATTTAGAATGGCTTCTTCATGTCAGTGGAAATTTTCTTTATTGCCACAGCCAAACAAATGGCAATAGAAAATAGTATTTCTTCCAACTCCAAAGGGCTCCCTCCCAAAACAGCCACTTAGAAACAAGAGCTGCTGAAAAATGATGGATGCCCTCCCTTCTCAGCCCATAGCAGGAACTGGCTTGTGTAGCAACATCAGTGTGAACCAAGAAGAACCAAGCCCCAGACATGTCCTCTGCCAGGGGGCTCCCGGTGGAGTTCTTGCAGACTGTTCTACAGTATGCTGTGGGTGAAATCCAATTCTAAGCTCTAGTTGTGTGACTAAAAGCCTAAAGGAGCAAAAGACTAAAAAGCAAAAGCAAAAACAAAACAAAAACAACAACAAAAAACAAAACAAAAAAACAGCCTCAGAGTCTTGCTTGCTTTGAAAGACTTGTTTGCTTCTGGCAACAAGAAATGTATGGCTCCAGGAGAGCCAAAGGGGCCAAGAGAGGCATTTCCATTTTGTAACTGTCTTACCAGCCAAACATAGAGGAGAGGTTTTCAAATAAATGTACCTTCATGAGGAATAAGAAATCACAGTAGAAAAAAAAAAAAGCACACGGTTGATTGGCCATCTCTGCTCAGCAACACACATTTAGATCAGCGGTTCCCAACCTTGTTGGCACCAGGGACCTGTTTCGTGGAAGACAATTTTTCCATGGATGGGGTGGGGGTGTTCAGGCGGTAATGCCAGCGTTGGCTCGCCTGCCACTCACCTCCTGCTGTGCAGCCCGGTTCCTAACAGGCCGTGGCCTGGTACCAGTCTGTGGCCCAGGGTTTGGGGACCTCTGATTTAGAGGTCTTGTCAGAAAATGGTATGTGCTCATAGGACCCACCTTCCTCAAAGTCACACCTTTACATGATAAGCTTATTCTGAAAACAGTATTGCTCATTTCCATGCAGTGCTTAGCATTGCTAAGAGCACTTGGATAAGCTTCATTGCTCAGGATCCTGGATCCTTGACTGATCAGGTGGCACCCAAGGAACTGGTGCACAAAATAGATAACTTAGAGGTCAAGAGCCTGGCTTTGAGCCAGACAGACTCACCATTAGAATTTTGGCCCTGGTTGTCATTAGTTTGTGATTTTTTTTTTCTTTTTGGCTGTGCCGTACAGCATTCAGGATCTTATCAATAGTTCCCCCACCAGGGATTGAACATGTGCCCCCTGGATTGAGAGCACGGAATCGTTTTTTTTAAAAAATTATTATTCTTTTTTAAAATATTTACTTATTTATTTGGCTACGTTGGGTCTTAGCTGCAGCACGTGGGCTCTTCATGATAGCGCACGGGTTTCTCTCTAGTTGTGGTGCACAGGCTCCAGAGCGCACGGGCTCAGTAGTTGCAGTGCACGGGCTCAGTAGTTGCAGCACATGGGCTCTAGAGCACGCAGGCTTAGTTGTCCTACGGTATGTGGGATCCTAGTTCCCCGACCAGGGATCAAACCTGCGTTCCCTGCATTGGAAGGCAGATTCTTAACCACTGGACCACCAGGGAATTCCATGGCTTATGATCTTGATAAATTATTCTCTAAGTCTCAGTTCCTTCTTCTATAAACTACAGAATAAATGATATCTACTTCATAGATTGTTATAAGAATGCCTATAAAGTGCTTAGCATAGTGCCTGGTACATGGTAAGATTTCAATGTTTTCCCATACAAGACTGGTGGGAGTATGTCTTGCCAGTGTCCAGAAAATGAAACTTGAAAATTGACAAATGACAACAATCTATCCAATCCCCAAAAATTATACAACCAGAGAAGATTGCAGCAAGACCACATCCTGGCTCTACACAAAGTTCCTGAAGAAGAAAAACACCTATGCTGAAGAAGCACAGTCTGGTAGAGCTGGAAGCACCCTTAGAGACCATTTAGTCCAAGTGTTTATTTTCCAGATAAAGAAACGAAACCTCTGAGAGGTAAGGTAACTTACCCCATGTCAAGAACTAGATGCAGGGTCAGAGTTCAAATCCAGGTTTCTTGATTTTTAATTCTGTGATAAGTTCAAGTGTTTTTGTGGTTAAAACAACTCCTAAACTGGCAGGACATGAATCATCATCATAAAAACCTCCTGTATTTCTAGTTCAGCCCATTAACTATTCATTTGAGATTGTATAATTGTATCCCAAGATGCTCTTTCAATAGCAAACAGAGAGCAAGTGCTTATAAGAAGGCACCTTAGAAGGAAGTGTCCATTCTACCGACCTTGCAAGCCATCACCATTATGGCAAAAATAAATAACCAATACAAAATGTAGACAGGGTTGGGATATAGCACCCCTGAACAGAGGGCTTGAAGCAATGGTCCCTCAAAAAGCAAGTATCTTTATACTCATTACAGACAGTCCAGAAAAACACCAACTCATTTTCTGCAAGGCTTCTCCAAGGCTCTATGAAAATCAGACAGCTATATCTGAGGATGATCTCAGTGCTATTGTCTGGGCTGTGAAAAGTGGGAAAGTTGTTTATTGCCATCCTCAGGGCCTGGCCTCTGTTGGCTCTCTGTAAATATTCACAAGTAAATGAAGGAAAGATCCATCCTAATGGCATAACCATGGATCTTCACCAATGTCATGGGTATAATGTATTTTAAGTATCTTCAATCATTTCCTCAGTAACTTCTGAGTAATCCAGGTGTTATTTTCTTTCTTTCCCATTCATCCATCTGCCTTAAAGATAGGTCAAGGGTCATATTGTCCTAGGGAAGGAGGAGGTCAGTACCACACCAACAAAAGTGTTTTTAAAAATTTAATAGCAATAAAGACTTGAAAGCCAAATGTTGCAGAGAGAAAAAGAATTTATAAATTCTAAAATCTCCTTTTTAAATAAGAAACAATGCTTATATGTCTGAAAATACATAGTTTTTCTCTAAGCTGTGGATAGAGTGG